>NC_087345.1:65384565-65687596 GCF_030014295.1 Loxodonta africana | reverse complement strand
CTTTTTTGGTAAAATCTTTTGATGAACAGAAGTTTTTAATTTTTATGAGGTTCCATTTATTTATTTTGTCTTTTGCTGTTTGTGCTTTTGTTTCTGTATTACATAACTCATTGTTGAAAGCTAGGCCCAACAGCGTTTCCCCTGCATTTTCTTCCAAGAATTTTATGGTTTTAGTTTGCACATTTAGGTCCTTAATCCACTTTTAATTTGTTTTTGTGTATGGTGTGAGGTATAGATCCTATTTAATTTTTCTGCATGTGGAAATCCAGTTTCCCCAGCAGTATGAAAGAGAGATTTCTATCCCCATGAAATGGACTTAGCACTCTTGTCAGAAAACAGTTTTGACCATAGATGTGTGGGTTTATTTCTGGACTCTTAACTCTATTCCACAGGTCTGTATGTCTGTTGTTATACCTGTACCAGACTATCTTGATTGCTGTAGTTGTATAATATGTATTAAAAAATCAGACGTGTTAGTCCTACTTTGTTCTTCTCTTTTAAACGCTGTTTTAGTTATTTGGGGCCTCTTGCCATTCCACATAAATTTGGGAATTTTTTTTCCATTTCTAATAAGAAAGCTGTTGGAGTTTTGATTGGGATTGTGGAAAACATTTATTTATATTTATTGTACTTCAGATGAAGATTTATAAAACAAATTAGTTTTTGATTAAACAATTAATATACTGTTTTATGACGTTGGTTGCTAATCCCATGATGTGTTAACACTCTCCCCTTCTTAACTTGGGTTTCCTGTTACCAGCTTTCTTGTCCCTTCCTGCCTTCTCATCCTTGCCCCTGGGCTGGTGTGCCCATTTAGTCTTGTTTTGTTTTATGTGGCACTCTAATCTTTGGTTGAAAGGCAAACCTCAGGAGTAACTTCAGTGCTGAGTTAAAAAGGTGTCCAGGGGCCATACTCTCGGGGTTTTTCCAGTCTCCATAAGACCAGTTAGTCTGGTCTTTTTTTGTGAGTTAGAATTTTGTTCTACATTTTTCTCCAGCTCCGTCCAGGACATTTTATTATGGTCCCTTTCAGAGCAGTTGGTGGTGGTATCCGGGCACCATCTAGTTGTGCTGGACTCTGGTGGAGGCTGTGGTAGTTGCGGTCCATTAGTCTTTTGGACTAACCTTTCCCTTGTGTCTTTAGTTTTCTTCATTCTCCCTTGTTGCAGACAGGGCGGGATCAGTGGAGTATATTAGAGGGCCACTCAGAAGCTTTTAAGACCTCAGATGCTACTCACCAAAGTAGAATGTAGAATATTTTCTTTACAAACTGTTAATGACAGTTGAGCTAGGAAAACATTTCTTAATTTCACTTCCCTGGACAGTCTTAATCCTGACAGCCTTAACCTTGGCTGTGTGTTAGAATCATCTGGAGTTCTTTAAAAAGAGTCTGATGACCAGCTTTCATCCATAGCCAGTTAGATTAGGGTAGAGAGATGTGTTGGGGGAGGGGATAGCAATATTTTTTAAAGCTGTCTATCTGATTCTAATGTGCATCCTGGGATAAGAACAATGTAAATACTTTAGTCTACTTCTGCCCTCTCTAAATATGCCTTTTGTTGACTTCTGCTTTGTATGTGCATTCTTTGACCAGTCATGTACCACCATTCCTGCAGAGTATCCCAGTCCGTTCCCTTGTCTGTCACAGATGAAAAAGTGTACCAGTGCTCCTTTTGTCTTTTTCAAGAACTAAGCTTTAAGAGGTTTGGAAAATGCCTATTTAGTGTTCTCAGACTATTATAGTATCTTCTTTAAATGTATAGCGATAATTACTTTCTGCACCTTTTTATTTCAGCTTTCTTTATTTTGATAGTCTTTTTAAGAAAACTGGAAAGATAAATATTTTTAGTATTAAAAAGTATACTTTAATGCATATATATATATTTTTAATTTTAGGAGCAACTTTCACAATACTTTTCCTTAAAAAAAAAAAAAAGCTACATAACTTTCCCCCATCACTTGATTCATCTTTTTTTTTTTATGAGGAAATTTGGTAAGCCTAATGGGTTGGTGGAAACCCTGATGGTGTAGTGGTTAAGAGCTATGGCTGCTAACCAAAAGGTTGGCAGTTCGAATCCACCAGGTGCTCCTTGGAAACTCTATGGGGGCAGTTCTTCCCTGTCCTATAGGGTCGCTATGAGTCGGAATTGACGGCAGCGGGTAATGGGTTGGTACGAATTAGTTTTTAATAACCTCATTGATAGAATAAACCATTTATATAAAGTGTTATGAGAAAAATATGTATTACCTGCAAAAATTGTTAGAGCTGTGACTTTTCAGGTTTCTGATTAACATCTAATGTGGTATGTTCAGTTGCTGACGTAAAATGCAATGTTTAATGACCTTAGAGCCATTCTACTGAGGTGTAGTAAGAATAATGTATAAACCCAAACCAAACCCACTGCCATCGAGTGGATTCCGACTCATAGGGACCCTATAATACAGAGTAGAACTGCCCCATAGAGTTTCCAAGGAGCGCCTGGTGGATTCGAACTGCCGACCTTTTTTGGTTAGCAGCTGTAGCACTTAACCACTACGCCACCAGGGTTTCCAAGAATAAGATATACCAAATCCCAAACCAAACCCATTGCTGTTGAGTCGATTCTGACTCATAGTGACCCTGTAGGACAGAGTAGAACTACCCCATAGGGTTTCCAAGGAGAGCCTGGTGGATTTGAACTGCCAACATTTTTGGTAAGCAGCTGAACTCTTTAACCACTATGGCACTGGAGTTTCCGAATAAGGTATAAGAAAGCTGTTATTTGTGTTTTAAGCAGTTTTACTTATACGTTACAACTCATACAAGTTCCTTTGTGGAATTAATAGAACCAGTGTGTCTGTTCCACGGTGGATTGTGGGGCTGTTAATTTGATTTGGTCATATTTTAGAGGGACTGCTTTGGAAGATGTTACTTCACCATTTGGAAACTCTTGTGGATTTTTAGCCAATTTTTATTTATGTATTAAATACACTTTACTAATCTTGATATATATATTTTTTAATCTTGATACTTTAGCTCGAAACTTACAGGCAATTAGTACTAATTTGGTTATTTAAACACTGAAATAAAAAGTTGAATGAATTTTACACTTAAATGAGGTTCTGTGTACTATAAATGTAGTTCACAAACTTATTTGATCATAGCTATGAAATAAACCATGCAGATTACTAACTTCATGTATGAGGAAATTCAGTCATTGAGAGGTTAAGCAACTTGTGTAGCCATAACATATGTTTTAGGCAGCACTAAGTCTAGAAAGACCCCACTGTCTAATTGTCTTAATTTTGAACCCCAAATTCATTTAAGCCTAAGACAAAGCTTTTAATTTTCAAGTCTGTTGATCAAAAGTTATTGAACTTTTGCCATTTAAGTTCAGTCATACCTTATTATAATTTTGGAGACTTTTAAGACTTGGTAATAGAAAATGTCTATATCTTGGGATGCTGGACCTTTTAAAAGGACAGATCTGCGGATTCCCTGCTTATAATGATTCTGTATTATCAGATGCCTACACCTGCCCTTGAAATATGTGTGCTAGAACTTCACATGTGTATTGGAGCTAGCGCATCAGGAAGGCTGCCACTACAGAGAATAGGAGATAAATACAAAATTGTCATAAGACATTAAATTATGACAGCCAGAGAGTAAATTGATTTCAAGGTAATACTGTTGGTTTACTTCTTTCTTTATATAGACACGTTTTCATTTTATATGTTAATTACAGACTTCTGAAACCCGTACGTAACATTAGTTTTCTAGGGCTATCATAACAAATTACCACAAACAGTTTGACTTAAAAAACAAATTTATTCTCTTGCAGTTCTGGAGGGTAGAAGACTGAAGTCAGATTCGTCAGGGCCATGCTCTCTGACCACTGTAGGAAAGAATCCTTCCTTGCTTCTTCCAAGGTTTTGGTTGAATCCTTGGAGTTCATTGGCACGTAGCTTTATCACTCCATTTTTTGCCTCCTTCCTCACATGACCTTTTTCCGTCTGTGCATGTCTGTGTGTCTCCAAATTGTCCTCTCCTTATAAAATGAAACACCAGTCTTTAGATTTAGAGTTCATCCTCTTCTAGACTCTCTTTCCAAATAAGGTCCTGTTCACACTCACTGAGGACATGTTTTTGGGATCACAGTTCAACCCACTGCACCTATATTATTAAAATGTTCAAGAAAATTATTTTTAGTTAATATGTTTTAGTTAATATGTGTGTATGACAGTTTTCCCAGCCGAAGTATGCTGTGTAACAGAAATTCTTTAATTTTACTTTGCCTGCCTTGGTTTCTTATGTGTGTTGTTGTTGTTAGGTGCCGTCAAGTCAGTTTGGGTTCATAGCCACCTTATGAACAACAGAATGAAACATTGTCCAGTCCTGTGCCATCCTCATAATCGTTATGCTTGAGCCCATTGTTGCAGCCACTGTGTCAGTCCATCTCATTGAGGTCTTCCTCTTTTTTGCTGACCCTCTCCTTTACCAAGCATGATGTCCTTCTCCAGGGACTGGTCCCTCTTGACAACATGTCCAAAGTGTGTGAGACATAGTCTCTCCATCCTTGCTTGTAAAGAACATTCTGGTTGTAATTCTTCCAAGACGGATTTGTTTGTTCTTTTGGCAGTCCACGGTATATTCAATATTCTTCACCAACACTGCAATTCAAAGATGTCGGTTCTTCAATCTTCCTCATTCATCGTCCAGCTTTCACATGCGTAACAGGCGATTGAAAACACCAAGGATTGGGTCAGGCACACCTTAGTCTTCAAGGTGACATCTTTGCTTTTCAACATTTTAAAGAGGTCTTTTGCAGCAGGTTTGCCCAGTGCAACGCGTGGTTTGATTTCTTGACCGCTGCTTCCATGGGTGCTGACTGTAAATGAAATCCTTGACAACTTCATTCGCTTCTCCGTTTATCATGATGTTGCCTATCGGTCCAGTTGTGAGGATTTTTGCTTTCTTTACATTAAGGTGTAATCCATACTGAAGGCTGTGGTGTTTGATCCGCATCAGTAAAATGTGTCAGGTCCTTTTCATTTTCAGCAAGCAAGGTTGTGTCATCTGCATAACACAGGTTGTTAATGAGCCTTCCTCTAGTCTTGATGCTCAGTTCTTCATATAGTCCAGTTTCTCAGATTATTTGCTCAGTATCCAGATTGAGTAGATATGGTGAAAGAGTACAACCTGACACACCTTTCCTGACTTCAAACCATATAGTATTCCATCGTTCTGTTTGAACAACTGCGCCTTGATCTGTGTACAGGTTCCTTATGAGCACAATTAAGTGTTCTGGAATTCGCATTCTTTGCAATGTTACCCATAATTTGTTATGATCTACGCAGTCGAATGACTTTGCATGGTCAATAAAATACAGGTAAACATCTTTCTGGTATTCTCTGCTTTCAGCCAGGATGCATCTGACATCAGCAGTGATATCCCTGGCACTGCGTCCTCTTCTGAATTGTGTTTGAATTTCTGGCAGTTCCTTGTCGATATACTGCTGCAGCCGCTTTTGAATGATCTTAAGCAAAATTTTACTTGCGTGTGATATTAACGCCATTGTTCAATAATTTCTACATTCGGTTGGATCACCTTTCTTGGGAGTAGGCATAAATATAGATCTCTTCCAGTCAGTTGGCCAGGTAGCTGTCTTCCATATTTCGTGGCATAGATGAGTGAGTACTTCCAGTGCTGCATTCGTTTGTTGAAGCATCTTAGTTGGTATTCCGTCAATTCCTGGGAACTTGTTTTTTGCCAGTGCCTTCAGCGCAGCTTGGACTTCTTCCTTCAGTACCATCGGTTCCTTCTCATATGGTACCTCCTGAAATGGTTTAATGTCAGCCAGTTCTTTCGGTGCAGTGACTCTGTGTATTCCTTCCATCTTCTTTTCTTGCTCCCTGAGTTATTTAATATTTTCCCCATAAAATCCTTCAGTAGTGCAGTTCAAGACTTGAATTTTTTCTTCAGTTCTTTCAGCCTGAGAAATGCCGAGTGTGTCCTTCCCTTTTGGTTTTCCATCTCCAAGTCTTGGCACATGTCATCGTAATACTTTGTCTTCTCGAGCTGCCCTTTGAAATCTGTTCAACTCTTTCACGTCATCATTTCTTCCTTTCGCTTTAGCAACTCGATGTTCAAGAGCAAGTTTGAGTCTCTTCTGAAATCCATTTTGGTCTTTTACTTTCCTGTCTTTTTAATGACATCTTGCTTTCTTCATTTATGATGTCCTCAGTATCATTCCACAACTCGTCTGGTCTTTGGTTATTAGTGTTCAAGGTTTCAAATCCATTCTTTAGGTAGTCTCTAAATTCAAGTTGGATATACTCAAGGTTGTACTTTGGCTGTCGCCAACTTGTTCTAATTTTCTTTAGTTTCAGCTTGAACTTGCATATGAGCAATTGATGGTCTGTTCTGCAGTCAGCCCCTGGCCTTGTTCTGACTGACGATATTGAGCTTTTCCATCGTCTCTTCCCACAGGTGTAGTTGACTTGATTTCTGTGTATTCCATCTGGTAAGGTCCACGTGTATAGTTGCTGTTTATGTTGGTGAAAAAAGGTATGTGTAATGAAGAAGTCGTTAGTCTTACAAAATTCTGTCACGCGATCTCTGGTATCATTTCTATCACCAAGGCCGTATTTTCCAGCTACCAGTCTGTCTGCTTTGGTTCTAACTTTCGCATTCCAATCACCAGTAATTATCAATACATCCTGATTGTGTGTTCGATCAATTTCAGACTGCAGATGTTGGTAAAAATCTTCAATTTCTTCATCTTTGGCCTCAGTGGTTGGTGCCTAAATTTGAAAAATAGTCATATTAACTGGTCTTTTCTTGTAGGTGTGTGGATATTATCCTGTCACTAACAGCGTTGTACTTCAGGATAGATCTTGAAATGTTCTTTTTGTGTGTGTGTGTGTGTGTGTGTGCTTTAAGTGATAGTTTATGATTCAAGTCAGTTTCTCATACAAAAACATATACACACATTTTTATGTGACCCTAGTTGCTCTCCCTGCAATGTCATAGCACATTCCTCCTCTCCACCCTGTATTTCCTGTGTCCCCTTCTGCCATCTCATCTTGCCTCAGGACAGGAGCTGCCTATTTAGTCTCATGTATCTACTTGAGCCAAGAAGCACACTCTTCACCATATCATTTTATATCTTATAGTCCAGTCTAATCTTTGTCTGAAGAGTTGGCTTCGGGAGTGGTTTTAGTTCTGGGCTACCGGAAGGTCTGGGGGCCATGTCTTCTAGGGTCCCTCTAGTCTCAGTCAGACCATCAAGTCTGGTCTTTTTACTAGAATTTGAGTTCCGCACTGCACTTTTCTCCTGCTCCTTCAGAGACTTGCTGTTGTGTTCCCTGTCACGGCAGTCATCGCTTGTAGCCGGCACTGTCTAGTTCTTCTGGTCTCAGGCTGATGGAGTCTCTGGTTTATGTGACCCTTTCTGTCTCTTGGGCTCATATTTTCCTTATGTCTTTGGCGTTCTTCATTCTCCTTTGCTCCAGGTGGGTTGAGACCAATCGTTGAATCTTAGATGGCTGCTTGCTTGGCTCACTACCTTTTTAGACCCCAGATGCCACTCACCAAAGTGAGATGCAGAATATTTTCTTAATAAATTTTGTTATGCCAGTTGGCCTAAATGTCCCCTGAAACCATGGTCCCCAGCTGCATGGTTCACCCCTGCTACTCTGTCCCTTGAAGTGTTTGATCGTAATCAAGAAACTTACTAGCTTTTGGTGTACTGTGGTTGTGCTGACTTCCCCTGTATTGTGTGTTGTCCTTCCCTTCACCAAAAATAATTCTTGTGTACTGTCTAGTTAGTGATTACCCCTCTCCCTCCCTCCCCACCCTCATAATGATCAAAGAATGTGTTACTGTTTAAACCTTTTCTTGAGTTCTTATAATAGTGGCTTCATACAGTATTTGTCCTTTTGTGACTAATTTTAGTCAGCAAAATGTCTTCCAGATTCATGTATGTTTTGAGATGTTTCGAGGATTCACTGTTGTTCTTTATCATTGCGTAGTATTCCATTGTGTGAATATACCATAATTTGTTTATCCATTTTCCCGTTAATGGGCACCTACATTGTTTCCATCTTTTTGCTACTGTGAACAGTGTTGCAGTGAACATGGGTGTGCATGTTTCTATTGATGTGATGGCTCTTACTTCTCTAGGATATATTCCAAGGCATGGGATTGCTGGATCTTATGTTATTTCTGTTTCTGGCTTTTTAAGGAAGCACCACATTGATTTCCAACATGGTTGTACCATTTTACATTCCCACCATCGTGTGTAAGTGTTCCAGCCTCTCCACAGCCTCTCCAACATATATTATTTTGTGTTTTTTACATTAATGCTAGCCTTATTGGGGTGAGATGGAATCTCATTGTAGTTTTGATTTGCATTTCTCTAATGGCTAATGGGACACCCTGGTAGCATAGTGGTTAAGTGCTACAGCTGCTAACCAAAGGGTCAGCAGTTTGAATCTGCCAGGCGCTCCTTGGAAACTCTATGGGGCAGTTCTCTGTCCTAGAGGGTCGCTATGAGTCGGAATCGACTCGATGGCACTGAGCTTGGTTTTTTTGTTTGGAATGGCTAATGATTGTGAGCATTTCCTCATGTATCTCTTAGCCACCTCGGTATCTTCTTTGGTGAAGTTCCTGTTCATATCCTTTGCCCATTTTTTAATTGGGTTATCTGTCTTTGTTGTTGAGGTTTTGCAGTATCTTGTAGATGTTACACATTAGACACTGATCAGATTTATCATAGCCAAAAATTTCCCAGGCTGTAGGTTGTCTTTTTACTCTTTTGGTGAAGTCTTTGGATAAGCGTTAAGTGTTTGATTTTTAGGAGCTCCCACTTATCTAGTTTCTCTTCTGGTGTTTGTGCATTGTTACTAATGTTTTGTATTCTGTTTTATGCCATGTATTAGGGCTCCTAGTGTTGCCCTATTTTTCTTCCATGATTTCTATCGTTTTAGATTTTATATTTAGGTCTGTGATCCATTTTGAGTTAGGTTTTGTGCATGGTGTGGGGTATGGGTCTTATTTCGTTTTTTTGCAGATGTATATCCAGTTATGCCAGCACCATTTGCTAAAGAGACTGTCTTTTTCCTGGTTAACAAACTTTGGGCCTTTTTTAAATACCAGCTGCTTGAAATGTTCACTTTGATGATGAATGCAATGCCATTCCTCTTCAAGTTGTGGTTCCAAGCACAGGAGACCGTATGATCGTCTGATTAAAAATGGCCAACACCAGTCCATTTCAGTTGACCATTGGCTAGGATATCAGTGTTTATTCATTCCATTTCATTTTTGATGACTTCCAGTTTTCCTAGATCCATACTTTGTACATTCCACGTTCTAATTATTAATGGATGTTTGCAGCTGTTTTCTTCTCAATTTGAGTCGTGCCACATCAGCAAATGAAGATCCTGAAAGCTTGGCTCCATCCACATCATTAAGGTCAACTCTACTTTGAGGAGGCAGCTCTTCCCCAGTCATATTTTGAGTGCCTTCCAACCTGAGGGGCACATCTTCCAGCAGTATATCAGACAGTGTTCCACTGCTATTCATAAGGTTTTCACTGGCTAAACCTTTTCAGAAGTAGACCGCCAGGCCTTTCTTTCTAACCTTAGTCTGGAAGCTCGCCTGAAACCTGTCTGCCATGGGTGACCCTGCTGGTATTTGAATACTAGTGGCATAGCTTCCAGAGTCACAGCAACATGCCAGCCCCCACAGTATGACAAACTGGCAGACACTTCTCATATGTACCAAGGAGTGATTAACTCAGAACATTTTTTAAATCGTTTTATTCTGGTAAAAATACATGTAAACAAATATTTGCCTATTCAGCATTTTTATATGTACAATTCAGTGACATTGCTTAGGTTCATAACTTAGAGCATTGTGAAAACATTCATCTGTGTTATCAAACCAGAAATTAGTTCATAAGGGCAAGGAAGTGTTTTTGTGGCTGTGATTCATTTACTAATCAGAAAAGGTTGATTGACATAGTTAGGGAATCTAAAAAACCTTTGAATTTTAAGGGTAAGAGCACAGTGTGTTTACTTCAGCTTACTCTAGAGTTCCATTGAAATTGGCCACACCTGGTAGTCTGTTCTAATTAATAGCCAGCCTGGTATATAAAATTCTCTATATCAAAAAAGAATGGTGACGCAGTGGTCGAAAGCTCGGCTGCTAACCCAAAGGTCAGCAGTTCGAATCCAGCAGGCACTCCTTGGAAACCCTATGGTGTAGTTCTACTCTGTCCTATAGGGTCACTATGAGTCAGAATTGACTTGATGGCAGTGGGTTTGCTTTTTTTTCGGAGTTTATTTCAGAAAAAGAAAACTCGTCCAGCTGGTTCAACAATCATAACTTGACCAAATTCCTCACGTTTTAGCTCAAAGTTGAGTATGGTAATGACTACCATGTTTTACTTATTTCAGATAGCGTTAAAAGAAAACCCATTGATGTCAAGTTGATTCCAACTCATACTGACCTGTAAGACAGTAGAACTAGGGTTTCCGAGGTGTAATCTTTACAAAAGCAGGCTGCCATATCTTTCTCCCATGGAGCAAGCCGTTGATCTTTTGGTTTAGCAGCAGAGTACTTAATCACTGTGCCACTGGGGCTCCTTTCAGATACCATTAAACCAAAACCAAACGAGTTGCTGTCAGGTCGGTTCCAACTCATAGTGACCCTATAAGACAGAGAAGAACTGCCCCATAGGGTTTCGAAGGAGCAACTGGTGAATTCACACTGCAGAAGTTTTGGTTAGCAGCTGAGCTCTTAACCACTGTGCCACGAGGGCAACCGTAAAATGTTGGGGTATTTTTTGTATACTATTGAATAGTGCAGTGGGAAGAAAAAAAGACAACATAGAAAAGGACATCTGTAATTGTCCACTTTCCTGTGAGCATTGTCTTGACACCGAACATTGAAAATAGACAATTTTGGAGTTGGATGTGTTTTCTAAATTCATTTGGATCAACCACCTTATTTTACACGTTAGGAAACTAAGACTAGAAAGGAGAAATTGATCAAGCTAATACTTCAACTCAGACTTCCTGATTCTTGTTCCATTAGCATATTTTATTTGGTGACATGAAATTTAAAAGAATAAACTTTAATAAGTATTTCCCCTCTCCAATAAAGTATTTTCTAGAAATTTTACTCAAAATATATTGATTTCCTGTTTTGAGAAATTCTTTTTTTTAATTATTTTCTGAAAGAAGTTGGGGTTCAGTTAATATTCATTAATCCAAGTACTGTTTATTGCATGCAACATTTTTATTAGGCTCTGATTTAGAGAAACTTAGAGACATATAAGTTTGTTTTTTTCCATTAATTAACATTTGGTTTATGTATTTCTTTTAATTAGATTCTTGTTGGTCTTTTTAAAAAATATAAATTTAGATTTAGTGTCTCATTTTCTCACCTCTCCTTTGGAATCCATTTGGTTGATAATCTTCCTTTTCCTTTAACTATGATATTCTTCAAATGGTGTGTTTTGTTTTTTAATTAATAGACTGTTTTTTAGAGTGGTTTGTTTACAGAAAAATGGAATTGAAGGTAGAGTTCCTGTATACTTCTTCTTACCTTACCTACCATTTTTCCTGTTATTCACATCTGCGTTGGTGTGCTGTATTTGTTGCAGGTGATAACCAATATTGATACATTATTATTAAATAAGACGTTATCTATGTTTTATTCATTATGCAAAGGCATTTGACTGTGTGGATCATAAAGAATTGTGGATAACATTATGAAGAATGGGAATTCCAGAACACTTAATTGTGCTCATGAGGAACCTGTACGTAGACCAAGAGGCACTCATTCAAACAGAACAGGGGATGCTCTGCGTGGTTTTAAATCAGGAAAGGTGCGTATGAGGGTTGTATCCTTTTATCATACTTATGTAATCTCTATGCTGAGCAAATAATCCCAGAATCTGGACTATACAAAGAATGCTGTATCAGGATTGGAGGAAGAGTCATTAACCTGCGATATGCGGATGACGCAACCTTGCTTGCCGAAAACGAAGAGGACTCAAAACACTAACTGATGAAGATCAAAGACTGCAGCCTTCAGTATGGATTACATGTCAACATAAAGAAAACAAAAATCCTCACAACTGGACCAATAGGCAAGATCATGATAAACAGAGAAAAGATTGAATCCTCAAAGATTTCCTTTCAAGTTCTCAAGGATTTCGTTTTACTTGGATCCGCAATCATTGTCCCAGGAAGCAGAAGTCAAGAAATCAAACTATGCGTTGCAGTGGGCAGATCTGCTGCAAAAGACCTCTTTAAAGTGTTCAAAAGCAAAGATGTCACTTTGAGGACTGAGGTGTGACTGACCCAAGCCATTGTATTTTCGGTTGCCTCATGTGCACGTGAAAGATGGACAATGAATAAGGAAGACTGAAGAAGAATTGATTCCTTTAAATTATGGTGCTGGCAAAGATGATTGAATATATACCATGGACTACCAGAAGAACAATCTGTTTTGGAGGAAGTACAACCAGAATGCTCCTTAGAAGTCAGGTTGGCGAGACTTCGTCTCATGTACTTTGGACATACTATCAGGAGGAACCAGTCCCTGGAGAAAGGACATCATGCTTGATAAAGTAGAGGTCAGAAAAAAAGAGGAAGACCCTCAAGGAGATGGATTGACTCAGTGGCTGCAACAGTGCGCTCAAGCATAGCAAAGATTATGAGGCTGGTGCAGGATCAGACAGTGTTTCATTCTGTTGTACATGTGGTCATTATGAGTCAGAACTGACTTGAGGGCACTTATCAACAACAACAACATTATTAAAACCCATAGTTTACATTAAGGTTCACTCTTTGTGTTGAACAGTTCTGTGGGTTTTGACAAATGCATAATGCTATGTATCCACCATTACAGTATTATACAGAATAATTTCACTGCCCCAGAAATTCCCTGTGCTCCACCTATTCACTCTCCCCATCCGCTACCACTTTCTGAATTGGAGGCATCCACTGATCTTTTTATTGTCTCTGTATATTTTTGCCTTTTTTAGAATGTCATATAGTTGGAATTTTACAGTATGTAGCTTTTCATACTGGCTTGTTTCACTTAGCATTAAGCATTTAAGATTCCTTTTTCCTGACCAGGTTAGCTCATTTCTTTTTGTTGCTGAATAATACTCCGTTGTGTGGGTGTACCATAGTTTGTTTTACCATTCGATTATAGTAAAGCTGCTATAAACATTCTTGTGCAGTTTTGTGTGGACTTAAGTTTTCAGTTTATTTGGAAAAATACCTAAGAGCATGATTGCTGGATCATATGTTAAGTCTGTGTTTAGCATTATAAGAAACTACCCAAACTGTCTTTCAAAGTGACTGCCAACTTGCATTCCCACCATTGATAAATGGGAGTTTCTGCTGCTTCACATTCTCTCCAGCATTTGGTATTGTCAGTTTTGGGGTGGTGCAGTGGTTAACGTGCTCAGCTGCTAACTGAAAGTTTGGCACATTGAACCCTCCAGCAGCTCCACAGGAGAAAAATGTGGCAGTTTGCTTCTTTAAGGATTACAGCCTTGAAACCGTATGGGGAAGTTCTACTCTGTCCTATAGAATCACCATGAATTGGAATCGAGTGGACTGCATCTACTTTTGTTGCTTTTTTAAATAGATGTAGTGGCATCACATTTTTATTTTAAAGTACAATTCCTTAATGATACATGATTTGAATACTTTTTCTATGCTTTTTTGCCATCTGTGTATCTTCCTTGGTGAGGTGTCCACATCTTTTGCTCACTTTCTAATTGGCTTGTTTGTTTTCTTAATGTTCAGTTTTAAGACTTCTTTGCATATCTTGAATACAAGTCCTTAATCAGATACGTGTTTTGCCAACATTTTCTCCCAGTCTATGACTTACCTTTTCATTCTCTTAGCAGTCTTTTGCAGAGCAGAAGTTTTTAATTTTAATGAAGTCCAATTTAGCTTCTTTTTTTCTTGCATTGTGCTTTTGGTATTGTATCTAAAAACTCATTGCTAAATTCAAGATCACTTAGATTTTCTCCTATGCTATCTTATAGAAATTTCATAGTTTCATATTTTACATTTAGGTCTGTGATCTAGATTCACTTTTTTGCACGTAGATGTCCAGTTGTTCCAGCATCATTTGTTCAAAAGACTCTTTTTTGTACTGCCCCTGCTTTTTTGGCAAAGATCAGTTGACTATATTTGCATGAGTCTATTTCAGAGCTCTCTATTCTGTTCCACTGATTTGTATGTTTATTCCTTCACCAGTGTCTTCATCACTATAGCTTTATAGTAATTTTTGAAGTCTGATGGTGTCAATCCTCCAGCTCCGTTCTTCTTCTTATGTTGGTTTTTCTTGATCTTTTGCCTTTCCATATAAACTTTAGAACCATTTTGTCATTATCTGCACAATAACTTGCTGTGGTTTTGATTGGGATTGCATTTCATCTATAGGTCAAATTGGGAAGAATTGACATCTTAATAAGTCTCTGTATCCATGAACAAGGTCCCTCCCTGGGTGGCTCAAACAGTTAAGTGCTTGACTACTAGCCGAAAAGTTCGTAGTTTGAACTCACCCAGAGATACCTCAGAAAACTGTCCTGACTGTCTGTTTCCAGAAAGTCACAGCCTTGAAAATCCTATGTTGTGGTTCTGTTCTACACACGTGGGGTCTCTCTGAGTTGGAATTAACTCAGTGGTAACTAACAACAACACTAACCTAAAAAGTTGGTGGTTCAAACCCACCCAGACCAACACTGAAGAAAGCCCTGGGGATCTGCTTCTATAAAGATTACGGTCAAGAAAACCCTCTGGAACAGTTCTACTTTGTAACATATGGGAGTGCTGTGAATCAGAACCAACACGATGGCAACAAGTTTATATTTGTTTTTATCCTTGTATATGGTATATCTCTACATTTATTTAGATTTTCTTCTATTTCTTTCATCAGAGTTCTTGTAGTTTTACTCACATTGACCTTGTACGTATTTTGTTAGATTTATACCTAAGTATTTTATTTTTGGGTTGGTGTTGAGTTTTTTATTTCAAATTCCACTTGTTCATTGCTGATACATGGAAAAGCAGTAGACTTTTGTGTATTAACCTTGCATCTTGCAACCATCTTAAAATTGCTTATTAGTTCCAGAAGTTTTTTTGCTGGTTTTTTGGGATTTTCTCCATAGATAATCCTGTCACCTGTGAATAAAGACAGTTTTATTTCTTCATTTCTAATCTATATGCCTTTTGTTTCCTTTTCTTATTGCACTAGCTGGAACTTCGAATACTAGCTATGTAGGATACTGCTGTGTTGAATAGGAGCGGTGAGAGGGAACATTCTTAACTTGTTCCTGATCTTGAGAGAAAGCATCTAGTCAGTCTCTCACCATTAAGTATGGTGTTAGCTGTTTTTTATAGGTGTTCTTTATCAAGTCGAGGAAAATCCCCTGGATTCTTAGTTTGCTGATAATTTTTATCATAAATGGGTATTGATTTTTATCAGATGCTTTTTCTTTGTCTCTTGGTATGATATGATTTTTCTTCTTTAACCTACTGATAATTTTTGAATGTTGAATCTGTTGAATAAATCACTTGATTGTGACATATGATTCTTTTTATACGTCATTGGATTTGATCTGCCAATATTTTGTTGAGGATTTTTACATCTATTTTTATAAGCTGTCTTAGTCTGTGGAAACCCTGGTGGTGTAGTGGTTAAGTGCTACGACTGCTAACCAAAGGGTCGGCAGTTTGAATCTGCCAGGCTCTCCTTGGAAACCCTATGGGGCAGTTCTACTCTGTCCTGTGGGGTCGCTATGAGTCGGAATCGACTCGAAAGCACTGGGTTTTTCTGGGTCTTAGTCTGTAGCTTTCCTTTCTTGTAATGTCTGTATTAGGGTATCCTGGTGTCATAGGATGAGTTAGGAATAAAGTGTTATCTGCTATCTGGAACAAATTGTAGAGAATTGATGTCATTTATCCCTAAATGTTTGGTAGAACTCACCAGTGAAACCTTTGGGGTCTGGAGCTTTCTGTTTGAAAAGGCTCTTAATTATCAACTTAGTTTTTTAAAAAATAGATATTCAGGTTGTTTCTCCTTGTGAGAGTTTTGCTAGATTGTATCTTTCAAGGAATTGGTCCATTTTATCTAAGTTATCTAATTTTTGCATATAGAGTTGTTCATAATATTCCTTTATTATACTTTTAATGTCCATGGGATCGGTGATAATGTTCCTTCTTTCATGTCCAATGTTAATAATTTGTGTCTTTTTTTCTCTCGGTTACCTGGCTAGAGGCTTATCAACTTCACTGATCTTTTCGAAGAACCAGGTTTTGTGGATTTCTTCTGTTATTTTCCTATTTCAGTTTCATTGGATTCTGCTTTGATTTTTATTGATAAATTGTATTTTCATTTTCATTTAGTTCAAAATATTTTTAAATTTCTCTTTGAGACTTCTTTGACCCATGTTTTACTTAGAGATGTGCTGTTTAATCTCTAAATATTTTGGCATTTCCTAGCTCTCTTTCTGATTTCTAGTTTAATTCCATTGTGGTCTAAGAGCCAGAAACTCTGGTAGTGTAGTGGTTAAGAGCTACGGCTGCTAACCAAAAGGTTGCCAATTTGAATCCACCAGGCACCCCTTGGAAACTCTATGGGGCAGTTCTACTCTGTCCTATAGAGTCACTATGAGTCAGAACTAACTCGATGGCAATGGGGTTTGGGTGGTCTAAGAGCATACTTTGTAGAATTTCTTTTTAAATTTGTTAAGGTGTGTCTCAAGGCCCAGAATACGGTCTGTCTTGGTGAATGTTCCATGTGAGCTTGAGAAGAATGTGTATTCTGCTGTTATTGGATAAAGTGTTTTATAAATGCCAGGTAGACCCAGTTGACTGGAGATACTGTTCTGATCAAGTACAGGTAGTTCCCAACATACAGTGGGGTTCTGTTCAACGACTTTGTCCTAAGTCTAATACCTCATTTTTTATTTTTCATCGTTACTGCCTTTTATTGTCAGTATCTTTATAAATTCATTCTCTGTCTTTGGAGGTTGGAAACATTTTGTGTAAACTTACAGATAGGATGTCATCAGCAAATAACATGCTGCAACATTGTCTGCGGTACAAATTACTAACAATAAGATGTAAAAAACAAAAAACAGACGGCCCTAAGTGCGATTTGCTGTAACTTGAATATGTTTTAAGTCAGTGACTGCCTGTACATCTTCACTAATTTCCTGCCTGCTGGATCTGTTGATTACTGATATAGGGATGTTGAAGTCTCTAAATGTAATAGTGGATTTGTTTGTTTCTCCTAGTAGCACTACCACTTTCTGCCACACAGGTGTGTGCACATTAAGGACTGATTAATAGCTACCATATTTGTGCCTGTTTCTATTTGTTGCCCTTGTTCTTGATTTTCTGCAGTTTGAATGTGACATGCTTACGTGTAGATTTTTTAGTGTTTATCTTGATGTTCTCTGAGCTTCCTGGATCTGTGCTTTGGTGTCTGGAAACAATTTTGGAAAAGCCTCAGCCATTATTCAAATGTTTCTTCTGTTCCTTTCTCTTTTTCAACTTCTTTTGGTATTCATATTATACATATGTCAGGCCTTTTGTAATTGTTCCACAGTTCATGGGTATTGTGTTCTGGTTTTCCTTTTTTTTTCTTCTCTGCTTTTCATTTGGAAAGTTCACTGATTCTTTCCTTGGTTTTGTCCAGCCTATTGATGAGCCCTTCAAAGGAATTCTTCATTTGTATTACATTATTTTTTACTTCTAGCATTTCCTTTTGATTCTTAGAGTTTCCACCTCTGTTTATATTACCCAACTATTCTTGCATGTTGTCCACTTTTTCCATTAGAGCCGTTAGCATGGTAATCATAAAAAAAAAAAAAAGTAGTTATTTTAAAATCACGGTCTGATATGTCCAAAATCTCTGCTAGATCTGAGTCTGGTTCTGAGGGTAGCTGTGTGTTTTCAGACTTTTTTTTTTTTTTTTTTTTGCCTTTTAACAAGCTTCAGATTTTTTTGTAGAAAGCCAGACATCATATACTGGATAAATGGAACTGAGGTGAATAGGTCTTTAGTGTGAGTTTTTTTGTTGTTGTTGTTAACCAACTAGTGATTAGGCTGTGTTTACTGATTGCTATAGCTGTGGCGTCATGGCTAAAATTTCCTCTAGTGTTCTTGTATTAGTCTCCTCTGTTATCTTTGGATTTGTCTAGAGACTTCTTGAATAGGAGCTGAGGCTTGTAGCTCTTTTTATCCCACATCCACGTGTTGATGCAATTGTAAGGTATGGAAAGAGGGAAAGTGTTCTCCAGTCTCTGATGAGGTCTGAATCTTTTAGTGAGTCTGTGTGCCTGGCCTCTGACCTTTACAACTGCTTTGCAGCTTTCCCCCCCTTTCTTAGGTGAGACAGGAAGGCTAGATGGAGCTAGAATTGGGCATTATTCTTCTCCCATGTTGAAGGCTACAGGGGGCTGGAGTTGCGTATTTTCCTTCCCCCTGATCAGTTAGACTTTGGTAAAACCCAAGTACATAAGATTCTGGTAAAATAGTTTTCCCTTGAAGGCAGTCCTGTTAAGGAGAACAGACAACTCTGGGCATATTTCAGAATGGTTACTTTTTCCGGTCTCCGTGCCAGAGCAGGAGATTTTCTTAGATCTTCACAGTGAGAACCTGGTGGGGCTGCTGGAGGTAATACCAAGAAAGTGTGGGGGCCTCCCTAAGAAGCCCACCCCGCCCCAAGATTTTAACTCTGAAGCTAGTGCACATTGAACTCGCAGCAATTATCAATTACACTTTAAAGTAATCCTACCAGTACTGGGTCCTGCTGATTCCAGTTTGGGCTTTTCTCTCCAGTTTTCAGGCAGCAGTTTGCCTTGTGACCTCAGTTCTCTGAAGGGATCTAAGAAGAGTTGTTGATTTCCAGTTTGTTTGGCTTTTTCTTGTTGTGAGGATGGGAGTCATGACTTCCAAGCTCTTTACCTGTTGGGCCAGAAACTGGAAGTTCTGACTGCCTTGTAAGCTGATAGAATGACTAAATTTATATTGAGTTTTTCAATATAAAAAAGGTATAAATGACTATTCTTTACCACTTTTTGCTGTTGTATTCAGTAATTTGTCCTAAAAGTATCTCAAATTTGAGAGAAATTGTTGTACACAAGTATACATTAGTGATTGTTTGAGTTTAATCATTTGATTTGCTTTACATTTTTGAAATTTAATTCTGTTGCTAGTCTGTTAAATACATTAGAGATAAAATTTATTTAACCTACCGATTTGCAGACATTTAATAAAATTTGGAGCCTTCTTAAAATTAGTTTTCTCCACATTGTTAAAAATATTTTAAGTACTCTTATTTCGTTAATATTTACATTAGTTTCAACATAACCTGTTAATCATCTAGTGTTTTATCATCCTTTTTTCCATTTTCAAGAGCCGCACACCGATGGAACTGCCTATTAACAATCTGAATAATACAATGTATTAGTGTTTTGTAGTTGAAAACAAACTAATATCAAAAGTGCTTATTTTGCTCAGGTAGATTGTATTTTGGGGTTTGTACTTAGAAATCAGAGTCCCTGGGTGGTACAAGTGGTTGACACACTTGCCTGCTAACCAAAAGGTTGGAGGTTGGAGTCCACTCAGAAGCACCTTGGAAAAAGTCCTGGTGATCTACTTCCAAAAAACCAGCCATTGAAAACCCTGTGGAGCACAGTTCTACTGTGACACACATGAAGTCGCTGTGAGTTAGAATCCACAGGAACTGGTTTATGGGGGCAGTAGTGATTCAGTGGTGGAATTCTCACCTTCCCTGCAGGAGACCCATGTTTGATTCCTGGCCAGTGCACTTCATACACAGATAGCATATGTCTGTCATTGGAGGCTTATGTGTTGCTGTGAATAGGTTTCAGCAGAGCTTCCAGACTAAGATGAAGTAGGAAGAAAGAACTGGTGATCTACTAAATCAGCCAGTGAAAATCCTATGGATCACAAACGGTTCAATCCATTGTACATGGGGCCACGATGAGTTGAGGGCCAACTCAGTGGCAGCTAGCAACAACAACAGGTTGGAAATCATATTCCTTGTGATTTCAGAATAGCATTTGGCAGTTTCTTTTACTACCTTGGGTTTTTATAGATCATTTAAAAATTTCTATAATTAAAACGTTTCTTAAGTGCAAAACTTTGAATTTTACTGCAGTAAAAGTAACAAAACATCAATTTCTGAACTAGTTTTGTTAATTACATGTCTTTTACAAGTAGATTAATATAGCATGTATGAAAAACAAGCATGTGTATATTCAGTGGTTCACTAAGTACAGAATATCATTGTCATTAGTACTAAGTGACTATCACTTGGAATGAAATTTTGACGAGGTCACGACATTTTACGGAAAATGAGTTTTGAGTCAGGTGGAAGGTGTTGAGAGTTATGGACTGGAACACAAGTTTTTTATGCACATTGAAGAATGTATGACATGGGAGAAAGAGCTGTATAGGAGAGCATATTAATCTGAATGGAGTAGAAAAACAACCGTTTGGTGCATAGTTTTGAATTCTGGATGTTTTAATTTGATAAGTTTATGTACATACAATATATATACAATTAATTTATTTTTGCAATCGCACAAATGAAGATATCCAGTGGATTGAAAAAAACAGAAATTTTAGGAGAGTTGGAATGTGAGAAAAGAGCTGGTATGTACCCAGGACCACACGGTTTTTATGCAAGGTATTAGGTCTTTAAAACTTAGAATAATCAAAGTAAGACAAATCCTGATAAAGAATGCTGGGTATTTTACTCCACCTCATAAAATGGAATTCTGATGAGCTTGTAATATTAAAAAGATTGTGGGTCATTCACCTTTGAGTTAGTAATGTTATAATTGATTCTTTTATATTTATATTTGCATTTATGAAGTGCTTCTTTTATAATTATGAAATAACCCTTTTTTCCTCTAGTAGTATTCTTTCCCCTGAAATCTACTTTGTCTGATATTAATATAACCACGCCAACATTCTTTCGGTTAGTGTTAACCTGGCACCCATTTTCTATCATTTTACTTTTAACTTACCTCTCTTTATATTTAAAGTGCTTTTCTTGTGGGACAGCATATAGTTCAGGCTTGCTTTTTTTTTTTTACCCAATCTGACCATTTCCATCTTAAGTGGAGTGTTTAGAATGTTTATATATAGTGTAACTATTGATTTTAATGGTTTTAGGTCTCCTTACTATTTTGTCCCTCCCTCCCCCCCTTTATTTTGTGCCCTTTTTGGTATTAGTTGAATATTCTTCAAGATTTTATTTCCTTCGTTGGTTCTCATTCTCTCATTTCCTCCATCCTGACCTTTGTGCTGTTTTTTCTACATTTTGTATCTATGTATAATATTAATTCTCTAATACCTTGTTATTTTATCTTGAAACAATGATTTTTTAAACATTATTTTTATGATAAACAAGTTGTACTCTGTGTATATAAAGTGTTTTATATTTACTGACATATTTACCATTTGCAGCGCTCTTCATTTTTTTGGCACACATTCATATTTCCATCTGACATCATTTTCCTTCTTCCTGAGAGGTACCCTTTAACATTTCTTATAGTGCTAGCTTGCTGGCAATTAATTCTTTCAGCTTTGTGTTTTTACTTTACCTTCATTTCTTAGAAGTAAACTTTTTATTTTAATTTTGGATTTACCAAAACGTTGCAAAGATAGTAGAGAGCTTCTGTATACCCACACCCAGTTCTGTGGTGGCTTGTGTGTTGCTGTGATGCTGGAAGCTAGGCCACCAGTATTTCAAATACCAGCAGGATCACCAGCAGTGGACAGGTTTCAGTGGAGCTTCCAGACCAAGACAGATTAGGAAGAAAGACCTGGTAATCTACTTCCAAAAATTAGTCAGTGAAAACCTTATGGATAACAACAGAACGTTGTCTGATATGGTGCTGGAAGATGAGCCCCTCAGGATGGAAGATACTCAAAATACTACTGAGGAAGAGCTGCCTCCTCAGAGTAGAGTTGATGGAGTAAAGCTTTTAGGGACCTTCATTTGCTGATGTGGTATGACTCAAAGTAAAAACTGCAAACATCCATTGGTAATCAAAACATGGAACATATGAAGTATGAATCAAGGAAAATAAAACAAACAAAAAAAAAACCAAACCCAATGCCGTCAAGTCAATTCCAACTCATAGCAACCTTATGGGACAGAGTAGAACTGCCCCATAGAGTTTCCAAGAAGTGCCTGGTGTATTCAAACTGCCAGCCTTGTGGTTAGCAGCCATAGCACTTAAACACTACACCACCAGAGTTTCCAAGGAAAATAGGAAGTCATAAAAAAATGAAATGGAATGCTTGAAGATTGATATCTGGCATTAGTGAGCTGAAATGGACTGGTATGGTATTGGCTGTTGTGAATCAAACAATCATGGTTTTCTGTGTTATGAACAACAAATTGAAGTGAACATCATTGCGCTCATCATTAAAATGCAGTGCTGTTGGTGATACAGTGCTGTCCTGAAATAAATGCTGACAGCGATAGGTTAATATCCATATGTGTCTTAGTCATCTAGTGCTGCTATAACAGAAATACCACAAGTGGATGGCTTTAACAAAGAGAAATTTATTTCTTCACAGTAAAGTAGACTAAAAGTTCAAATTCAGGGTGTCAGCTCCCGGGGAAGGCTTTCTTTCTGTCAGCCTTCTCATCAATATTCCCCCAGACTAGGAGCTTCCTTGCACAGGAACCCTGGGTCCAAAGGATGTGCTTTCCTCCTGGCACTGCTTTCTTGGTGGTATGAGGTTCCCATGTCTCTCTTCTTTCTTTTATGTCTCAACAGATCACCTCAAGACACAATCCTGTCTTGTAGACTGAGTCCTGCTCACTAACATGAGTGCCACCCATATTCCCTCATTAACATCATAGAGGCAGGATTTACAACATATAGGCAAATCACATAATACTGGGAATCATGGCCCAGCCAAATTGATACACACATATTTGGGGGGAAATAATTCAATCCACATCAATATGCCTACAAGGAAGGCCAGTTAATATGACCATTGTTCAAATTTACATACCAACTGCAAATGCCAAAGATGAAGAAATTGAAGATTTTTACAAACTACTGCAGTCTAAAATTGAACGTGCAGCCAGGACGCATTGAAAATTATTGGTGATTGGAATACAAATGTTGGAAATGAAGAAGGATCGGTAGTTGGAGAATACATGTTGGTGATACAAACAGCACTGGAGATCGCATGGTAGGATCCTGGAACACTAACGCCTTCTCCGTTGGAAATAACTTTTTCAGCAACACAAAGGATTATGCACATGGGTGGTCACCAGATGAAATATACAGGGATGAAATCAGCCACATCTGTGGAAGAAGACAATGGAGAAACTCAAAGTCATCAGTCAAGACAAAGCCATGGCACAACATAGTGCTACATCCTGCTTTGGTGAGTGGCGTCTGAGGTCTTAAAAGCTTACGAGCAGCCATCTAAGATACAACTATCAGTCTCTTCCAGTCCAGAGTAAAGGAAAGGGAGGAAAACTAAAGACCCAAGGGACCAATTAGTCCATAGGCCTAATGGACTACATGAACCATAGTCTGTACCACTCCAAGACCAGAAGAACTAGATAGTACCTGGCTACCACTACCAACCACTCTGACGGGTGTTACAGCAGAGAGTGTCAGACAGAATGGGAGAAAAATGTAGAACACAACTGATCAAATTTTCAAAAAAGACCAGACTTACTGGTCTGATGGAGACTGGAGGAACCTCCAAGTCTGTGGCCCCAAGGACACAGTTCTAACTTGGACTTAAAGCCATTCCCGAAGTTCACCTTTCAGCCAAGGATTAGTCAGGCCTTTAAGACAAACAATAACACAAATGAGGAATGCGCTTGTTATATCACTCAAGTATACAAGATCAAATGGGTAGCACCTGCCCAGGAACAAAAATGAGAAGGTGGAAGGAGAC
This sequence comes from Loxodonta africana, assembly GCF_030014295.1. Taxonomy (NCBI): domain Eukaryota; kingdom Metazoa; phylum Chordata; class Mammalia; order Proboscidea; family Elephantidae; genus Loxodonta; species Loxodonta africana. The sequence goes on along the minus strand of NC_087345.1, from coordinate 65,663,596 downwards.
AGGAAAACTGGATGAGTGGACATGGGGAACCTGGGGTGGAAAGGGAAAGGGGGAAGAGTGCTGACACAATGCAGGATTGCAGCCAATGCTATGAAACAATTTGTAAATTTCTGAATGAGAAACTAATTTGCTCTTTAAAGTTTCACCTAAGTCACAATTAAAAAAAAAAAAGACAAAGCCAAGGGCTGATGTGGAACGGACCATCAGTTGCTCATTTGCAAGTACAAATTGAAGCTGGAGAAAATTAAAGCAAGTTCACAAGAGCAAAGTATAACCTTGCATACATCTTGCCAGGATTTAGAGAACATCTCAGGAATAGATTTGGTGCGCTGAACAGTAATGACCAAAGACCAGAGGAGTTGTGGGAAGACATCAGGGACATCATACATGAAGAAAGCGAAAGGTCGTTAAAAGACAGGAAAGAAAAGACTAAGGTGGGTATCAGAAGAGACTGAACAGTGCTCTTAAGAGCAGAGTAACTAAAGTGAATGGAAGAAATGATGAGGTAAAAGAGCTAAATAGAGGATTTCAAAGGGTGGCTCGGGAAGAAAAAGGTAAGGCATTTTAATGAAATGTGCAAAGACCTGGAGTTGGAATACCAAAAGGGAAGAATACAATCAGCATTTCTTAGGTTGAAAGAACTGAAGAAAAAACCCAAGCTTCCAGGTGCAATATTGAAAGATACTGTGAGCAAAAATTTGAATCATATAGGAAACATCAAAAGAAGACAGAGGGAATACACAGTGTACCCAGAATAGTTGGCAACCATTTCAGGAAATAGCATATGGTCAAGAACAGTGGTCAAGAATCATGAACAGGACAACTCAGTCAGTGGGTTCACAAAGTTCATGTTCTGTGTCCTAGTGAAGTAAATAACATCTGGTGTCTTTAAATATTGTGAGAAGCCATCCTAAGATGCAGCTATTGGTCTCTGTTCCTTAGGAGCAAAAGAGTAAGGAGCTAACCAAAATCTCAAAGAAGAAACAAGTCTACAAGGCTGATAGCCTATATAAGCCATGGCTCATCTACCCTGAGACCAGAAGACCTACTGTATTTTTATGCAAATAACACACACCTCCACATTTGTTTTCCAGCTGTGCCCTCCCTCCACAAAGTATTTTCATAAGCATCGCTATGCCAATTTGTTTTAACATGTTGCTGTAAAAAATTAGCATAGCATGCTTAGAGAAATACCTCTCAGGGGAAGGGCACAGTTGGCAAACATAGAAGGCACGCATTATTTGTATAAAAGTATGGTAGATGGTGCCCGATCACCAGCACTGACTATTCTGACTCGGGTCTCAGTAGATGTTCCCTGATGGAATGGGAGAAAAATGTAGAACAAAACTCAAATTCTTGAAGAAGACCAACCTAAGTGGACCAGTTGAGGCCGGAGGACTGCCTGAAACTATCTCCTGAGATCACCTTTCAGCAAAATAGCAGAGTGGCACACAGAATAAAGGATATTACCTATAAGAATAGTGTTGTACTAAAACACCACTTGTAAGAGACCAAAAGGTCAACATTTACTCTAAAGCAAAGATGAGAAGAGGGCAGGGAAACTAAAGTACTGGAAATGGAACAACCAGATCACAAATAAAGAATATTGACGCATCGTGAAACATGTAACTAATGTCACTGAACAATTTGTGTGGAAATTGTCAAATGGGACCCTAACTTGATGTGTAGACTTTAACAAAAAATGCAATAATATATTCAAAAAAGAATCGTGACTGCTGGTACCGAAGGAAGCAGTTCAAGCTGTAGTGAAGACATTGTTGAAAAACAAGGCTCCAGGAATTGACTGAATACCAGTTGAGTTGCTTCAACAAACTAATGCAATACTGGAAGTGCTTACTCGTCTATGCCAGGAAATTTGGAAAACGGCTGCCTAGCCAGCTGACTGGGAAAGAGCCATATTTGTGCCATTTCCAAAGGAAGACAATCAGATGGGATGTGGACATTATCAAACAGTATCATTAATATCACATACTAGCAAAATTTTCCTAAGGCTAATTAAAAAAAAATGACTGCAGCCGTACACTGACAGGGAGCTGCCAGAAGTTCAAGCCAGAATCAGAAGAGGGAGTGGAATGAGGGATAATATTGCTGATTTCAGGGAATAACAGAAAGCAGGGAATACCAGAAAGATTTTTACCTCTGTTTTATGGACTGTGTGAAGGCCTTTGACTGTACAGATCATAATATATTATGGATAACATTGTGAAGAATGGAAATTTCAGAACACTTAATTGTGTTCACACAGAATCTGCATGGGTCAAGAGGCAGTCATTAGAACATAGCAAGGGGATATTGCATGGCTTAAAATTGGAAAAGATACCACGTGGTTGTATCCTTTTGAAACCCTTACTTATTCAGTCTGTATGCTGAATCTTAGTAGCTGGACTATATGGAGAAAAACGTGGCGTCGGGATTGGAGGAAGATTCATTAACAGCTTGCAAATGATACAACTTTATTTGCCGAAAATGAGGACAATTCGAGCACTCAGTGATGAAGATAAGACAACAGCCTTCAGTGTGGATTACACCTAAACATAAAGAAAGGGAAAATCCTCACAACTGAACCAATAAACAATATCATAAGTGGAGAAAAAATTGAATTTGGCAAGGATTTCATTCTTCTTGAATCAATGGTCAACACCCATGGAAGCAACAGTCAAGAAATCCATATGGTATATTGCATTGGGCAAATCTGCAAAAGACCTTTTAAATTTTAAAGGGAAAGATGTCACTTTGATGACTGAGGAGTATCTGACCCAAGCCATGGTCTTTTCATTCACCTCATATGCATGTGAAAGCTGGACAGTGTAAAAAGGAAAACAGAAGAAGAATTGATGCATTTGAGTTGTCATATTGGCAAAGAATATTGAATATACCATTGACTGTCAGAAGAATAACAAATTAATCTTAGAAGAAATACAGTGGGAATGCTCTTCAGAAGCAAGGATGACAGGACTTTATCTTGCTTTCTTTGGACACATGATCAGAAAAGAACAATCACTAGAAAAGGACCTCATGTTTGGTAAAGTGGAGGGTCTGTGAAAAGGGAAAAACCCTCAATGAGATGAATTGACACAGTAGCCACAACAATAGACTCAACCATATCAACAGTCATGAAGGTGGAGCAGGACTAGGATACTTAAGGTTGCCATGAGCTGGAGCCAACTGGAGGGTAACTAAACAACAGGGAAAATATGTTTCATTATCATGATACATTTTTCTAACTAAGACACCAACATTAGTACATTTTTGTTCTTAGTTTTCATCAAGTTGATTCAGATTCATGGTGACCCCATATGTTGCAGAGTAGAACTGCATCCATAGTGTTTTCAAGGCTCTGACCTTTCAGGAACAGATCACCAGGCCTTACTTCTGAGGTACCTCTGGGTAGGTTTGAACCACCAACTTTTTGGTTAATAGTCCAGCGCTTAACCCTTTGTGCCATATTACTCTTATCTAAATTCCACGCTTTATTCAGATTTTACTAGTTCGTTTACTCGTCATTTTTCTGTTCCAGTTTTCCATCTATGGTCCAAAAAAAAAAAAAAAAAAGCCTGTTGCTGTTGAGTCTGTTCGACCCTCTAGGACAGGGTAGAAATGCCCCATAGAGTTTCCAAGGCTGTAAATCTTTACAGAAGCAGGCTGCTACATCTTTCTCCTGTGGAGTGGCTGATGGGTTTGAACTGCGGACCTTCCAGTTAGCAGTTGAGTGCTTAACCACTGCATCACCGGGGCTCCCATCCGTGGTACCTGCTATATGGTATTCAGTTATCACATCTTCTTAGACATGATGATCTGTGACAGTTTCCTGACAGTACTGGTTAGGTATTTTATGGAATGCCCTCAATTTGGGTTCGTCTGATGTTTTCTTTATGTTTAGATTTTGGGTTATGGGTTTTCTGGGAAGAGTGGCACAAAAGTGAAGTACCTTTCTCTCATATCAAAGGAGTGATGCTATCAACCTGATTTATCACGGATGATGTTAACTAAGATCACCTGGTCAAAGTAGTGTTTGTCAGGCTTTTTCCGCTGTGGTTTTTTTTTTTTTTTTAATATTTAACCTTTCCATAGTCTACCTTTTGGGAGCAAGTCTTTATTCTTGGTTAATTTTATAATTTCAGTTTTATTATTAATTTATAATATCACTGTTATCACATGCATAAACTCATCTAACCATCACCACAAACAAGATAAAGAACCTCTCTGTCACTACAAAGAAACACCTTTGTGCTACCAACTTGGTTCTTTTTATATCTTGCATTTCTGTCTTAATGTTCACAGCAGTGTTTTCTGTCATTAATGTATGGACTGTATTTCCAATACCTGTTTTAACATCCTTGTCTACTTATTTTATCATCTGTATCATTTTTCCATCTGTTTCCGTTTATTCTGTTTCACCTTGTTATGGGTTGTGTTTCCTGCTATTTTGGATGCTTGTAATATTGATTGGATGCCAACCATTAAACTTCACATTATTTTGTGTTGTTTTAAATATTTTGGTGTTTTTTCTTAGATAAAGTTAAGCTACTTAGAATCAGCACAATCATTTTGAAGCCTGGATTTAAGCTTTGTTAGTGCAGGCTCAGAACATCCTTTAGTCTAAATTGTATTTGGTCTTATTACTGAGGCGTTACCTTCTGAATTCTACCCATAACCCACGTTTTAAGAGATTCTTCCATTCTGGTTGATGGGCTCATGAGTTCTGGGATTGTTCTGAGTACTCCTTTTCTGAGGCTCTTTCCCAGGAAACACTGGTGGCGTAGCAGTTAAGAGCTATGGCTGCGACCCAAAAGGTCAGCAGTTCAAATCCACCAGGTGCTGCTTGGAAACTGTTGGGCAGTTCTCTTCTGTCCTGTACGGTCACTATGAGTCGGAATCAACTCAGTGGCAATGGGGTTTTTTTTTTTTTCTTTTCTTTTCCCCAGATTCAGTAATTTTTTTTTTTTACAGGCATTCACAGATGCCAAAACCTTGAAGGGACTTTGTCTACAGATATTTTGAGCTTTCTATCTGTAGCTTCTTTCTGAAATCTGCCCTGCAAATTCTACCTGCCCCAGCTCTGAACTCCTTAACTCAGTGTGACTCTTGGGCTCTGACTGTGTTTCCTCTCCTGTCCTTCAGCCTCAGAACTCTACAGGCCATGAGCTGGGGCACTGGTAGAGTCAGTTCATTTGTTCCTTTCTCTTAATGACCTCTGTCCTGAGTTGGCTGTTGTCCAGTGCTTGAAAACCATTGTTTTATATATTTTTGTCTAGTTTTCTGGTTATTTAAGGTAGAAGGGTAAATACAGTCACTGTTTTTCCACCGTGGACTGCATACCCTGTCTTATAGAAAATTTTAGTATAGTTTTGCAAATATTTGCTTGTTCTGACTTCTCAAATATTTGTAGGACTTTGTGGGAAAACCAGTGTACATACAGATCTTACTAAATTCAGGCAGCTAGAGTGTATGTTCTCATGCTTTTTCCTTTTCACTTGCTCACTCTCTTTTGCTCATATATAGCCACATCCTCTTTCATCTATTGCGCATCCTTTCATTTCTAATATGAAGAGTACCAACAAAATCTATCACAGAACATTTTATTTAATACAAGATAGTGGTGACAGATGTTAGCTTTTCGTATTTACTAGGAAGAAAATAAAGTGCCTTCTGTCCTTTTTCCCTTTGTTTACTATAAAGAGATAATGATTTTTAGGTTATTTTTTATTGGTTCAGGTATATAGTGACTATCACTTGAAACTCTCGGGCATGAAATACTTGAAGTTTTCCCTTCCTACTGAAATTCATAGCTCTGCAAAGTAAATTAAGCAGATTGATCGTTAATAGCATGTAAAATTCAAACCTAATTATCTTTTTGTGTATAGTGATTAGGTTGTGATATTTAAGGTGTTGAAAACTACCTTGCCTGATTTTAGATTTCTAACATATCTTTGATGAAACTACTATAATTTAAAGGTAATGCATGGCTTTAATTTGAGCATAATGTATTTAAGAATACCTCTTATTCTGTGAGAAATGGTTGAAAATTTTCCCTAGTATCCATTGAATTCAGAGTTGCCAGAAATACATTAATTAATGGTAAGGCAAGTACTCTTTTAAAACATTAATATTATAAAACACTAATATTAAGACAGAATTAATGTTTAGGGAATGCATAATAAAATGTTTTTGTTCTCTTTTTGTGACAATCACGAAAATTTAAGTTGCAGCTGAGTATGTGTCATTTAACTATTCTTGGACATCTAGTATGCTTGGTAATTTTTCCTTATGAGCAACCTACTTTCTTGCTAGATGGTAAGAATTACATTTATAATAGTAATGGTAAGGATTACATTTATAGTAGTAAATATACTTATGGTTTAAAAAACTTTACCTCTTTAACGTTTTTTGTGAGAGATGTACTTAATTCAAAAGCTACATGTAAGCTTGGTAATAATTAGTTACATTTTTGCTGTGGAGCAAGGTATTTTGATGTAATCCAGCCAAATATGTGCAATGTAAGGTGGTTAAAATTAAGTTAAAAAATAGCACCCGAATGTGATCAAACATATCTTAAACCAAAACCAAATCAAATCCATTGACATTGAGTCGATTCTGACTCATAGCGACCCTATAGAACAGAGGAGAACTGCCCCACAGGGTTTCCAAGACTATAATCTTTACAGAAGTAGTGCCACATCTTTCTCTCACAGAGCAGCTGGTGGGTCCAAACCACCAAGTTTTTGGCTAGCAGCCAAACGCTTTACCACTGCGCCACCAGGGCACCTTAAACATACCTTAAACAAAAATCAAACCCACTGCTGTCGAGTCGATTCCAACTCATAGCGACCCTATAGGAAACAGTAGAACTGCCCATGGAGTTTCCAAGGAGCACCTGATGCATCCAAACTGCTGACCTTTTAGTTAGCAGCCGTCGCACTTAACCAGTACGCCACCAGGGCTTCCAAACATACCTTAAAAAAAAAAAAAAAAATGGGTTTTCATTACATGAGATTATTTTTAAAACTTTAATACTAGTTTTTAATGTTTTATTTTTCTGAAGGTTTTTTCTGTTTTTTTTTTTTTTTAATAAATAATGTCTTACTGTGTTTTTGCTGAGAGGTTACATAGCAAATTATGTTCCCATTTAACAATTTGTACACAAATTATTCAGTGACTTCGATTACATTTTTCACAATGTGTGAACATTGTCATTAATTCCGTTCAGGTTATTCTGTTTCCAATAACGTAGTTTCCCAGCCCCTTTACCTTGTCATCTTTGCTTTAGGGTCATCGTTGACCATTTGGTCTGCTAGATGATTTTTTTTTACAGGAATGTAGTACTCACAGGTGAAGTCCTTCTTAATAGATCGCTTTTTAGAGGTAATTTACTTGTATGTGTGTGTATGTATGTGTTGTTTTTTAAATACTGGTTCACACTCCTTACAAATTAGATTTGTTTTTTTTTTGGCTTCTCCAGTATTGTGTACTCTTTCCGCTTAAATTAGATATTTTTATTATCCCCTCCAAAAGTAAATTTTGTATGGTATTAAAGAATCACTTTAAATTTGACTATAATTTTTAGTGGTTAAAACTATTATTATTTCAATAGGTATTTGTACTAGTTGTCTAGAATAAATACTCTATTAAAACTTAAGTGAGAGAGAGTTGTCTTGAGGACATACATTTACAAATGCTTTGCGGACATCTGCCCTTTTCAGTTTTTGAGCTCTCTTGCTTTCAGTTTGAGTTTTTGAATTAGCATCTCTGGTCTCTATCATCTCTACTTCAGGTACACAGTGCAGTTATTTTGGACTTATTTATCTTGGTTAAGAAATGAGCATCATTTTTCTTCACTAATATAAACACCTGCGTTCTACTGGACTATGCATAAAATTGGAAGATTGGTTGATAAAGGCATTGAGAAACTTCACATTTATTGCTACTCTTCATTGGATTAAAATTTTAATAGACTGTTGAGTTAGGTTTGCATCTGTTATCGTTTGAAGACTATATGATGTATTCCCATTTTATGTCATAGGAGTAAACTTCATAAACTGGATTGGATCAGCAACTACATAAATAACTTATACCCATCTATCATCCATATATATAAGCACATGGCGGGGAGAGATTTGAAGTTGAATGACTGAATCTGAATTAATTAGATATCTCTGAAATTACGAGAATATCTATTTAAGAAAAATACGTATGACAGTTTTGCAGAATTTGTTGTCCATTCATTTTTATTCACTATAATTTCATCTTTGTGAGGTCTGGCGGACAGTTTTAATTGGAGAGCGTAAAAGTGGGAGAGAAGGGTTTTTCATATTTATTAGTTTTTATCTCAAGTAAAGTATGTCTGCCAGTCTAACCTTCTCTAAATTTACAAAAGGAAAAACCACTTTGGGTATAAAGCAAGTACTTTTTTCGGTTTATTTTTTTCCTTTTTTTTTTAATGTATCATATTGGATATTTTTACTGCTGTTCGTATGTTTACATGTTAGTAATTTTGACGGCTTTTGGATAATTCCACTCTAGAGGGAGAACTGGTGGGCGGTCCTTCCTGTGACACGATCCTTGAGTGACAGTTCTATTTGATTGCCTCCAGTACTGTGAGGAAAGGACACGACTCTATGGTGAGGACTGATGGACATACATTATCTGAGAAAAGAAACTACCAGGTAAGTACAATTTTGTTTTTTTCCTTTATTGGTCATTTAGCTATATTTAACTGTTTAATATGTTATATTTGACTAGAACCAACAGATTGAATACATCTCAATTTGAAAAATTCAGTTTGTAATTTAAAATACATTATCTTTAAAATAATTTGACAATTGAAATAATAGGGAAGATACATTCAGAAATGTTTGTTATTGGAATACTGGGTTATTGGGATATACATGTATGTACATTGGAAAGATATATAGTAAATGTATCAAGTTATATTCTGTTAGTGTCAAAATATAAATTTTCTGATATATATGTCAAAACTTGGATTATATAACTGGATTCAAAGCTAGTGTTTCATAAAACAAAGTGTTGATTGCTTTCATATGTATTATACCCATAAGACTAAACCCAAAGTCTTGAGCTGTATTCTAGGTAATAGAATATCACAGAATTGTAGAGAAAATTAGGTAGAACATAGAAGAAATAGAAATGAGAAACTCAGGGTGCTCAGAGACCCACATTCTATTGAATTCTAAGTTATTAGCTTGCTGTCCTTAAAATGCTAGATTCTTGTTTTCTCATTTATTAAACAGTTTAATAATATCCATTCCTTATGTATTGCTTAGGGATGCTGAAAGAATGGCTGAAATGTAATATTTATATTTCTGTCCAAGCTTTTAAACGATGTTTAATTTTCAAGGTACATTTATTTAATAGTGGTTTTTTTTTTTTAAATAATAATGTTTTGAATGTAGTTTTTCAAAGAGAAATGTGCTTTATTCATTTGAAAATGATCCATTATCAAATTATGTAGTGATGTAGAATACAGAATAGTTGAAAGCTCAAGTAGGAATAGGCTTTTAGGCTTCCTGTACAGATATGTGTCTGATCTCCCTTTGCCCTCACCAGTTCCATTCCCTCTAGGCTTATAAAGGCAACTATTGTGATAGCAGCAGGCCTGATTGTCTAATCATTTATCTGCTAATCGTTTATTTTAGCTTAATTAATCAGTTGGAAAAGTGAACAGCTGAGAAAGTTGTAAGTGGGCCTTCACAGTATATGATAGCAAAGAGCCTTTGGTTTTAACACCAGGTTCGGGTTCAGGCACTGTCCCTAAAAAGAAATGTGTCAACGTTTAACCTTTCTAGAGTTTCAACTAACTTGATGTTTAAAGCTTTTTGCCAGATCTTAATGATTTTAATAAACCAGAATAAGCTGGGATTGAGGCTATGCTGAATCAGTTTTCCCTGTAGCCTTTTCTATTCTGGGTTGACCTCATGGACTTGACCAGCATGGCCTTTGCTAATTATTTGTACTTGACATAGCTCCTCCTGCCTCACAACCACTTCCAACTACCTTGACTTATAAGCTTTTAATTGTTCACACTCTTGGGCTGTTGCAACTTTTTGTAGGCTATGCTAGATGTTTTAAGAATATGGTGATTCTAGGTTATATATGTCTCTCAGTGCTCATAATCCAGTTTTTAAGGTGTGAGTGTGGAAGTTTTGTATGATTGTGCAGTATAATTAATTTATCTCATGGAATCATGTTAATGTAGGATTCCAAAATTTACACTTGAGAAAGGGGAAAAAAAAAAAAGGAATTATATTTACTCATAAAGAGATTTGCTTAGCCCTGCTCATTCCATACTAAAAATATCCCATTGTTCCAGTCATTACTTACACCTCACCTGAAAGATGCATTCTGAGATAGGGTTTTGGTGGCTGAAAATATTTTTCCTTTTCTCTTTTGTTGTTATATAGTGTCACTTGATGCATTTTGAAATATACATGGAAACAGTTGTTTAAGTCTGGATTGTAAAATTATATTTTTGCAGGCTTCTCTGAAAAGCACGTGTGTAGAAATATAGGTCCTTCTTTGGTATTGTGATGACTGTAGTAAGAGCGTATGGGGGAGTTCAAGGGAATGTCAAGTAAATCATTGAAGTAAAATATGTATATCTGTATTGGTAACTCTTAATAGTAGTTTTGTATATGCTGAGATGAAAATGATTTGGACTTTTTATTTTGTGGGAACTTTATTCATTATTTTTCATGGACAGATAAGGATTTTTTTGCATCCATGTTTATACCCATTTTCACTTATCCTTGAGGGCTTTTGTATTTGGAGGGCACCAGATGTCTTATAGTGATATGTAATAATAGGTTAATATTCTAGAGTTTAACAAGAAGGAAAAAATTCCTCCAATTCTCATTTCCTTGTAGACCTCATAAACCCTTGGGAATTTCATTTAGGAAGGTGCATCTGTGCTAAAGCTTGTGACTTTAAAATGGACGTTGGTTAACATTGGTATCATTTTTTCCTATAAATTAAAACCCAGTTAGGATTTTTCTAAAATTTTCATATCTTTCTGTAATTTACCCAAGCCATTAACATCCAAAACCATGTTAATTACCAACTTAACTCCTCAGTGGTTTTCTTTCTCTTATGTAACAAAGCCAAGGTCCTAATATTTACATATAAGTCTTTCCACATTCTGGCCCCTCCCTGGACTTACCTTTCCAATTGTCTTTCCTGTTATTCCTTTATAAAAATGGCCTGGCAGAGGTGTCTGACCTTCTCTAACTTCACAAGGTGGAAGGAATGTCAATATCAACAGCCTAAAGCTGATTCCTGTGAGGTAGAGGTCAGACATAGCTCCTCTCTACAACCTTTTTACCAGTTTTGACACCAGCTCTTCCTCCTCTGGTACTCTCTGCTTCTCTGCTGGGTTTGATAATTCATTTCAGTGGCCACACAGAACTCACAGACAGTACTCATGATTATGAGGTTTATTAGGGAAGTAATAGGTTACAATTCAGGATACACTTCTTCTATCAGGACAGTCTTTTCTCAGCCTTTCCAGCAGGCAGAGCTCTCTCTGGCCCTTGGCCTCTTGGCCTCTTGACCTCACCTCTGCCCTGCTTGGGCAAGTGCTACAAAACTCCTAGCTCCATCATTTTTCAAGCCCCACCACAGAGCTCCCTCGTAATGGCCTCCTGGTACTGCTGGTTCTCTGTTGTGCTTACTATCAGTTCTCATTATCTTGTGCCCTCTCATGTGTTACAGCTCTCTGTCTCCTGGGTCTAGGAGGCTTTCAGTGCAGGGACCCTGGGCCCAAAGGATCCACTCCACTCCCGGCTCTTCTTTCTTGGTGGTAGTTAGTGGGAGTCCGCCCTTTCCACCTCTCAGGTGGCTCATTTTAAGCTTAGCGGGATGGCAAAACTGACCAATCATCTCTTTACATTTCCATATACCTTATTTGCATGGGCCACCTCCACAGGGAAGCCATGCACCTTATTTGTATTATTAGCAAGCTGTCTAATCCCCTTAGTGGGTCACAAGCATCTTATTTGCACAGTCCCACCCAATCTTTTGGTGGGAATTAACAAGACCATGGCAAAAAAAAAAAAAAAGACCATGTAAAAGCAATCCATTGCACCACAGGCCACCCCCTGGCGTTTCTTCATACTTGGGGGATAACTTGCCCCTCCGTCATTTTACCAGTCCAAAACAGTCATTAACGATTAGTCCTTCAGTAGGGCAGAGAGTCCTCAGGTTATTCAGGTACCAGCCATTCAGGTCTACTGAAGGTATCCATCTGATCAGGTCAATTTCTCCAAAGTCATCTTGTCTTCACCCTTTCTGGCTGGTAAAATTTAACTGAGAGAAGACTGTTACTTTGCTCTGAGCCTGATGAGGTTTTAGCATAGCTTTAAGGGACTTTAGATTTGGCCACTGTACCCCAGTCCAGCAGTGCCTCCCCCTTAATTCACTGTTTCACACTTACAGCTTCTACAGTTAACAGTTTTTACAATCGCAAGTAACCCTGTTAACAGTCAGCACTCACAACTGAATCATATAATCCTATCAGCATCTTCCCACACCATTCCTTCCCCAGACGTATCAGGAAAAGAGGAATCAATTCAGTGGGGATCCTCCCTTGCCCTCGTCATTTTTGAGTGTAAAAATACCCACGAAAGCATGTAAGCCAGCCACTTCATGCCTTTATCTCTCCTCATTTTAGACAGCCAATGTTTAAATTGCCAGTTCCTGCCAAACCAGTACTCAGAGGAGACAAGCACGTTCCTTGATCTGAAGATTGTTCTGTTCTAGTTGGAACTTGGAGCATCTTCAGCCACAAGCAAAGTCCAATCCGGAGCAAGCCATCAAATTGCAGCAGCCTGTGGTGCAGCAGCTTACCATGTCAAACACCTTTCTCTTCGTTTGGTCAGGTTCTGGTCAGCTCATCCCTAGCCCCTGTGGGCTAGATCAGTGGGTACTACCCGTAGACTCCGGAGTCCACATACTTTGCGGCATTTCAGACCAGCCAGCCCCTTTTGTCTCTGTCTTTCATCCCTAGCCCCAGTGGGCTAGGTCAACAGGCACCACCTGTAGGCTGAGGAGTTCACACAACTCCCTGTGCATCAGACCAGCCAGCCCTGTCTCTCTCTCTCTCTCATCCTTAGCCCCAGCAGGCTAGGTCAGTGTGTGCCAGTGGAACATGTCCAAACTCAGCCCATCTCTTTACATAGCTGCACCTCCCCCACTTCCACACATCTCAAGGCCCCAGGTGGTCAGCTCAAGTGAACATACCAGGCTTTCTGCTCGCCGGCTCCCTTTAACTTCCAGGCCTGGAAGGGAGTTCTACTGATGGGCACTGGCCTTTCCTGCCTCAGTGCATCCAGTGGCAAACTGCTTGCTCAAATTCAAAACACAAAACATTTTTTTTCCTGCGCTGTCCTTCCTTCAAATGCAAATTTTCTGTTGTCTCAGTAGTTCTGAGTAGGTGGGCATGTCTTTTCAAATGGAAATTTCCTGACTCTGAAGGTTCTGGGTGGGGCTCAGGTTTTCTACCTAAGTTCTCAATACTCTATATATAGGGCTCCTGCATTCAGACCAACAGTTGTGTTTCTTTCAGGCAAACCTTAGTTTGTCTTTTAGCATATCCAATCAAGTATTGGCTGAAGGCAGAGTTAAACACTGTAATACCCAATATTCGTTTCTATCATACATTTAGGTCTGTTTTACAACACTAGGTAGGAGAAACATTTCAGTGTCCATAGCACAGTCAAATAAACACATAACCCTGTTTAAAACTTGCAGTTTCATCTTCTCTTCCCTACACATTGACTATCTTCCAATTCATATGCATACGGCCTTGGGGCTCTGGCTAGGTGGAACCAGGCAGCCCTGGCCCCCTATTAATCATCTTGTTTAACCAGCCTGGCTTTTGCCCCAAGCTACTCCAGATGTAGGTGGAGCATAACATCTCTTACTTTCGTTTGAGCCATTACAGGTAACAAAAGACAAAGTAACCATCTAAGAATCAAAAGTTTCACTTCCCACTCTCCTTCCTGTTCTTTCTGTTACAAAATCCCATGCTTCCATGAGTCTAGAGCTGTTGCCACGAATCCTGCTTCTGATGCCAACTGTAAAAATGGCATAGCAGGGGTGTCTGACCTCTAACTTCACAAGGGGGAAGGAGAATCAAAATCAAAAGCCCAAAGCTGATTCCTGTGAGCCAGAGATCAGACATACTGCCTTTCTCCAACCTTTTTACCAATTCTGACACCAGCTGCCCCTCCCTTGGCACTCTCTACTTTTCTGCTAGGTTCAATAATTTGTTGTAATGGCCACACAGAACTCATAGGCAATACTCATGATTGTGGAGTTTATTAGGGAAGTAACAGGTTACAGTTCAAGATATATTATTTTGATCAGGACAGTCTCTTCTCACCCGTGCCTGCAGACAGACCTCTCTCTGGCCCTTGGCCTCTCGGCCTCTCAACTTTGCCTCTGCCCTTCTCGGGCAAGTGTTACAAAGCTCCTAGCTCCATGGATTGGCAAGCCCCATGAAGCTGTCTCCTGCTGGTCTCTTGGTTCTACAGCTGCTAGTTCCCTGCCATGCTTACTGCCACTAATTGCTGTCTTATGCTGTCTTAGGTGTTACAGCTCTCTGTCTCTTAGGTCTAGGAGGTTCTCAGTGCAGGGACCTTGGGTCCAAATGATGTGCACTGCTCCTGGCTCCTTTTTTCTTGGTGGTACTGGGGTCCCCCATTTCTGCCTCTGGGATTGCTTATTTTAAGCCTAGTAGGTTGGCAAAGGAAACCCTGGTGGTGTAGAGGTTAAGTGCTATGGCTGCTAACCAAAGGGTTGGCAGTTCGAATCCACCAGATGCTCCTTGGAAACTCTATGGGGCAGTTTTACTCTGTCCTATAGGGTTACCATGAGTCGGAATCAACTCAACAGAACTGGGTTTGGTTTTTTTTTTTTGCGGGGGAGGGGGTTGGCAAAACTGACCAATCCGCTTGTTAGGGTTCCATATGCTTTATTTGCATGGGCCCACCCCTACAGTGGTGCCATACACCTTATTTATATCATTAGCAAGCTGTCCAATCCCCTTGGTGTGCCTTATTTTTATAGTCCCACCCAGTCTTTTGATGGGAGTTGACAAGACCATGGTGAGAAAGGCCATACATAAGCGGTTCGTTGCACCACATCCCTATAGTGGTGTTTTTTCCATTTAGTAATACAAAACTGCTTTTAATCTCCCTACCATGTTCTTTCACATCTTCTAGCCTTTACTAATCAGTTCCTCTTGTTGGAATGCCTCGGCTTTCTTCACATGATTCAAGAATTAGATATTGGTTCTTCCAGAGGCCATTCTTTGATGGGCTCTGTGCCTTTCCCTTGTTTTCATAGCACCCATACCTGTGCTTGTTGTTAGCATAATACGTTACTGTTATTTGTCCTTGTGTTTCTGTAGACCTGTGCTGTCCAATATTGTAGGCCACAGGTAACTATTTAAATTTATATTTCGATTCATTTAAATTAAATAAAAAAATTCAGTTTATCAGTTACATTAGCCGCATTTAAATGCCCAGTAATCACATGCTGCTAATGGTTACTGTATTTGACATTGTGGATATAGGACATTGCTATCATTGCAGCAGTTTGTATTAGACAGTGTTGTTCTATGTTACGAGCTTCTTGAAAACTGGAAGCATATCTGTTTTTTTTTAGTACCCAGCACACTGTATGGCATATGATAAGCATTCAGTGCTTGTTTTAATAAAATTCTATAAAGCAGTGAAAGAAGGGAAAGGAAGAGGTTGGAAAGTGTGCTGGGTAAAATACTACTGATATTTCCAAGATTTTTAGATGTTACTCTGAATAGAACTTTTTAACAGGAGGTCATTGGTCACATCATACGCTGGACTGTTCTTCATGTTATCCGTAAACTGATCTAGTGCATCCCAGTCCATATGTTCCTGAAGAATACCTCAGAAATAAAATGCAGCTTCAACTTGGTGGAAAGTGTCAGAGAACTGACAGAACTATAACAGGAAAGTATAGCTTATCATTCTCTACCCCCTCACCATTAAATGTTTTATTTCTTTTTTATTAGTTCTTCTTTTATTTTTTTAATTATAGAAGTAATAGATGCTCATTGTAGAATCTTTCCAGAACAATGCAGAAATATACACAATACATTGTGTGTCTTTCCAGGCTTTTTCTAGGGATTTTATGGGGGCAAATGTGATTATCTTTGTTTTTAACATATAGAGGTTATAGTATGTGTAGTTTTTTGCAGCTTGCTTATTGTTATTAATGGAGATGATTCCAAGTCTCACTTCTCATCCCTTACCCTACCTCTTTCCCCAAAAGCAACCAGTAGTTTGAGTATTTTGTCTCATTCTTTTAATTTTCATATATTTTTTACATATGTGTTTCAGTATATACAGGCATCCCTCTTTAGTGTTGTGTGGCAATTTTTGGGAAAGTGGTGCCAGATATTTGGTTATTTTGAATGGAATAACTAATGTTATGGATTGAATTGTGTCCCCCCAAAATGTGTGTCAACTTGGTTATGCTGTGATTCCCAGTGTTGTGTCATTGTCCACCATTTCGTCATCTGATGTGATTTTCCTGTTGTTGTAAATTCTGCCTCTATAACGTTAATGAGGCAGGAATGGAGGCAGTTAGGTGAATGAGGCAGGACCCAGACTACAAGATTAGATTGTGTTTTTGATTAATCTCTTTTGAGATATAAAAGAGAGAAGCAAGCAGAGAGGCAGGGGGACCTCATACCACCAAGAAGCAAGGGCCAGAAGCAGAGTGCGTCCTTTGGACTCAGGATCCCTGTGCTGAGAAGCTCTTCAGCTGGGGAAGATTGATGCCAAGGACCTTCCCCCAGAGCGGACAGAGAGAGAAAGCCTTCCCCTGGAGCTGGCACCCTGAATTCAGACTTTTAGCCTACTAAATTGAGAGAATTAATTTCTCTTTGTTAAACCCTTCCACTTTGGTGTTTCTGTTATAGCAGCACTAGATAACTAAGACAACTAATAATGAATTTTCAGTCCACCAAAAACTCTCTAAGCAATTTACCAGATATCTCTAAAACACTCAATATGTTAATTACTATCTACCAAGGATTTCTGCATTATATAAAGCATTTAAAATAAAAGTTATGTAATTATATAGCATATACAGATTCAATAGGTGTGTTTGTTTACTTAGCATACAAGATTTTTATACAATACTGTATACAAGTTATATTTTTTCTTTTTCACTCCAATAAAGAAGGAATGTAAATAAACAGTGAAGTACCCTGTTTCTTTGATTCTAAGTTGCTCATGTTGAGCGTTTTTATCTCTGAAATCAAGATGCATCTTAAAACTGATAGTGTCTTAGAGTCATAGTTGTGAAATAGTAGCTCGACAACCTTGTGTTGACTCATTCTTGTAAGATTTTAAAAGCACCAACATAAAAGCATCTTATAACCTATGATACATAGTATGTTAAAGATACATAATTCATCTTTAAAGATGCTTAATAAAGAACACTTAGGAAAAGTAAAATCAACAGGAATTTTTAAAAATGAATACTTAGCAATTGAACAGTTGTCAGAATAGATCTGGCATCCAGAGCAGAAAGATGGAATCATTAGTCATTGTAGCTGTTTGGTGTTGAGTGAAGGTGAGCAAGGGTAAGCTGGTGAAACCCGTTGCTTTTGAGTCGATTCTGACTCATAGCGACTCTACGGGACAGAGTAGAAGTGCCCCATAGGGTTTCGAAGGAGCACCTGGTGTATTCGAACTGCTGACCTTTTGGTTAGCAGCTGAAATGTTTAACCACTGCAAAGCTGGTGGAGGAGTGAGTTAAACAATAAATGCCAGAATCCAAGGCATTTATTTTTCTCTTCTTTGCCCTTGAAGCTCTAGAAAAAAACGGCTGTGACCTATTGTGTGTAACCAAGTGTGAAGCAACCCCCCAAAAGACCGCTTGCCATTGAGTCAATTTCTCAAATTGGATGACTCTTCATATTCCCTTTGCTTACAGTTATACAATGACTTCTAAAATGCTCTTATAATTATATTATTAATGTAATGCTTCCCATGTCAAGATCACACTATTAGCAGTAAGTCATTGTATCAGCATGAACTAAATTTTTCTTATAAACTTTGACCTTTTGTTTGACATTCCTCTTCCTATATCTGAGAACATCAATTTCAATGAATTCCTAAGGTCTTCAGAGGTTGGTTCTTTGCTATGTGATGCTAATAGTGTTAGCTTTTTGTTGTTGTTGTTGACATGCATATTATGATACTTTTTTCTGTGATCTTCTAAAATCATCAGATGAGGCAACATTTGTTTTTCAGAAAGTCCAGTTTCACTAAGATACTCAAACTTTCTTAAACCGGTTTAAGGCACCTTACTCAATAATTTTTTTCACAGCACCCCTAGGGCAAAAGAAATACTAACAGCTTTTTAAAATGCATAGTTAGCTCCAAGCCTAGTCGTGGTTCACATGGCATCTGACAGACTTTGCTGTGTTAACCTAGAAAATTTAAAATATTCCATGACACCCTGTGTGTTCACTGTGGTGCCCCTTTTGGGAACTCTTGACTTAGACATTATGCACATGAAATATTATTAAGTGTTCTCTTTCAGAAAAATATTCTACATATAATTGACTTATCTTTGTCCTAACTGTGGACCTTTGAAGCATTGTGTTCATCGTTAAATAGAAAGTTACAACATTAGTGCAAATACTTCTATAAATCAGAGAAAATGTAGAAGAAAGTTACCTTTCAGGTGTAATCTTTGCTATGCTTGTGTTCTGGGATGATAGCAGTAATGTTGACAGTTTGCTCTCTTATCTTTCCGAATTCCCACATAAACGGGCAGAACAACTAGATAGCAAAACCAAAATCTATGAAAACATTTACAGGAAAACTCGGTGATTGAGGTATCACCATGAACTTCAAAATATAAGTAGGTGCTAACTGACTTGCATGTTAACAGTTTCTGTGAGGAAGAATGTACAAAGAGACGTTGGAATACCTAATGGATATCTATCTCAAAATAGTAGCACTCCAAAGTTGTTGTTGCTGTTGTTAGGTGCTGTTGAGTCAGTTTCAACTCGTAGCGACCCTGTGTACCACAGAACGAAACACTGCCTGGTCCTCTGCCATATTCACAATCATTAACGTTTGAATCCATTGTTGCACCCGCTGTGTCAGTCCATCTCGTTGACGGTCTTCATCTTTTTCATTGACCCTGTACTTTACCAAGCATGATATCCTTCTCCAGGGACTCATCCCTCCTGACATGTCCAAAGTATGTAAAATGCAGCCTCACCATCCTTGCTTCTAAGGAGCATAATGGTTGTACTTATTCCAAGACAGATTTGTTTGTTCTTTTGTTAGTCTATGGTATATACTCCAAAGTAGTTAACATGTATTCACTGGAAAATGGATGAGTCAATTTGAGAGCAGCAGGTGAAATTGGCAGAGGTTTCGCCCACTCCATTAGATGAGTGAGACCCATGGCAAGGCCTGAAGTGATGAGGGCAGTCTAGCTTTGTGAACTCTCAAAACTGAACCACCACCAGTGCTCACTTTCAGGGCCCTACTGCAGAGAACAAATTTTTAAAGTGATGGAACCAAAATTGAGCAGGATAGGAACAGCAGTGACATAAGAAAGAGAAGATCCAGAAAAAGGAGACTAGAGCCAGATGGCCTCATAAAGCAAGCCACCATATTTTTAAGCACTATGTGCAAACAAAAGAAGAGGGAGCTTTATGAAGTTAAAAAAATTATCTGAACCAGACCACTTTCTAAAAATTATTAAATTCACAATAGGTCTCCCAGGAATATGTTTGGGAGTGTTTGTACCGACTTATATTCTGATCACATATTGATCTGACATTTGATAATGTCAGAATTTTTTATTTTTTTTCCCAGTGTATTAGAGTTGTATTTGAGATCTTTCCCTATTGAACCAAGTAATGAAGATATGCTTCTGTATTGTCTTTTTAGACATTTTTTGATTTTGTCCTTCATGTTTAAATTTAGTCTGACTGAAATTAATCTTTGTACATGGTATGAGTTGGTTCTAGTTTCCTTTCATTTGCTTGTAATCAATTACAGTGTTACTGTATGCATACATTTTTTATCTTGCTCAGTTGATCAGTAGTGCCAGCTCTGTTGTAAATCAAGTTTCCTTATATGCATGGGTCTGTTTCTCTAGTTTGTTTCTTCGATGTATTTGTCTATGCTTGCATCAATATCATGTTTTATTATAGCTTTGTGTTAGAGCTTCATGTCTTTCTACATTGGTCTTCATGAGTGTCTTGACTTGGTGTTTTGTTCTATGACAAATTTAGAATATTCTTGAAAAACTCCCTCTCACCCCAAAAAAGTGTTGGGTTTGTAAATAGAATTGCACTTATGTTTTGTTTGGGGATGGATTAATATCTTTATGCTGTTCTTCCTATTTCTGAATTCATATATCAAGGTCTTCTGTATTTTCTTTTAGTAAGGTCATTTTTTTTTTTTTTTTTGTAATGAGCTTGTAAATCTTTAGTCAGATTTATGCCTAAGTGCTTTTTCGTTACTATTATAAATGATATTTTTAAGATTATGTTTTATAGGTATTACTGTTGTGTTGAAATGCAATTCATTTATCTTACAGATTTTTACTTAATTTTTTTATCTGTGGATGTTGCTGAACATTTATCTTGTAATGTATATATAGGTTCTTTGAGGTTTTCATGTAAATAAACATATCTGGGAATGACAGTTTTGAGTCTTCCTTTTTTAGTTTTATAACTTACATTTCTTTACTGAACTTATTAACACTTCTAAATACAATGTTAAATAGAAATGTTAATAGTGGATATTTTTCTCTTGTTATTTGTCTGACAAGGAAAGCTTTACGTTATCACCATTAAATGTGATGTTAGATATAGGATATAGGATTTTTGTACTTTATCAGGGTAAAGAAATTGTTCTTAATATACTATACTCTTATACATATTTTTGTCTGCAGCAACTTTTTCATTCTTAAGATTGTATTCTGTGTGTCTTTTCCCTTTATTTGATCAGTCTTGCCAGAGATTTGTCAATTTTATTAGCAACCACCTTTTAACTTTATATTTTAAATTTAGTTTTTGTTTTTTATTCATTAATCTCTCTTTATTTAATACAGATATGTTCTACTGTTCTTTGACTTTTAATTTGGTTCCTTAGCTTAATTTTTCAGTCTTTCATCTTTTTTACTGTATTTAAGGATCTGAATTTCCCTTTGAGTACTGCTTTTATGTTTCATAAATTTTGAATTGTAGTGGTGGTTGTTTTCGCCTTCTCTTCCCCCCCTCCCCCCCACCGTGGTATCTTTTTTGGCAGCAGATATTGTAACTGTTTTTAAGTTTCCAAACATAGGAAGTGTTTTTGTTTTTTGTTTTCTGTTGTCTATTTCTCATGTATTTCCATTGTGGTGGGATTGTGGTATTTGTTTATGTGCCTGAACAAAATGCCTGTTGACTTATTCGTGGGTGTGTTCTTTTTCTCTCCATTGGATCATGTTTCTTAGTCCTGTTGTCTAAATCTTATGTACCCAGTGTTTCCCATTTTTCAGCACTGTTCAGTCCTTTGTTTAATTAGATTTGGTTCCCAATAGATCCTCTTTTATTTCATTAATCATTTTATAATTCTTATGTTCTGTATGTGATAATTTCAAAAATTAGAAGTCACAACAGATCATTCTGTTATTTTTTGTTTCTGTTGATTCTTTCTTATGGTGTCTTGTTTCCTTGCTTGTGTGTTAAACTGTCATTTCATGTTTCTTAGAACTCTTTCTGTGGGAATTCTTTGAGGCCTAGGTGGAAGGGCATTGTTCCAGAGGAGATTTTCATTTGCTTTTTCAAGTGCCTAGGGGTACTATCAATCCAGGACCAATTAAAAGTAAAATAACTTGAGATTGTAGTCCACTCAGGTAATGCAAATTTGGCCTTGCTTGTGGCTATAGTTTCTTAGAGGAGATTTTCTTCTAATCCCTCTGGTTAAAATCAAAGCCATCAAGATTTTTTGTTGTCCTCTTCCTGAAGGGGTTATTACAATTATGTTGTAGCTTTTCAGGGTACTTGCTTTATGAAAAAGTTTTCTAATAGATTTGCTGTCTGTGGCATATACCTGTCTGGGACTATAAGCTTATTGGCTTCTCCGAATTTCTCCTTTTACTTAGCTTTCAGGTGCTGAGTATTTCTTTTATCTTTTCCTTCCTTCCTTAGTAATTAAAAATAAAACTGTAATCTCTTTGTTAGTTTTCACTGATAATTTGTTCACTTCTGTATCTTTACACGGGAGTAGTGCCGGACTTAAAATAGGTACTCCGTAAATATTTGTTGGTTAAATGAATCAGATATTTCATGGAACATTTGTAGTTGTTTTAGAATAGAGCATTTTGGTTTTGGTATAGTCTGCCATATTGCCGGAAAAAGATATAATCGTTCTCCAGATTTTGCTGAAATTTTACTTCTTAAGGATCACATTTCCTGTCTCCATTTTGTCATATATGTTCATTGTAGTTTTTTGGGGTGGTGTTATTTTGCTTTTTATTATCATCCATAATTAAAAAGTCTTGGTATTTTTTTTTCTTCTTCCCATCTCTACTTTTTTCTTCTCTTCCTTTCTTGTTTCCTTTGCCTATCTTCTTTCTTTTTCCCTTCCCTTTCTTTTTCCTTCCTTCCCTGCTTTCTTTATGGTATCATTTTTTTTTCTATCTGGGAAGGACTTTTTAAAATAGGAACATTTTTATAATGTAGTGCTGAGGTGGTAGATCCTTTTAACTTTGTATGTCTTAAAAAGTCTTTATTTTACCCTCATTTGTGAAAGATATTTTCACTGGGTATAGAATTCAAGGTTGATAGATTTTTCTTTTTGTACTTTAAAGATGTTATTCTTTGAAGTAATGCCATAATTAGTGGGTGAAATTTTAAGTAGAAACCGGTATGACATACTCTGAAAGTGCTTTCTTTGAAACGTTATTGTTTACAAAGGGAAAAATAGTAATTTACGTTGGGAAAACTTGGCATATGTGCCATTTTAAATAAGATAAAGGTTAACATTGCCTGTAATAAAACATATTAACAGCATATGTATAACATATTGATATATATGCATCATATATGATGTACTTGAAAGAACACATCACCTCTGGTAGTCTTCCTAAAAATGCATAACTTCATTCTAGTCGTGAGAAAACATCAGGCAAACCCAGTTGAGAGACATTCTGTAGTGTGATTGGCTATTACTCTTCAAAAGCATCAATGTCATTAAAAGCAAGGAAGTACTGAGGGCAGTCCCAGCATGGGGAATATTAAGGAGACCTGAAATAAATGTAGTCTGGGATCCTGGAACAGAAAAAGGACAGTAGTGGGAAAACTGGTAAAAGCCATATAAAGTCATTTAGTTAATAGTTTCTTCGTTTTGATATTTGTACTGTGGTTATGTAAGATTCTACCATTATGGGAAGGTAGGTGAAAGGTATATCGGAGCAGTGTACTTTTTTTGTAACTACTCTTTAAGTCTGAAATTATTTCCAAATAACATGTTTTATAAAAGCTAAATGGTAACTGCATTTGTGGGCATAGCTTGTTAACATGCAGTTGAGTTAGCATTTTCTTTGGGAAACTCCATTATGATAGTGTGTTGCATTTGTTTCTCTGGAGCCATTAGGTTTTTCCAGAAAATTTGTATATATAATTTGAAGATTTTGAGATGGTGGGAGAGTAGGTGGTTCTTAACATCTGATTGGCAGTGTTTTGGGAGCAGGGTAAGGAAAGAAGGCTGAGGATCCCACAGTTTAGAATGTAGAATCTTTACTTTATTCTTTAGTTTTGAAGCCCATGCCCCATTCCTCATCTCCATTTTGGTTAAATTTCTAAGTTTGAAGTCTGTATGAATTTTTCTGGAAAGTAAACCTTTGGTATTATATTGGGATTTGAGTGCTGGGTATTCTCTGTGCTCAGTGTGATAGGGAAGCATCTTCGGCCCAACCACTTTATAGATTCTACCTCTCTGTGCCTCAGTTTCCTCATCTGGAAAATAACAACGAGGTAAAAGTAACCATCTTACGGAGAGTTTGTTATGATTAAGCAAGGTGATACACATAAAGTACTAACTAGATTAGTAGGTTGTCATTTGGTAAACGTTCAGTACATATTAGTTCATATTTGTATGAGGCCCACTATGTTACACTATTAGGCTGTGTACTGTACAACTGATTCCAAGTGGGGCCATTCCCATGGACTGCAGTGCAGCCCAGTGGCCCTGCTATGATTTTTTAGTGAGATTTTGTAACAGAAAAGAAATATGTGTTGTCACATCATATTAAACTATAAGTCTGAAATATTTTCAAAAGAACTTTTTTTAAAGGAAAAACTTATAAAAGTAATTAACTTGAGAAACAATTTGATAAATGGTGGAAAAAAAATTTACAATCTCCAAATCCTTATCTGATATTTTTCATAGTGCGGCCTTCTAACCAATGAAAGTTTTGGATAATCTTTTAGGTATTTTGGAAGTGGTTGTCAATTCCAGTGTAGAAAGGTTGAAAACAATTTAATTTTGCGCATGTTTCTGAAATACAAAATTTAACAATTTTTGACATAATTTTATTACTTTTTAAAAATAATTGTTACGCTCAAAGTTTTTGCATGTGCTGTAAGCGTTACATTGGTCAGCTAATGTCAACACTCAAATAACAGCATGCATGGAGTAAGATGGGATACATTCATGTTATGGCCTGCTATTTACCACGCAATTCTCCAGACCCTGGATACAGAAATGAACAAAGAGATAAAAAAAAAAAAAAAAGAATTCCGATTCTTATGAAGCCAATGTTTTAGAGCATAGGTAGATATTAAAAAAAAAAAGAGAAAAGCGTTGGCCGTGGAGTCGATTTCGACTCATAGTGACCCTATATCTCAGAGTAGATAAGACCCATAGGATTTCCAAGGAGTGGCTGGTGGATTCGAACCGCCGACCTTTTGGTTTCAAGCTGAGATCTTAAGCACTGTGCTGCCAGGGCTCCATATGTAGATAGTAAACAAAATAAGTAAAATGTGTTGTGTGTTATTTGGTGATATATGTTATGAGGAAAATAAAGCAGAAAAGTGGAATGGGGAGCTTTCATGGGCTTGGGGGAAAGAGTATTGTAGTTTTAAATAGAGGAAACAGGGAAGGCCTCACTGAGACGACTCAGTACCATAGGTGAGGTAGGAAACCATGTGGGGATACCTAGGGAAAGCGCACTCCTAGAGGATACAGTAAGTGTAAATGCTGGGAGACAAGAATGCCTAACATTTGAGGAATAGTAAGGATGCCAGTGTGGCAGGAATACAATGAGAGAAGGGGAGAGTGGTAGGAGATTAGAAGTAATAAAGGGTAAGGTCACTAAGGCCTTATACACCACAATAATGATACAGGAACCTATGGTAAATGTGTTTTCCTCTTTCCTCCTTTTGATTTGTGATGCTCCTTTATCTTGAGCATCAAATGGGTATATGAGAATATAAAATATATAGCAGTTTGCATAATAGATGGCTCTCTGAATGTTTATTGAATTAATTTATATGGCAAGTTACTAAGTAGTGTATGTTCAGTGTCCTGTGTTCACTTGATGAAGTAGTGCTTTTTGTTTTTAACTGCTTCCTGAAGCCCTGGTGGTACAGTGGTTAAGAGCTTGTAACCAAAAGGCTGGTGATTTGAATCCACCAGCTGCTGTTTGGAAACCACATGGGGCAGTTCTACTCTGTCTTATACAGTCGATATGAGTAGGAATTGACAGCAACGAGTTTTGTTTTCGTTTTCTTTTAATAACATAATTCAGGATTCCAATATGCCTGTGTGTATTCAGTTGAAGGTTTTTAAATATTTGTCACCTTTAATAATGTCTATTTGTACTCTTGAATAGATCTGTTATCTCGAAAGAACTTAAACAGACGTTTTTATTAGCTTTGGCAGTGGGTTTTTTTTTTTTTTTTTTGGTATTTAAATAGTCAAATCATATAACCCAGTCCAGTTTTCTCTGAATAAATAGTTTACTTTTTATATTATTAAACAAGGACTCACATTTTTATAAACGTGATTAAGTCACATTTTATTTAAATTCTCTGTTCAGATTGATTGTTAAAGTATCTTTAATTTTTACCCTTTATCATCTAGTTTGATTTAAGTGTCATATTTTTTTAATGGGAGTTTTTCTTTGTTTTAATCAGTGGAACAATTTTAAGAAATTCATTTTTTCCCCATGGAGTACACTTACACCAAAAGTCATCCTTAGGTTTTAAAAAAAGTTTACTAGGCCACTTTTAGGAATTAAGCACTCCCATTTTTTTATGTAGTCCAGCTTTCAATTCTGCTGGTTGATGGAGTTAACATGTTTTAGAGCCTTAGATTTAATGTTGAGTACTGAAAAGAGCAAAGGAAGTATATAAGCAGATAAACAAAGTGTTTGAAATATTGTCTTAGATATTTTTATGGTGGTCAGGTAAGCTTTCCTTCAATTTTTCTGGAAAAGTATGCAAATTTATAGAAAATTATGTTTTTGTTTTTTTTTAAGTTCTTTGAATAGTTCTGAGAGGTGGTTCTGGGGTTGGGAAATAAAGAAGAAGTGAACAGGGAGTCATAATATTGAAACTGGACATTCAGAGTTTTATAGCATGATTTCCTTATTTTTCAAAGAGCAGAAGAATCCCATCGTTTATCATGTTCTGGTTGGACTCCTTTCTTATCGTTTGCTGGAGTTTGAACTTCAGAGCTATGGTGTCAACCCTGCTGTAGTATCTCAGGGGAGCTCCTAGTGTGGGGCTGGTGCCATGGCTCACCCTCCAACCTTTCCTTCTTCACTTCAGCCTCCAGCTCTGAGCTTTCCAATTCCCAGAGTAGCAAATGTTGAAAGAAGTTGCACAGGTAAGTATGCGGTGGGAAAGGCTGGGGAAAATACGGTACTGTTGTCAGTATTTTGAGGGTGGATATTGGACCGTTTTACCAGTGAGGCATTTTGTTAGTTCAGAAATATAACATTATTTCTTATAGATTATTTTTCTTGTAAAACTATCTAATAGATTACTGAAAATCAAAAAAATCCAATCAGTTTAATTCTTATTAATTAGAAGTCAATCTGGGAAAACCTTAGGCTGAATAAAACATTAATATTTAATGGAAAAGTTGTTAGATTGCTTTAAAACTTCATATTCTCCCCAGTGTATTACAGGACCAGAAAACTCATTTTCAGAAAAGAAACGAAGAAAAAAAAGTTGGGGGAGGCATAAACATGTAGAGTACAATTTTGCCACATGTAACTTGATCTCAGAATGAGACAAGTTGTTTCCTTTCAGTAGCTTTAGACACGCTGTTCTTCTCTGTTTTGAGGTTTTAGGTAGCGACGTTTTTAATCTCTACAGGAATAGAAACTTCTTCAAGCATCTTTTTCTTTGAAGTCTAGACAGGAGAGCTGGAACATTTCCACTCGTCTCATCAGTTTGAGGTTAACATAAACAAGTACCGAAGCATCGAAGGCACAGTGTCTGATACATAGTTCAGCAAATATTTGTTGAATAAATCAATGAATTCACCAAATCTTGTGTGTGTATATCTGTGTGAAAAATGCCAACACCCCTGATATTTTCTGCTTGTCTGCCTTGCATCAAAAGTTATGATCTGACATTACAGATTTTTTTCCCCCTTAGTGCATGATTTTTAGAAATAAATTTGGAGGTGTGTAGCCCTTGGTTTTCACTACCTTATTTACTACGTTTTGACGTTCTTCTCAGGGAGCCTTCAAAAATTACTTGTTTCTTTAGTTCTTGTAGATCTTTTCCATATAGTCTAGATTCATGTGCTTTATAGCTTCTTCTGCACATTTATAATTATACCCAGGAAAAGTAGACTCTTATCATGGCCTATGATTGCTAAAATTTCTTCAGAGAGAGTGTGTCATGCTTAAGGAGATTGAGACACCAAGTATTTGGCATTTCAGATCTCAAAACAGATCCTCAAAATACATAATCTTTAGCAGTTTGTCTCCCCTTTCTGTCTCTTAAGCTCTAGGGTTTTTTAGCTTTCTGGGAGCCTTTTACAAATACTATATCCCTCAGTAAAGTAAACCATGTATCTAGTTTCTTCCACTGAAAAATAAGTTTTTTCTCAGTGTATATTCATATTCCCTTCCTCTTCTACTTTTTATTGGACCTATTTCTTCCTCTCTTACTTTTTATTAGACCTTAGGAGTGCTTTAAAATTTCACCTTCATTGAAATATGTCATTTATGCTTTGAGGATTTGTTTTGTATCCTATACGCATATGTTTGCTAGTGTTGTATATCCTTCCATTTGTATAATTTTACATCCTTTTTTTAATATTTAAGGGTAGAGTACTACTTACTTTAGGCCATATTATGTGAGTTATCAACTCTTAACTTATTATTGCTCATAAAGTCCACCAGTTCTATTATAGTTGTTCTTTAGTTGGTGTAAGATCATGTACTTTTTTCCTATTTGTTGGTACTATTTGAATGATTAGAGTCTTGACGTTAAGATGATGCACGTTTAAAGCTTATATGCTAATGATTCAAGTCTGGATCTATAAAGGCATATATGTACAGGAGATTTTAAGATTTTAGAAACCCAGGAAATCTGTTTCTTCAAGTTGAAGTATGTACAATATATTCTTCATAAAGTTAAACCGAGAAGGGGAATTATTGGTGAAATCTGTATAGAACATATGGTCTTTTTGATGACACTTCTTATGGAATATGTAGATTTTTGGCAAATGTTAAGGAATGGTACACATGACTTTGGGGAACATGATCTGAGTAACAAGATTTTGGTAAATGATTTTTGGATTAAGGAAGAGTAATGCGTACTCTTGTCTCTTTTAGTTATGTACCTACTCCACTTTTCCTTCAGATGTGGGCCAACCTGTCTTTTTTTTTTTTTTTTTTTCCGTACCATGCCTCTCAAAAAGAATTTTTGCAGCCCTTGGAAAGGACTCTTTCAGAATGTTTACCTACTCTCCAGAATAATGGCTGTGGAAGTGTTTATATAGACGCCTAGTTTTCTGCTAAACCACATGTCCAGACAGAACTACGTTTTCTGTGGTAACTGCTTTCTCAGTATTCATTAAGACTTTTATTGCTCACTTTTTGGGCATTTGGTATTTCTAAAACTATGAAATGAATTGCTTTTATTTTTTTCCATGCCCTAGATTCAATCTGATGAAACAAAAATTCTAGACTTTATCTAAACTTTCATTTTTCTTAGATCCATTCTAAGCAGACTCATAGACTATTCATTATATATTTATCATATTAGAAATACCATATCACAAGATTATAGAACTAAGAAGACTTCAAGAATCATATTCTTCAATATATAAAGATAGATCATTTGTTCTTTTCCTAAAGATTTCCAGGGATTAAGATCCTGGTTTTTTGAGAAGCTAGAATATTTTTTATCCTTGTATGTGCCCTTTTCTCCTTTACTTAAACCCATTTTTCAAGAATGAAATATAATTAGGATCATTTATAACAGTTGTGAAGCAGGATAGGTGGCTCAAATGCTATTACAAAAAATACTGTACACCAAAAATTCTTTGGGTTACATATATTCTCAGATTGTGGCAAGATAATTATCAATATAGAGATACTCTAGTTCCATAGAATTTGGGCAGTTTCTCAGTGAGATTTGACCTAGCATGTTTTCCCTCTAAAGGGCAATAATAAAAACACCAGATCATCTTTGGCACGTACTATGGCTCCTTGTTATTGACCGCATCTTGATAAAGGCAGATAAGTCTTAATAGCAATGGT
Organism: Loxodonta africana; assembly: GCF_030014295.1. NCBI lineage: Eukaryota > Metazoa > Chordata > Mammalia > Proboscidea > Elephantidae > Loxodonta > Loxodonta africana. Next base: position 65,633,758 of record NC_087345.1, on the reverse strand, counting down.
TCTGATTTTCAATAATTAGTTTCTGCTTACTTTGTAGACAAACAGGAACTTGTGCATATACCTTATGAAGTCCTTGCTGATATTGAATATGGAATTGGGAGGGAAAGCAAGAAGTCAAATTCCATTAGGAAAACAGAAAGAAATTATCTGTCTATCTATCTATATATTTTTTAATCTCCAGCACTGTAATGACCTGCAATTATCAGTCTTTCCTTTATAATGTAATTTGAGTGCAAATCCTATAGTTAGAAATGAAAAATTGGTGGCTATGAAGATGTGAAAAGTTTTAAAACACATTTTTTTTACCTAGTCAAATAGTTAATTAATTTTATGATGGGACACTTCTGTCAGCATGTGTCTTAGGCTGGGTTCTCTAGAGAAGCAAAACCAGTAAAGCATATAAATACATAGAGATTTATATCAAGGAAACGGCTCACACGACTGTAGATGCTAAAATGTCCCAGTCCATGGATCAGCATAGAGGCTTCTCTCACTTCACATAGTCACAGGGGCTGGCGAACCCAAGATTGGCAGGTCAGAGAGCAGGGCTCCTGCTCTCAGGCTGTGAAGATCAAAGAACCCTAAGATCTGCAGATAAGCTGATAGCTTGAGTCCCAAAAGCCAAAGGTCAGATGAACAGGAGGAAGCTACAGGATCCAGAGTGAGCAAAAAAACCAGAACATCTCCTTATATTTGGATGCAGGCCACACCCCCAAGGAAACTCTCTTTCAACTGGCTACTCACAGCAGATTCAGTCACGGGAGTGATCACGTATAAACACTGAGAATCACGGCCCAGCCAAGTTGACACACAAGCTTAACCATCACAGTTTACCCCTTGTCAACTTGGCACATGTACACATGTCCTTAAACCTTCATAATCTCTGAATAAAGACAGTTACAGAGTCATACTTGTGCCTAGCATGATACAACTAACATGTGTACAACCAAAAATGCACTAGCCCTGTTTACATCTTATATTTTATAAGTTAAGAAAAGAAAACTATTTGATGCACACATACAAAGCAGAAATATTCATAACAATTACAGTCCCCATTTCTGCAGCTGGTCACGTAACTGTAACTGGTCTTTAGAACTGCCTTCTTCCACCACCCATTCCGTATTCCCTTTGTCCTCAATAAGCACCTCAGCTGGTTGTGGTTCTTTGCCTGGTGGGGTGACCCAAACCTTCACTCTTGAAGGGACTGGGTCATTAGTAGTCATGTTGGAATTGGGTTGCTGTAGTTTTCCCTTGACTTTAATCACAGGGCATGGTAGTAATACCTAAGGGATCTCCTGCGTTCCAAACATACTCTTCTTTACCTCCATTATGTAATATCAATCCAATGTTCTCTTGGTAATCACGGTCAGTCACACCAGCCAGTATGGTAACTCCCTTCTTTGCCTGTTGATCCAAAGGCATAAGGAGCCCAAAGTGGCCAGGTGGCATTCTTAGCTTACAGTGCAATGGAATCAGTGATGTGTCTCCTGGTGGGAACATTCATGTCTTTGAAACTAAGACCTCTAAACCTGTAGGTTGTGGGGACAGGGAACAAAGATCTTGTGAGTGGTCACAAGGGGTAATAGTGAGTGGTACCACTCCCATTTCCACCCCTTGATTCCTGGGCCCATGAATCCTAGCTGTGGGAAAAACAGCACAATATACTGGACATTGGTTTAGAGCATATGTAGCCTCCTGGAGAGCATTGCCCCAACCCTGCAAGATATTGCCACCTATCTGGTGCCCTAATTATATCTTTAGAAGGCCATTCCATAGTTATATCAAGCCAGCTGCTTCAGGATGTTGGGGAACGTGGTAAGACCAGCGAATGCCATGAGCACAGGCCCACCATCACACTTCATTTGCTGTGAAGTAAGTCCCTTCATTCAGTGGCTAAGGCACTCTGTAAGTCCATGGGTTGTAGTTTTGGCACAAACATTGCATGCATGGAAGGCAAATCCATATCCAGAGTAAGTGTCTATTCCAGTAAGGACAAAGCGCTGCCTTTTCCGTGATGGAAGTGGTCCAGTGTAATCAGGTTGCCACCAGTTTGCTGGCTGATCACCTCAAGGGATGGTGCCATAGCGAGGACTCAGTGTTGGTCTCTGCTGCTGGCAGATTGGGCACTCAGCAGTGGCTATAGCCAAGTCACCCTTAGTGAATGGAAGTCCATGTTGCTGAGCCCATGCATAACCTCCATGCCTGCCACCATGGCCACTTTGTTCATGAGCCCATTGAGCAATGATGGGAGTAGCTGGGGAAAGAGGATGACTGGTTTCCACAGAATGCGTCATCCTATCTGCTTGATTGTTAAAATCATCCTCTGCTAAGGTCACCCTTTGGTGAGCATTCACATGAGACACAAATAATATTCACTTCTTTGGCCCATTCAGAGAGGTCAGTCCACATACCTCTTCCCCATAAATCCTTGTCTCCGATTTTCCATTCATGTTCCTTCCATGTCCCTGACCATCCAGCCAAACCACTGGCCACAGCCTGTGAATCAGTATACAGTCACACATCAGGCCATTTCTCCTTCCAGGCAAAGTGAACAGCCAGGTACACTGCTCAAAGTTCTGCCCATTGAGAGGATTTCCCTTCGCCAGTGTCCTTCAGGGAGGTCCTAGAAAGGGGCTGTAGTGCTGCTGCTGTCCACTTTCAAGTGGTACCTGCATATCGTGCAGAACCATCTGTAAACCAGGAATGGGTTTTTTCTTCTTCAGTCAGCTGATCATGAGGAACTCCCCATGAGGCCATAGGTGCAGAATGAGAGATGAAGGATAATGTGACAGGAGTGGAGACTATGGGCATTTGGGCCACTTCCTCATGCAACTTGTGCCTTCAGGTCCTGTTCAGGCCCAATCTTGTATATACCGCTTCCGTTTAATGGTGGAATGCTGCTGTGCATGTCCAACTTTATGACTCCGTGGGTCAGACAACACCCAGTTCATGGTGGGCAGTTAAGGTTGCGTGGCGACTTGGTATCCCATGGTTAAGCATTCAGTCTCTGCTAAGGCCCAGCAACAAGCCAAAAGCTGTTTCTCAAAAGGAGAGTAGTTATCTGCAGAGGATGGCGGGGCTTTGCTCCAAAATCCTAAGGGTCTGTGCTGTGATTCACCAATAGGGGCCTGCCAAAGACTTCAAACAGCGTCTCTATCTGCCACTGACACTTCAGGCACCATTGGATCAGCTGGATCATATGGCCCATGTGGCAGAGCAGCTTGCACAGCAGCTTGAACCTGTTGCAGAGCCTTCTGTTGTTCTGGGCCCCACTTAAAACTAGCAGCTTTTCAAGTCACTTGATAAATATGCTGGAGTAGGACACCCAAATGAGGAAGGTGTTGCCTCCAAAATCCAAAGAGGCCCACTAGATGTGCCTCCTTTTTAGTTGTGGGAGCACCCAGATACAATAACTTATCCTTTGCTTTAGAAGGAGTATCTCGACATGCCCTACACCACTGGACCCCTAGAAACTTCACTGAGGTGGAAGGCACCTGAATTTTTGTGGGATTAATTTCTCACCCTCTAGCATGCAAATATTTTACCAATAAGTTCAAAGTCGTTGACGCTTCTTCCTTACTAGTTCCAATCAGCATAATGACATCAGTGTAATGGGCGAGTGTGACGTCTTGTGGAAGAGAAAAGCAATCAAGGTCCCTGTGGACTAAATTATGACATAGAGCTGGAGAGTTGATACAGCTCTGAGGTAGGCAACTGAAGGTGGCATATTGCTGACCTTGCCAGCTGAAGGCAAACTGCTTCTGAATGTCCTTAGAAACAGATACGAGGGATCAGGAGATGTATCAGTTTGCTCAAGCAATGAAACTGCATCTGGAACAGCAGCTGCAATTGGAGTCACCACCTGGTTAAGTTTTTTTTAATCTCCTGTCATTTTCTAGGATCCATCTGTTTTTTGCACAGGCCAAATAGTCAAGTTGTATGGGGATGTCCTTGACAGTGGCAGTAATCTCTGCAGTTTACTATTTTCCTAGGTAGGGGCAATTCTAATGGCTTCCACTTGGCTTTTCCTGCCGTGATTAAAAAAAAAAAAATGGCCCTTATTATATTTGTCAAGGATCTGTTGTGGTAGTTCTGCCAGTTGCTGAGTAGTATATCTATTCCATTTATGCATTCTGGAACTGGGGAAATTACTACAGGATGAGTTCAGGGACCCACTGGACCTTCTGTGAGATGGACATGAGTCAAGACTCCATTAATAACCTGACCTCCATATGCCCGCACTCTGAGTGGTGGGCCACAGTGACATTTTGGGTCTCCTGGAATTAGGGTCAGTTCAAAGCCAGTATCCAGTAATTTCTGAAAAGTCTGATTATTTCCTTTTCCCCAGTGAATAGTTACTCCTGTAAAAGGTCATAGATCCCTTTGGGGAAGGCTGGGAGAAAGATTAACAGTAAAAATTTTTGGCAGAGTATTGGAGTCCTTCCTCAAGGGGACCTGGCCTCCCCTTTATTCAAGGGGTCATAGATCTTTAAACTCGCTCAAATCTGGGAATTGACTGAGGGACCGTGACTCTCTATTCTGGCAATTTGAGTTAGACTGCTTTTCACCTGACCTAGAATTCATCTGTTTATACAGATCAAGTAAATGTTTAGTAGATTTCCTATCTATTTCGCTCCTAGGGACATCATGACTAAGTAGCCAATGCCATAAGTCCATACAAATCAGGCTATTCTGATTACTGTTTTGACTCCTGTCAATTATTGTAACTACACCTACCCTGTCTTTGTCTATTGAGTGCAGCCACTTGGCCCCTACTCCATGGGGTCCAATCAGTTCATTGTAGTTAGGTGTCTTAATTCAGTTATGGCAGTTCCCACTGTCAAATCTGATTTACGTAAAATAACAATGACAGCAGCCTTCAAGGATGCTGGAGCTCCCTTCACAAATTTGTTCCTTACAGTTGTGGTAAAAGGTGTGTCCTCAGGGCACTCCACGTGTAGGTGTGTGGGTCTAACCTGATAAATCCACTCTAGCATGCCAATTTCCCTAAGTCTTTGGATGCCTTCTTCTACAGGTCTGGAACTTCAACTTGATTTCGTGTAGGCTACCTCATAATCCCTGCTTCAGCAACCCACTCAAATGAGCTATTAAATCCTTCTGTAACTTCTTAAGCTGAAACATTGAATGAAGAATCTGCTCTGTGGACCATCAGTAAACTCAGACTGATCCATCTCTGTGTTCCTTGCACCATTATCCCACACCTTTAATAACCATTCCTGCCCATATTTCCTAGGTTTCTGTACGCATTAGAAAATCCAAGCAGTTCTTTTGGAGTGTAGCGTACTTCCTCCTGGGTCACACTTTGTACTTCATCCTTTGGGGCTTGCTGAGTCTTAAGTCTTGTAATAGGTCTAGAAGCCAGAATGGCAGTCTGGAATTGTTTTGAGAACATTGAGCATTGTTTCCTAAAGCATCTGCCTCAGGCGATGCCCCCGGCAATGACTCAGGCAAGGGCTCTTTAGAGGCAGCTGGGCTACGGCTGATATTAGGTGGGAGTGGCGGGGCTAATGGCTTTTCTTGGCAGGGTGGTTTAGCAGACAAACAAGAAGTAATCTCTTCAGATGGGAGTGGTTCTGCTGGCAGGAGTGGTTCCGTGGAATTTAGGGGCTCAGTGTCTCCAGCTTCCTGATTATCTTCCCATATGTCCCCATTCCAAGTTTCAGGATCCCATTTCTTCCTGTTCAGTGCCCTTACTTTAACTTCAGTCACCTCTCAGGGTTGGCAGTTGAGCTAGCGTTGTAGTTCAGCCACTCTTACAATAAGACTTTGGGTTTGGTTTTCGGCAATTTCAGCTGTTACTGCAAGAAATTAGGCTTTCTTTCAAAGCACAAGTGGAAGCCTTAAGGTCATTTATGAGGCACCTGAGCTTTGACTCTGAAGCTCTGAGTGCATATCTTTCTTTCATCAGTTTGTCTTAACGAAACTAGGACCAACCAACCAGCTTCCTTATGCTTCTCATTCTGACAAGCATAAGGAGCCTTGCCTTTCACCAGTACCTGATCTACTGGTGGTGATACTTTGCGTAATTGTAGCACCACATCACGCCATGGATTAGCAGTGTCCTCTTTACTGCCGGAAGCAAAGTCATCAACATCTTTAAGACTAACCAGACTTGGGAATCATTTTAGAAAACTCATCCTTACAATTTTGTTTCTCTAGAACTACTCTTGGTACCACATCTTAGCCTGGGTTCTCTAGAGAAGCGAAACCAGTAGAGCATATAAATATATATAGAGAGAGAAATTTATATCAGGAAAAGAGCTTATGCGATTATAGAGGCTGAAACATCCCAAGTCTATGGATCAGGATAGAGGCTTCTCTCAGTTCACGTAGCCACAGGGGCTGGCGAACCCAAGATTGGCGGGGTGGCAAGCAGGGCTCCTGCTCTCAGGCTATGAAGATCGACAAATCCCAGGGTCTGCAGATAAGCTGGTAGCTCAAGTCCCAAGAGCCGGAGGTCAGACGACCAGGAGGTAGCCACAGGATCCAGAGTGAGCAAAAAAGCCAGAATGTTTGCTTATATTCGGATGCAGGCCACACCCCCAAAGTCCCTTTTAACTGATTGACTACTCACAGGAGATTCAGTCATGGGAGTGATCACACATAAATACTGAGAATCATGGCCCAGCCAAGTTGACACACAATCTTAGCCATTGCAGCATGTTAACAGTAGAACTCTTCACTATGTTAAGATAATTCACAAGAAAATATTATTAGGGGTTTGTTTTTGTTTTAACCTCCTTTCTAGATGTTTAGTACTACAGTGTCTACATCAATAGCTTCATAATGAAACTTGGAGTTTTGTTATAATCATCCTAATTCCTTGAAGGATTAAATTTTATTCACTGTATTTAGAAAGTACTTTAAAAATGTTAGTTCTTTTGGAACACAGTTTTTCATTTTGTTTTGTTTTTTTAATTCATTTCTACTTATCTGAAGGCCTCCTTGGAGAATAATAAGGAAAAAGACTACTGGTGTAATAGTCTTTTTTCTTTTAAGAGTAATTTTATTCTAAAATTAATGTAACTTTAATACAATCAGTCTTGTAGAGACTGACTTGTCTCACATACCTATAGTCAGTCAGTCCATTCTCATTCTTCAACTAAAGTGATCTTTTGGCATACACAAATATTTGATTCCAGTAGCCCTTGCTTACCATTTGTTGTTAGCAGCCATTGAGTTGGCTCCTGACTCTAGTGACCACAGGAGCAATGGAGTGAAATGCCTTGTCTGTTGTGACCCATAGGGTTTTTATTGGCTGATTTTTGGAAGTGGATTGTCAGATCTTTCTTACTATTCCATCTTACTCAGGAAGCTCCACTGAAACCTGTTCAGCATCATAGCAACACACAGTCCTTGTTGACAGACAGGTGGTTTCTGCACATGAGGTTCATTGGCTGGAAATTGAACCTGAGTCTCCTGCATGGAAGGCAAGAATTCTACCGCTGAGCCCTGGATGCCCTCAAACCAGTTACCTTCAAGTCAGTTCTGACCCGTGGCGACCCCATGTGTGTGTTCAGAGTAGAACTGTGCTCCACCGGGTTTTCAGTGGCTGATTTTTCAGAAGTAGATTGCCAGGTACCTCTGGGTGAGTGTGAACCACAACCTTTGGGTTAGTAGCTGCCTTAGTCATCTAGTGCTGCTATAACAGAAATACCACAAGTAGATGACTTTAACAAAGAGAAATTTGTTTTCTCACAGTCTGGTGAGAAGTCCAGATTCTGCTAGAAGTCCAAATTCAGGGCATTGGCACCAGGGGAAGGTTTTCTGTGTTGGCTCTGAACGAAGTTCCTTGTCATCAATCTTCCTTTGGTCTGGGAGCATCTCAGCACAGGAACTTCAGGTCCAAAGGACGTGCTGTACTCCCGGCACTGCTTTCTTGGTGGTATGAGGTCCCCCATGTCTCCCTGCTCACTTCTTTCTTCTGTATCTCAAAAGAGTTTGGCTTAAGACACTGTCTAATGTTGTAGATCTGATCCATATAACTGCCACTAATCCATCTCATTACATCATAGTGATAGGATTTACAACACTTGGGGAAATTACATCAGATGACAAAAGGTAGACGGTCATACAATACTGGGAATCATGACTAGCCAGGTTGACAGATATTTTGGGGAGACACAATTCAATCCATTACAGCAGCCTGGCATGTTAACTGGTTGCACTACTGGGGACTCCCTGCTTACCATTGTTCACCGCTAAATAAGGCCCATCTTTTATTTTTTGCTCTTGATTGCTTCTCCCTTTCTGAAGCTTACAGTTCAGAAGAAGATAGAAGTTAAACTATTAGTTGCATTTTTAGGAGTCAATGTAAGTTAAGAGTTAAAAATGGGGACTCTGTAGCAGCAGATTGTCTGGGTTCAAATCCCATCTCTTCTACTTAACACATGGGCAAGTTACCTAAGTTCTTTTGTTCTCAGTTCTCCCATTTACAAAATATAGTACTTGTTGCTACCTAATTTTTTTTTAATAGAATTATCATGAGGATTCTATGTGTAAATGAATTTAAAGTTTTTAGAACATTGCCTGCAAATAGTAAGTGCTCATAAAAGTTATTATTATTGTATAATTATAGTTACGATAAAGTATTTTCGCTGACTGTATAAAACAAGAGTCCTAAGTTAGTGTGAAAGTTTGAAAGAAGGAAGAATGAGAGAAAGGTAATTCTAAGTAGAGGAATCAGCATATTCAAAGGCCCTGGCATGCAAAAGAGCTTGATGTGGCAAGAGTTTAGTGGTGGCAGAAGACCTGTGGAGATGAAACTATAGAGGTTACATAGAGTCTTCAAGCCTTATTGTTGATTTGGGGAGCTGCTGAAGAATTTCAATCAGCAGGGCCATGAAAATAAATACATACTTTAAAAAATCACTTTGGCTAACATGGGAGAGTAGACTTGAGGCGAGTTAGAGTGGATGTTGGAACGCCTTGTACTGGAAGGTGACTAGGAAAGACATGGATGATTTCAGTAAATATTTAGAGTTAGTTTGATAAACTTGGGTTTGGATTGTTGAAGGCTGCGGAGGTTAGGGATGGTATTTTTCACATACGAAGTGACGTTTTTCAGGGATTACCATGTACAGAAACAGCTGCAAATAAAATTAGGCTGAAGTATAAGGTTCGTGTTGGTTTAAGATAATTATGTAACTAGTTATGTTGAGGCTAAAATCTTAGGAATCTTGGTCTGTATTACCTAGATAGGGGATGTTAAGAGAGAGGTGTGGGAGCATGAGAGTGATAAGATCAGTGTAGCCGTTATTAATATGGGGCCATAATAAATTGATAGTAGAGGGAGGTCTGACTTAGTTCATCACCTAGAATTTTGTACCTGGTTCCCCTGCTTGTATTCCTTCCCTCTTAATCTGGCCTTGAAGCCCCATCACCAGTTACCTTCCTTCCAGACGCCCTTTGTGATGGCTAAATTGAAAGTTGTATTGTTTCCTGAGCTTTCCCTCTCTTCTGAGCATTTGTACACACTCTTATGTCAAAGTTGCTGTCTGTTTCATCCAAATGTACTTCTACTTTTTTATACTAAAGCCTTTCAGTCATTTGCCCTCAGCCAGTTAGATGTTCACTAATTTATGTTCCAGAAGCACTACTACAGATTTTCATATTGTAATTGCTTATTTACAGTTTTGTCTTCTAGCTAGACTGTGAACTTATTCAAAACTGAGACCGATAACTTTTTCAGCTTTTGTTTTCATTAGCCCAATTCTTGGCACATTTCACATAGTAAGCCCTCAATCTGTTTGTTGAAAAGTAAAGGGAGACCAGTCAGGAGACTACTAAAACTAGTCCAGGGTTTCAACTAAGATGGGGATAAGAAGAATGGCAAAACAGAAGTGAAAGCCACTGTGAAAGAAGGATAGAACTTGATGGATGTGCAGAACAAAGGAAGACAAAGTAACTTGGGAAGTCAGTTTTAAATATAGCACTTTAAAATATGCTGCTGGAACTTTGAGTGTGAGACTAAGACTGGAGATAGATTTAAACCAACCTACGTTTGTTTATTATCCAGGAAGGACCACCCTGCCATGGGATGTATTTATGTTCCCTGGTAACAGGATTCCATGCCTGGCCCAGCATTTGCCGACATGATAGTGAATAAAAGGATCCATGGCAGTGCAGTGGTTAAGTGCTGGGCTGCTAACCGAAAAGTCAGCAGTTTGAACCCGCCAGCTGCTGCATGGGAGAAGGATGTGGCAGTCTACTTATGTAAAAGATTATAGCCTTGAAGGATCCCTGGTGATGCAGTGCTTAAGAGCTATGGCTGCTAACCAAAAGGTTGGCAGTTTGAATTCACCAGCCATTCCTTGGAAACCCTGTGGGGCAGTTCTACCCTGTCCTACAAGGTCGCTAAATGTCGGAACCGACTTGACAGCACCGGGTTTTTGTTTTTTTATAACCTTGAAAAACCTATAGGGCAGTTGTATTCTGTCCTATAGGATCACTGTGAGTTGGAATCGACTCAACGATAATGGGCTTTTCTAATCAATAAAAGGTTTCAGAGTAAGTTTCTCTCCAGAGGCCTGATATCTTCCTCCTGGTGATGTAGTGGTTAAGAGCCATATCTGCTAACCAAAAAAGGTCAGCAGTTCGAATCCACCAGGCGCTCCTTGGAAACTGTCTAGGGCAGCTCTGCTCTGCCCTGTAAGGTGACTATGATTTGAAATCGACTCAATGGCAATGGGTTTGGGTTTTTGTTTGTTTGTTTTCTTTGAATATGGTCTGAGTCTATTTTTTATTCTTTCCCATTTATCTTTATGCTTTTTAACATATAGGATATAAATATTTATATGTAAATATATATTTATTTTCAAGTTCCATTTATACAGTGACTTAGTTTTATTTCCTTGACCATTTAAAAAGCTCTGGGCATTTTTTGCTTTGTCTCTTAGCCCTTCTGTTCTCTAATTGCCATTCATCCCACCTGGATCAGGAGCCACTTTATCAGTCCTCTCTGAAGTTGTTGGTTGGTGAATTATCTCAAGTTTGGTGCTTTACAAATTATTTTCCTGTGATTATTCTGGGTTCCTACATTTGGCTTTGAAATTCTTTGTTTAACTATTTAGAATGGCATATCTTAGGAATTTATAACTAGTTCAAACTAAATAACGAAGGAAAAGTTATACCGGGAAAACTCAGCCCAGTCAGTGCTTCCATTCTTCCTACCAGATTAATTTTCCTCTCTCTTCTACTTCATTCTGAGGCTAGCGTTTTTTTGTTTCTTTGTTTTGTTTTGTTTTGTTTGGGTGGGGTGGTCAGGCTGATAGGTAGAGCATTAGTGTAAGATAACTTGTCTACTTAAAAAAAATATGCATTGCTTTTAATAAAATCAGAGGAAGAATAAAATGTCTTGATTAAATGTTTTAGATCTGTGTTCAAAACAAACTTTAAGTAACATTACTTTAGATATATACATATGTCATATTCTTTCTTATTGAGTCTTTATATCCATCTCTTCTTGTCCTTTATAACATTTGCTATGAATCAGAATCTAGAGAGAGGATGGTTAATTAGCAAAGCAGATGTAAGCCCACAATGTGTGCTTGAAAAAAACTGAAACATTGTACCTACCAAAGGTTCAAAGTTAAATTTTATATGTAATGTAAAATGAGGTATGATTTTACTTTTAAACTAGGCTGTTGGGTCGATTCTGAATCGTAGCAACCATATAGGACAGAGTAGAACTGCGCCATACAGTTTCTAAGGAGCACCTTTTGGTTAGCAGCTGTAGCTCTTAACCACTATGCCACAAGGGTTTTGTTACTTCAGGAGAGTATTGACATATCTTCTTTGAAATTGATGCCTTTTCATAACCCAACATCCATTCATTATTGCATTCTGTCAGCTTTCCCTCAAAGTATATCCTTTATCCAACCACTTCTCACCACCTCTACCACTACCACCATAGTCTGAGTCACTGTGATCTCTCATCTAAATTACTGTACCTAGTTTTTATCCATTCCTATTTATATTTTTTGTATATTATATAGCCTCCTAATCTGTTTCCTTGTTCTACTTTTGTCCCCTCTGTAGTACATTCTTCACAGAGTAGCAAGAATCATTTTTTTTAAATATATGTCCAAATTATGTCACTCTTAAACTGCTCCCACACCTGCTATTAACTTCCCATCATACAAAGAATAAAATCCAGAGTCTTTCCTCTGGCCTGTAAGATGCTACATGTCTTGGCCCCCACCAGTATCTCTGACTTCAGTTCCTACCATTCTCCACTTAGCTCATGCTGCTTGTGCCATACCACTAAGGGTCTTTCTGTCCCATCTGTACTGAGTCTCTTCCTCCAGGTTTTTGCCTAATTGGTTCCCTTATTTCTCTGCTTAATTATCATCTCCCCAGTTATACTTCTCTGGCTATTTTAAAATGCCCTCCTACTCCATTCCATTATTCTATATGGAATAAAGGACAGCCCTTTAAAATTACATAAATCTGGCTTTATGAAAACTTTGTACATTGTCATTTTTCTGATTTTGCCATGGGTCAGAGAATTCTTTGTCTCATTCTAGCACCCATTACTGGACTACGAGTTGCATCTGGGGAGAGATTACACTCTTACCTCTCTTCTTTGCTTACATCATGTAAAAATAATCAGTATTTTTACTGATGTGTTAATAACTTCATTATTTAGTTTCTGTGGTGAAGCACACAAACCAAAGATGAAGTTCTGCATATTTTCTCTCTGTCTCTCTCATACACACACACACGCACACACACACACAATACAAACTATAACCTTTGGGCAAATCTGGTATTGATGGAAGAAGAACATTCTGTGTTTTCCTCTGTCCTCAGGCATTTCACATGCTTAGTTTTACTTTCAAAACTCTAAAACACCTTTGCATGGTATTAAAGCCTCTCTTTTTTTCCCTATACAGTTACTTTTGATTTTAGAATTCTTGTTTATAATTGATTTTGATGATAATGTTATAGAAGAATTGTCAAAGAACTCACTTTGTGTTCGAGTTGATTTATGTGTGTAAAATTTGATGATAGATGCTCTAGTAGTCACTTGAAATTTTATTGAATTATGTAAGTTCCATGCCATTTTTCCACATTTATTTTTTGTTAGAATTAGAACTCACTAGTAAAGGGACATAAAGGGAACTAAATATACCCTTAAATTTTGAAAAACAAACTTAAAATATAATATGTAATGAGTCTTAATTTACAGATTGTAAAATCCTTTTTTGACACTGTTTCTTTTCTGAAATATAGTTCATTAAAAAAAAAGAAAACTTGTTCTAGTAGGGACTACTCTGGGGATTGATGAATAGGCATGTAGGATGGTCGTCCCTGAAATTATATTCAGAATTATAGAATAGCTTTCATAAAATTCACCAGGGAGTCCACTGCACAAACAATATTAAGTACTTATGTTTTACTAAATTAATAGACTATTTAAAAATACCTCCCTGTGTTTCAAACCTACAGAAATTACTGGTCCAAAGATACAAAGCAAAATAGTTGTTTAACTGTCCTCAAACTATTGTTCATATCTAACTGAATAGCTTTTTCTCAGACTTCAACAGGAGGGGTTGTTAAATACTTGTGCTTTCTACACATTTAACAGAATTTAAAATATAAAACATTTATTTAACAGCATGGTGCTTTCAACAAACTTACACATAATATTTGGCCCTTAAAATCTGTAACACGTCTGTTCACCTTAGCTACTGATAAACAGTAATAACTAGTATTTCATTTTGAAATGATAGATTATAGGGAAATTCACTACTTACTTACAGTTGAAGAAAGCATTCTTAGTCATGAATGTACAAGACAGATACCAAATAGTCGAGGGGAAATTGTCCCCATGAAAAAAGTTAGTCACCTTTTATTCAAGTCCTTGAAAATCTCTCATATCATGGGCATTTCATTTTACCTTGAATTACACAGTAGTGTTAGGGAGAGGAAGACACATTGACCTTAAATAACCTCAGTCAGTTGCTAGTTTTGAAAACTTTAGAGGTCATGTTAAAAGAAGGACAGATAAAAGTTATCCTTAAAAAAAAAAAACCATTGCTGTGGAGTCAATTCCGACTCATAGCAACCCTATAGTAGTAATTTATCTTGATGTGGCCTCAAAATTGCTAGTGGTGGATGTTATAAAGAGTTAAAAAGCAATAGAGTTAAGTAGTGAAATTATTGAGATCATATATTTACACCAGTATCATGAATGAAACAGCTTTCCTACTGTTAAGTTGAGTGAGTACTTGTGGCTTGAAATAAAATTTCCAATATGGTAATATAACCCTATTCCGAAAATGCTGTATCTCAGTTAACTTATAAGTGAAGAAAATTTGCTCTGGAAAACAAATAATTTAAAAAGTTGATCTAGTGATGACAAAGACACTAAATTTGAAGATGAGTGTGAAGATTTTGAGTAATTAGCCCCAAACATAGTTTTTTAAAATGTTTATGTTAGAAAGTTACGTTTAGGGTGGCCAGTTTTCAAGAGTAAGTAATACTTAGTTCTTTAAAAGTAAGTGGAACTGTTGCACGAGGTGGGCTTTAAGATTCTTCTCTTACTTTCAAGGCCTGGAAATTAATGAATGCTGTGTTGTTATAATCAGATTTTATCACATGCCCCATTAGCCCTTAGTTTTTCTGTTTTTATATCTTTCCAGTGCTTCCTTCATTTTTGTTTTTCCACACAGAAACAAGGTTAAGTTGGATATTCGCCAAAATATTACACTTGATAAAAGTAATATTTTTGTTTAGGTGACAAACAGCATGTTTGGTGCTTCAAGAAAGAAGTTCGTAGAGGGGGTCGACAGTGACTACCATGACGAAAACATGTACTACAGCCAATCTTCTATGTTTCCACATCGGTCAGAAAAAGATGTAAGTTAATCAATTACACTGTATTTACTCAGCGTTGTATGTCTGTTTTGGGTTTCTGAAAAGCTGCATATGACCTGCAGAGTACTGTCTTTGAGTACCATTTTGGTCATAGTGACTGTTTTAGGCATAGTGCTAGGCCCTAAGGATATAAAGATAAGGAGCTTACATTCTCATGGGAGAAACAGAACTGTACCTGTGATTGTCAAGTTGGGATATGGTAATACTGTAGGACATACTGAAAGATATGGGGTAGACATGGTACAACTTCTGGGTCATCAGTTTTTTCTTTTTCAGTTGGAGAAGTAACTTGTTATTTTTGAATTAAAACAAACAGATACAGAGTATAAAGCAGATTTGAACACATTTAAAGATGAGACTTCAGTAAACTTTATCCTGTTTATTTTTTTTAATTTTCTAGCTGTAATCCTAAACTTCAGGCAGAACGCCTCTCCGAGCTATTAGGGATGCTGTGTATTCAGAATATGAAGACAATGTATTATTAAAATGTGAATTAGTGTTTTGAAAGGCTAATAGTTCTTAGAAGTCCCTGGGTGTCACAAACGGTTAAGCACTTGACTAGCCAAAAGGTTGGCAGTTTGAGCCCACCCAGAGGCACCTTGAAAGACAGGCCTGGTGATCTGCTTCTGAGAGATCACAGCCATTGCAAACGCTATGGAGCAGTCCTACGCTGCACACGTGGAGTTGCCACAAGCCAGAATCTACTTGACGGCAACTAATAACAACAACAACAGTAGTTCAGTAATCCCATTAGAATTAAAAGGATTTAGAACACAGCCAGGTCATAATAAGCAAATTTATAAAATATTTCAAAATGAATTCAGTTGTTACCATTATCAAGTTACTTTAAATTATACCTCATACGCTGTAGTCCAGCCAGTTGCATCCTTAAACTTTGTACCTGCCCAACTTTTTTTCCTTTCAAACCTTTGTAACATTGCTGTTCCTAATGCCCCTAGCTTTTGTAACAGTTTACTCTAGCTATTAACCTAATGAGATTCTTACTGATGCTTAAAGCACTTATGAAGTTCTAAAATATGTAACAAATGCCCTTATTTTGTTTAGAATTGATATTTCTTTAGTTCTTAAGCCTTTTAAAAAATTTTACAAATTAACTTAACCTAGGTTTACATTTTTTTTTTTTTTTTTCCTGTTTAGATGCTCACCTACCCCTCTTTTAATTTGAAATTTATATCATTTGGCAACAAATTATCAATTGCATTGTTAGGGCTCTCTTCAAATTATGTGTGGTGGCTTTCTTTATAATTAGTGTGCAGCCTAATAGCTGATGGAATTGTGTCATTTAATCAATTTGCGTTTATCTTACTGTGCTTTTAGCTATTTGACATAAATTATAATTGAATTATTCTTTATGCATATTTATTTGTTTAACTGTTGATCTTGTAGGTAAAGAATTTGCGGTGTTTTTCTGATAACATCACTGCAGAAACTACAAAACTAATTGTGTGTGTGTGTGTATGAAGGAATATGTATTGCTGTGATTGTATTGTGAATATTAAGTTTGATGTAAAAATTATAGTGGAACACTTTTGATAAAAAGTATTCTGATTAGGAAGATATGAAACTTTCAGACTGAAATCTGAAAGTATGTGTAGGGCATGAATGACAGAGATGTAGTCTATCTTCTGGTAAGTAGAAATACTGCACGCCTGAGGTTTTTTTTTTTTTTATCAAAATCATTATATACACTCACACATACATACATACATCTGTTGCTTACATTCACATCTAGTTATTTGTCACAGAAATAGCACAGAATGATTTGCTCCACAAAACCTTTTTTTTTTTTTTCCAGTATATAAAGAAGATACTATGGCATTAAA
This sequence comes from Loxodonta africana, assembly GCF_030014295.1. Classification (NCBI taxonomy): domain Eukaryota; kingdom Metazoa; phylum Chordata; class Mammalia; order Proboscidea; family Elephantidae; genus Loxodonta; species Loxodonta africana. Next base: position 65,617,010 of record NC_087345.1, on the reverse strand, counting down.
AAAAAAAAAAAAATGGCACAGAATGATTTGCTCCACAAAACCTTTTTTTTTTTTCCAGTATATAAAGAAGATACTATGGCATTAAAAAAAAAAAAAAAATGGCATTAGGGATTAAGAATTCAGACCCTAAAGCAATACAGATCTATGTTTTAATCCTGGCTTTGCCTAACTTCTCTAAGCCTTAGATTCTTTGTCCATAAAATGGAAATAGTAGCTGCTGCTGTTGCTGAAATGTTTTTCTTGTTATAAATAACACAAGGGAATTATTGAACTTTAGAAAATTTAGATGGATTTGAGAAGAAAAATTACCCATAATCTTGTCAGTGATAACTTATTCCTAACACTTTGAATTTATAGTTAAAATATTTTGTCTTTATGTAATAAAATACAGGTATACATGTTAATATTTAAATCCTCTAAGGATATTTTGGCATATTTTCCTTCAAAAAGTTTGTGCCAATTTTTACTCTAATCAGCAGCATCCGTACTGTCAAGAACACTAGCTATTACCTTTAAACCTTTGCCAAGAGATAAAAAAAAAAAAGCTTAATTGTTTTAATGTACATACATTAAAACATCACTAATTTTATACACACACACAGTTAGTGATATGTCTTTTCCATGTATTTATTGGCCATTTGTATTTCTTTTTTATGGGTTACCCATTTTTATGCCACCTTGTGTTTCTCTTTTTGAAACAGTAAGCCTTGTTTTTGTTAGTGTTCTCTGTATGTTGTTATTAGTAACCCCTTGTTTGTTACAAAAATTTTCTGTTTTTTCGCTTTAAATTTGGTTTATGGTACCTGAATATACACATATTTATAATTTATATTGAATGTGATCTGTTAGTCTTTGTGTGTGTGTGTGTGGTTTCTGTTTTTGAGATCGTGCTTAGTAGAAAGACCTTTCCCAACTATAGGTTAATTAACTATTTTATCTCTGTTTTCTTCTGGTAATTTTATGTTTCATTCTTCACATGTAATTTACATCCAGTAGAAATGGCTTAAGGTGTGAATTGTATGGTGACAATTTTTTTTTCCCCCATGAGATTATCCTGTTGCCCCAATATCATTTATGGCTTAGACCAGGGGACAAAAATTTTTCCATAAAGGGCCAGATAGTAAATATTTTAGGCTTTGTAGGTCAATCAAGGGGAGAAATCAAGGATATTATGTGGATATTTATATAATCACTGAAAATGTTAAAAGCATTCTTAGTTCACCTACCCTACAAAAACAGGCAGTATATTCACTTTGGTCTGCAGGCTGTGTGTTGTTTGACTACCCTTGAGTTAGATGATTCGTTCTTGGCTAATCCCTCCCTTAATATATACTAATGTCAGTGTATTCTTGGGCTTGTTTATGAACTGTTTTGTTGTTTATCATTCTGATTTGATGTCAGAACTACATTTTAAATTACTGAGCTTTATAGACAATTTTAACATCCTAGATAAAGATCTTTCTCATTTCTCATTATTCTTTATAAAAATGTTTTTGACTATTGCACATTTATACCAATATTGACATAATGACTCTTCTGAAGAATGTCTTTTTTTTTTCTTATTCTTTCTGCCTTTTTAATAAGTAGAGTTTGTAGTTGATGTTTTCACATTGGTTTTTACTGATATGTAGAATACTTTGTGTGTGTGTTTATTTTATAAGCAACTGCCTTATGAACCAAACCTATTGCCATCGAGTCAATTCCAACTTTTAGTGACCCTGTAGGGCAGAGTAGAACTGCCCCGTAGGGCTTCTAAGGAGCAGCTGGTGCATTCAAACTGAAGACCGTTTGGTTAGCAGCCAAGCTCTTAACAGTTCACCAACAGCAGTTTGAATCCACCAGGCATTCCTTAGAAACCTTATGGGGCAGGTCTTCTCTGTCCTATAGGGCTATGAGTTGGAATTGACTCTCAACTGCAATGGGTTGTTACCATATCGAACATTTATTAGTTCTTATTGGAAATGTGGACTCTGGGAATCCTACTATCTTGTTCATATCCCAGCTATAAGATTTACTTGCCCTTGAGTAAGTTAGTCTGTGTGTCATATTTTTTCTCATTTGTAAACTAGGAATAATAATACAGTAAAACCTGTGAAAGCCGGAACCTGTGTAAGGCGGAAATCTGTCAGCGTAGGAAAACACAAATATTTTCCACTAATAGAGAGCATAGAAAAGTGGTAAGATTACACTTTGTCAAAGGTGGAACACTTACGAGACTCGGAAAAACAAGGCAGTCACATCGAAATCTGGCTCTCACAGCTTTCACTGTATGTGACTCCTGGGTGGTTGTAAAGGTTGAGTATTTATGTGTAAACTTTAGAAAATGTTAGGGTTAAATGTAAATAAGTCAGAATACAAAGACATGGAATTAAATGTTAAATCTTTTGATGGGAACTTTCTAAAACCTCTTAAACTTGTTTGTGTATGTATAATCTTCAAACTCAGTATGTTAAAGACAAAAGCGTAGGTATAAAAACCCATAAACCTACTGCCCTTGAGTTAGCTCTGACTCATAGTACCCTATAGGACAGAGTAGAGCTGCCCCATAGGGTGTACTAGGCTGTGGTCTTTATGGAAGCAGACTGCCACATCTGCTGCTGGATTGGCTGGTGAGTTCGAATCACGGGCCTTTCAGTTAGCAACTGAGTGCTTAACCAGTGTGCCACCAGGGCTTCTTCTAAGTATAAAAGAGAATTACACAATGATATATCTATAAAAATAATTATAAAATGTTTAATAGTAATCATTAAAACTGTGAGAAAATACTATTTCATTCCTGTCAATTAGCAAGGATTTTCTTTAGTGAAAGAGAATAGCCTGCATTGAAGTGACTGCTGTGGGAATGTAATTAGTAAGATGTTGTAGAAAAGAGTTTAGCAATACATATTAAAAGCCTTTAAAACGTGAACATTCCTTCAATCAGTCATATGCTGTTCTATAAATTTGTACATTGGCTCTAACCTAAAAGTCAGGTAGTGTAATATGAAAGTGTTCATTACCATTACTTTTTAAAAGTAAAAAAATCTTAATCTTAAGTGTTCAATACTGAGGAATTGATTACAGTGAATATTTCTGCATGTATTATTATGCTATTTTTTAAATGTTCCTTTTGAAAACTTAAGAATATTTTAGTCAGAATTACTTGAAATACCCAGTAAATTCATAGTTAGTTGATTATCTGATTCATAAAGTACCAGAACCTGAGACTTATTGGCTTGTATTTTTCTGCCTGCCCCTTTTCTCTTTTGATGTTTTTAATGTATGTATTATTTTCTTACAGTCTTCTTTTTGTGCCTGCTTGCTAGAATTCATTCTGATTTCACTCTTTAACCATATGTTTTTAATTTTGGAATAGTCTTTAAATTTTGTCTAGATCTCGAACAGTGTATATGTATGTGTATGTATGCATATGTGCAGATACACAGACATGCCTTCTTTCCCCTTTTCTCTCTTTTTTGTGGTAGATATGATATAGTCAAAAATCACATTTACTTTTTTATGTTTCTTCCTGGAATAATAACATAATGCTAGGAATCGTATCATGGTCTTACCTTTAAGTATATTGTACAATGAATTTTTAAAGAACATTTTAAAATTTGAATTTTTTTTTTTAATAGCTTTTGTGGTCAGAAATTTTTATTTAGCAAAGTTCTGTTACATTTTAAACCCATTTATTCTAATGTAGGAAGTAATTTCCTGACCAAGCTGCTTTAAATGTTTCTTAAAATAGGTTTTGTAATTGAAGGTACATTCATTGGAGGGAGTGATTGTGAGAGGTAATCGCTACTAGGAAGCATGAGCGAGTAGTTCTGTAGTTGTGGAGAGTTGGCAGTAGCCATTACGTTTTTCAAATGTACATTTTTTAAAACAAGAATGTTTTGACAGTTTTTTTGTTTGTTTGTTTATTGACCTTAGAATTGTATCTAGTAGCAGTGGAGGTAATTTTAAAAATACAGTTGTTTCAAATTTGTTGATTTTTCTTAACATTCTGTATACTAAAGAATTAGGGAGTGTTTCAGAGCCCTGGTGGTACAGTGGTTAAGAGCTTGGCTGTCTGAATCTACCAGCTGCTCTTTGGAAACCCTGTGGGGCAGTTCTACTCTGTCCTATAGGGTTGCTATGAGTTGGAATCAACTCGATGGCAACGGGTTTGGTTTTTGATTTGGTTTTGGTGGGTCAGGGAAATAAGTGGAATCACATTACTATTTCTTGTAGTTGGCTTCCTGGTTCAGAATCGACTTGACGGTAGTGGGTTTGGTTTGGACATTGTTGTTAGACCACAGTGTGTATTAAAGATTTCTTGAATGATGGGGAAAATATATAATTGTTGGTTTTAGGCTGAGAACACAGTAACCTAGTTGTTGGTCTCAGCATTCTACTGATTATGTGACATTTAATTTTTTTTTTTTTAACCCATGTCTTGCCACTAAGAACACAAGTTCTACTCCTTATTTTTCCTGGGATTTGTGAAAATAAATGTCTTTCTTTAGTTTCTTGGGCCAAAAGTTATATAAATTTTATTATTTAATAAATTCCTCAGAGGCGGAATCCCCCTCTGATTGTCTGCTGTTAGTGAAGTCTTACATTCAGAGGAAGATTAGATTATTAGCAGCTACTGCTACCATTTATTGAGCACCTACTATGTGCCATATCTTATCTCGTTTAATCTTCACTTTAACTTTCTGAGGTAGGTGGTGTTACTTCCGTCTCAGGGAAGGAAACTGAGGCTCTGTGGTCCCATAGGTAAGTTGCAGAGCCAGGATTCAGTCCAAATTTTTCTGACTCCAAAGTTGGGTCCTTTCTTCTTATGCTGCATTCCCTACTGTGGTGTATTTCTAGATCCAAAGTTCTGTATTTTTCTAAGAAATTCACCTTTTTATTAACTTTCAGCTTTTAAAAAATTTCAGTGTTCTCTCGTCTGTTAACTGTAGCCATTACTCTGCTGGGTACATTTCTTGTGCATTTTCTTTGCTCTTGTAAATAGCATTTTTGTCTTAGTCACATTCCTTCATTGTGTGTTAAATCCATTTTTAGCAATCATTTATTACATGAACCATGTCTTCAGAGTATATCATTAGGGATAGATTTTATATGAAATCATATATTTGCATTTTGGCATTTTGAGACAGTCACTTATCTTTCTGTATAGCTAATTGATTAATGCTTATTTTACATGGATGTTTTGAAGGCTATAAATTGAACTACTTTTATGTTCCTCTAAAACTGTTCTTAGTCCAAATACTTTGCCAAGGGAGCCCTCCCACCTCCCCATATCTTCATACAGTCTTTTCCTCCCATATGTACTCCCCCAGGACTGAGAGGGCTGATAACTTGGCATGTGTATAACTTCTTTGTTAGTGTATAACCTTTATGAAAAAAAAAAAAATGTTGCTGTCAAGTCAATTCCGACTCATAGCGACCACATGGGAAAGAGTAGAACTGCCCCCGTGGAGTTTCCAAGGAGTGCCTGTTGGATTCAAACTGCCAACCTTTGGTTAGCAGCTGTAGCTCCGCCAGGGTTAAAGTATACTATAAAATGTCTGTTCTTTAGATTTAAGTGTTCAATAAATATATACGTTTCTGGGAAAGGTAAAGTTTTGAGTGATCCATTCTAAAATGTTTACATTGTGGATCATTCAAAGTCATGTACTCATGTTGGCCAACATTTTATATTTGAAGCCTTTAGAAACAGCTATACTCTTACTTTCATTTATGGTTTATGGTTTATAATGATAACAGAAAATTATGATTCTTAAACCTTTTACTTTTTGTCACCAACTAAAGCCTCATTACAGTTTGGAAATGAATCTTCAATGTGTTAATGAAAGAATTACAGTTATGTGGTAACCGTAATGACTGTAGTACCTAATTGAAGGACTTGATCAGGCATAAAATGCCTATTAACTTGATCTGTTGGATTGTATTTGATAGAGTATATAGTTTGAATGTTAGTTTAATTGTCTATATCATATACCCCCTGGATTTGAAAATGAATATTTATAAGGTTTGATACTTTTTATAGAAAATACTATGTTATAAATACTTATGTTTTTAGAGTAACTCAGACCTACCTCAGGACCATCAACAGTTAAAACTATTTTATTAAAAATTTAGTCCACTTCAGAATAATTAAAACAACTTAGAATTTTGACATGAAAATAGCATAAATGTGTATTATGAGACCTTCATTGTTTTAATGTTTCTCTTCTTGCTTTTCCCAAAGTGATCAATGTCGGCATGATTCTTCTTCATTGAAAACCACAGACTGACCTCTTATAGTTCCCTGTCTGGTGATCTCCCACACCCACGTAACCCCCTTTCCTTATTGCCCCAGCCAGTTAAACTGGACACCAAATACTATTGCCTTTATCACCAAATGCCTCTCCTTTCTAATCCCACTTGTGCTGTTTTAGTTCAGTATCTCACCCTTTCCCTTTTCCATCCATTTCTGCTACTAGAATTTTCTTCCCAAAGCCCAGTTTGTGTCACTTCCCTGCTAGATATTTTTTTCTCTTTTTTGTCATAGTTGGTAGCCATTTCTGTATAATATTCAAGAAAACCCTTTACAGTCTTGTCCTGACATACTCTTTATCCCCTAAAAGGCATAGGGGTGAGCCCTGTCCCCTTCCCCCAATTACTGTATTATCCAGTTACCACTATTTTATATTTGATTTCCTAATCATGTCATTAACTTTTATTATACTTACACTCACTACATAGTCTTAGCCTGAAAAAACTCTTATTTGTATCCACATCAATGTAATCCTAATACCTCATCCTTGTTCAGAATTATCTTCCTCTAGTGATGCTTTATACTCCCTTTAGAGCATCTACCATCCTGCATCTGTGGTTATAATTTGTTATATAATTCCTTTGCTTCCCCCACCATATTATAAGCCTTTTGATAACATGCTTATAATGTCTTATTTAAGGGTTTTTTGATGGTTTTCTAATATAGACAGGGAATACACGTACACACATTTTGGTTTACTCAGCTTAAGTATCCACTTTGTATATAGCACTGCTATGCTTAGTGCTAATCTCTATGAGGAAATATGACATTGAATATACCAGTTTCATTAGTATAACACGCCTTACAAAGACTTTATATTCTACTAGGAAAAAAAGACATTGATGCAAAAAATTCAAAGGCATTATGCAACAAATACCATGAAAAATTCACATCAACAGTGTAGTTTACATGCCATGTCTAAGCATTTTTCTAAATATTTTTGACTTGTCTTTTGCTTTTTGTGTCATCTTTCAATTTATTATGTAGTCGTATGTTTATTGGGTAGGTTTTCCTACCTATTTGATATACATCATTTGTGTATAATAATCAGGAAATATTCTTATAAAGTACAAAATTTTTCTTTTTAAGCATTTCTCAATTTTAGTAAGCTGAATTCAGAATTTAGCTTAATATTATTTACGTATCAAGTAATTTCACTTAAAAATTTGTAGAGGTTGACTTTGAGATAGCCTTCATGTTTTTGTTAGCCTAGTGTTTTTTTTTTTAAGTGAGGTAATGGTGCTGCTACAGTTTTCATTCAGTGTAACTTTAAAAACCCTTATAGTAACCAAAAATAAAGGAACATGGAATTTATTATGTAACATTTGTTTTGTTTTTGTGAAGAGTGAACAATGTAGGATCAAATCTTACATGTTATAGTATGACATATAGATGGTAACGTGTACAATGCTATGTGTACTTTCTTTATGCTCTAATATAATTAATTTGTTTCTAGATGCTGGCATCACCATCTACATCAGGTCAGCTGTCTCAGTTTGGGGCAAGTTTATACGGGCAACAAAGTAAGAATTTTGCATTTATTCTGGTATACTTTATTTAAAGAGAAAAATACCTAACTATGAAATAAAAAGCAGCCAGTGCTTCCCATGTGGGTTTATCCTAGGGTTTAAAAGGAAAGATTTAATTTTCAAAGTTTCCTTATTTATGTAGCAAAATGTCATTATTTCAGACCTTAACTAAACCAAATTTGCTTTTATTGGATATAGGACAGTTTGAAATCTGTTTCTACATCTTTTGTATTTTTATGTCCTTGGTAGTATTTTTGAAGAAGCATTTGCCAATCAATTAAAAGTAGATATGCTCTATGTTTTCAGTTAGAGGAAGTTAAAGGTTTTTGATTGGTTGGTTGGTTAGGTTGTTTGTGTTTTGGGACGATTGATGAATGTAAGACCATTGCTTAGCAACAGTTTGTGAAATATTCTCTTTGTTTTAGCAGATATTTCTTCTTTTGTTTTAGCTCAGTCTAGGTATAGAATCTAGATTTTTTTGACTCACAGCCAGTACTTTCTCCATTACACAAGGTTCTATTTAAGTATTGTCATACTTTTAAAGTACTTAGCCCAGTGCCTGGCGCATAGTAAGCTCTCAATAAATTTGTTATTATTATTACATAAAATTTTTATAAAACTCCAAATCATAAAAAAATTTTCATTTTTTTAAAATTAATTTTCCGAATTATTATATATTAATAAAGTTTTACATCTCTGGTGTCATTTATGTGGTGGAGGAGTAAAAATGTTATAAGTTCCCATCAGAGATTATAGAATAATGGACTAACTGGAAGAGACAATCTGATGGTTGACAGTTTTAACCAGCTTCAAATAAAAATTAGTTATTTTATTTGGAACTCTTTCCCATTGTAATAAAAAGCAAAAATTTGATAGGTATCAGAATAGTTTGTCATACCACTTTATCCTTCAAATTCATTTTGAAGTTTAGTATGGGGAAGAAACTTACTTTGTAGATAATCATAGTTTCCATCTACTTTTCTCTGTCTTTTGTGACTTTCCTCTTTTGCATGGAACACAATTTTGTTAATACAGATTTAGTAAATAAAATTTACTAATTGCTTATTAATATTAGCAATTTTCCCTTGGTTATGCAGAAAAACAAGCATTTTTAAAAATTTTATTACATTAAAAAAAGTGTTATTTATCCTCAGATGTTTATTTTAGTTATTAAGGGAATATTATCAGCTAGTAGTTTGTTCCATTTAGCTTGTGTTCTAGCATGGACTTCCAGCTTTCTGGTAACCGTTATCATGGAAGTATCTAGCTATTTAAAGTTACAGTTTATTTCTGTAGAGAAGCTGCAAAGTCCACAGTTTATCACAGCAGAAATTAAATATGGAATGGAGAAAAATTGTATTTCAGAAACTAAGGTTATTTCATAATTGGAATGGCAGTGGTTTCATAATATAATTCACTGTGTGGATTTTTAAAAACAACAAAAAAAAAACTTGCTAATCTAATTTTTTTAAACCTGTAAATGTGAAATTGTAATTGAGATAAGATAGAAAATATATTGGGTTTAAAATAAAGTTACCTCATTTGAATGAGAGGTACTTGTTGACATGTGCAACTCATTATGTTGGTTCTTAACGATAAAAGAAAACCCTGGTGCATAGTGGTTAAGAGCTACTGCCTGCAGTTTGAATCCACCAGTCACTCCTTGGGAACCCTACAGGGCAGTTCTACTCTCTCCGATAGGGTTGCTATGAGTCAAAATCGGCTTGATGGTAACGGGTTGTTTGTTTGTTTGTTTTAAAGATAAAAAAATAATAATAAATTAGCAAATTACTTTCATTAGAAAAAGTATTTTTAAGGCACTTATTAATTCAAAAAAGCCATATATGACAGAAGTACTTCCTTTTGGAGCTCAGTATATAAAATGGCTATATAGCAGTCTCTGGGTAGCACAAGCACTTAAATGCTCAACTGCTAACTGAAAGATTGGCATCTCGAACCCATCCAGAGGCACATCTGAAGACAGGCCTGGCAGTCTGCTTCTGAAAGGTCACCGGCTTGAAAATCCTAAGGAGCACAGTTCTGCTGTGTATACACGAAGTCACCCGGAGTTGGAATTGACTCAACAGCAACTAACAACAATACTCCTGTAGCATCAGTGAAGCAACATTTTGAACATTGGACCTAAGACCAGCTGGAACTGAAATGTTTCCAGAGTACAATTATTCATATCCAGAGTATAGCTCTAGAAACTGCAACTAGTGGAAAAAAAAAAAAACAGAGCCTGGATTGCCTGTCTTCTTCCAGTAGGATAGGCCCAAATGGGCCAAATTAAAGAGGTCGTTTAGCTAGTAGTCTGAATAAACACCTTGTCTGAGAAGACACAAGCTTATAATATGGGGCTTTAAGGTCAAGGTTTCAATAGCACAGGCAAGTCAGAATGATAAAACTTGAAGGACCAACTTTAAGGAATGATGGGGGATAGCAGGAATAGGTAGGTTTGAGTACATCAGAGGTGTTATTCTTATGACAGGTTGTCTTTATCTAGGGCATTGAGATTGAAATAACAAAGTTCTTTTTTCCTCCCAGATGCATTGAGTACCACCATTAACTGTTATTCAGATTGGCAAAATTCAATAGGAATTTATGCCCTCAAAATGTGAGGTCTGCTACGCGTTGTATGTTCTTGATGGTTGGAAATAAAGGTGGAGGAGATTGGGAAGGAAGAGTGCCCTCTCCAAAACGGAGACTCTGCTGAGATTGAACGAGGCAGGCAATGGCTACAGAACTCCTACATTTTTTTGCTTATTTGGGTGAAAATGATTGTGCAGTGCATTAGGGTACCCAGAAAATGCTGGACTAGAGGCTTGTATAACCTTTGTATCCAAACGCACAAGTAACGTCTCATTCAGGAGTTTATGTGAATACTGTTCATCATATGATACCTCTAGAAGCCAGTAACTGTGACCTGGTATTCAAGTTGCATGATGTTCTCTGTCTTTTTTTAGTGTCTGCATAATATTTTAAACATACCTTATAAGTTTGAAGACCCCTGGGCTCCCAAAGCTGCCTACTAGATTGGAATAAACAGGGAGCCAGGAATTAAGTTCTCCTGGATATTCAGCACATTCAAATTGAGTGGTGGTGTAGGGTCGCTGTGAGTCAGAATCGACTCAACGGCAGTGGGTTTTTTGGGTATAGGTGGAGTAAGGAGCCCTAGTGGTACAGCGGCTAAGTGCTTGGCTGCTAACCAGAAGGTTGGCAATTCAAACCCACTAGCCGCTGCATGGGAGAAAGATATGGCAGTCTGGTTCCATAAAGATTACAGCCTTGGGAACCATACGGGACAGTTCTATTCTGTCCTGTAGGGTCGCTGTGAGTCAGAATTGACTCGATAGCAACAGGTTTGGTTTTTTGGTTGTCTTTTTTTTTTTTTTTTAGTAGTTGGAGTGACTTTTTCTTATTTATCAACAGGATTTAGAGTCTTGGAGGATAGAAAAAAAAAAAAGAATACTACTGTTTATTGAGTGTTTCCTGTATAACTTACCTTATAGGCTTATAGGTTAGCTAGTCGTCTGGATGATTCCGTTATACACATTTGTATCTGAATTCTCAGAGGACCTGGGCTTCTAGATTGGAAAGGAAATAAGCCTTTTTGTTACCTGGACTTCTGGCTTTGAGAGCAGTGATATAGTCCCATGCTTTCAACAGACATCCTTTCTGCTTTGAAAACAACGTGTGTGCAGGATGGAGTCCCTGGGTGGTGCAAATGATAAGCATGCTCAGCTGCTCACTGAGAAGGTTGGAGTTTTGAGTCCACCCGGAGGCTCCTTGGAAGAAAGTCCTGGTGATCTAAGTCTGAAAAATCAGCCATTGAAAACGCTGTCGAGCACAGTTCTACTCCGACACATGTGGGATCTGCATGAATTGTAACCGGTTCAATGGCAACTGGTTTTATGTGAAGGCTACTTGCTTTGTGGGGAGTCAGAGCATCAGTTGGGGGGGGGGGTGCTGCTGCTATTGTCAGTGTAGATAGATGAGTGGCAAATTTTGTTAGCTTCAGGAAATTGTTGGACCGTATAACAGACAATTAGTAGCTATATACCAGATGCTGTGGAGGTTCTTGCTTTCAAAGAGCATGTGGTATATTTGGGGAGGACAAGACATTATATGTAATATATTAAATAACGGCCTACGATGCCTAATACATCGGTTAAAAGGTATCATGTATCAAGTGGTATGGACATTCTTTTAGGACTTTGGGAGAAAAGCACAGTCTTGGTGATACCAAAATAAATAAATAAGCCAAACCTATTACCATGTAGTCAGTTTGGACTCAAAGCAGCCCTATAGGACAGAGTAGAACTGCCCCACAAGACTTCCAAGGCTATAAATCTTTCCGGAAGCAGACTGCCACATCTTCTCGTGGAAAGCAGCTGGTGGATTTGAACTGCCAACCTTCTGGTTAGCAGCCAAAGCTCAAGCACTGCACCGCCAGGGCTCATAGTGGTACAGGACAGCTTCAAAAAAGGAGGTAGGAATTTAAGTTACTTTTTAAGTGCCTACTATATATATTGTGCCGTGCTAGATACTGCAGAAGTGTGATAGAAGAGATCATTCTCTATTGCACTGTCTCTGTACAGTGTACTTGCCTGAGCAGCTATGGTATTACTGCATTTATTACACGTCTTCATTGTCTTTGTAGCCTCAGTGCCCTGTAAATGGCAGGCACTCGTTAAATGTTTGAATGCATGATAAGCAAAATATAACAAGTACACAAATTACTTTATTACAGAAGAAGAGTAAGAAGTGCAGAGTTTTCTGGATATTTCATGGGAGTAATCACATTTCTTGGAGAATGATTTGAAAAGGATTCACAGAGGAGGTCATGTTTGAGATTGGCCGTAACAGGGGTGTAGATTTGGGAGTTGATCTAGCTAATCAAGACAGGAGAAGGTTATTAGGCTGTTACTTGGTTTCAGCCAAGGGGTGCAGTCTTGACATTTCTGAAATCTCAAGATCTTTGTCACGTTCAGTGTACAACAACACTACTATAGTGTAAAGCTTTCCCCCATAAAGAATCTTTTCTGGTGAAAACCGTGAATTCATCAGACTACTTCATTTTACATTCACCTCAGGACCGCTGTTGGGTGTCTTTGAGTAGGCATGTTTCACAAAAACAAAATAAAGCAAAAAACTAATATTTGAATATTTAGTATGTGTCAGATGCTGTTTTAAGTACATTATATGAATTAACTCATTTAATTATCCTTATTGCATAAATGAAGAAATAACCCAGAGAAGTTCAGGAACTTGCCCAAGGTTATATAGTAGTAAGTAGTAGAGCCAGGATTATATTTCTTTTTTCTGATCCCAGACCCATTCTACCCACAATTCTGAGTTAGCAGTCCCTCCTGTGTGTACCCAAACTATATATACTGCATGTAAGCACCTCAGTCATAGCATATATATACATATACATATACATATACATATACATATACATATACATATACATATACATATACATATACATATACATATACATATACATATATACTTTTATATTTCTGTAGAGCAGGAGAAGGGAAAATATTCTAGGTGGGAATAATGATAGTAAGTAAAGGTACAGGGCAGATTGGGGGGTTCAAGTGGGGAAAGAAGAAAGATTTTAAGTCATACAGGCAGTGTGTTAGCAGGATTTCTATTGGAGTGGGTAAAACGTTAAGATTACAGATAGCTTTTGGGCCCTGACAGAGAATTTTAAAGACTAAACTGTGTTTGGATTTTGATAGAATAGTGGCTCTCAACCCTGATTGTGCCTGTAGAAACACCTACAGGGCTTTTAAAATTCCACTGCACAACAATTGCCCAGACCCAGACTAACTACATTCAGATATCTGGGAATGGGACCTAGACATGAGTATTTCTTATTTCTTTAGATGGTGTAAAAAGTAACAACTGTAAGCAAAGGAAAGCAAGTGATTGGTTGAAAAAGGGTGTTGAAATAGGAGTCAAGAAATTGGACCATTATCTTTATTTTTCATTACCCCTGACCTTGAGCAAGTCATTTAATATCTGGCTTTAGTTCTTCATCTGTAACTTTGTTCGGATGATCTTTTCTCTCTCTAAAATCCTTTGATTTTAATGAAGTGAATTGCATGATAAAATAATTTCTCAGGGAAGGTTAATCAGCTAAGTGTAAGACAGATTGAAGATGAGATGTAGGGTAAAGCAGTGTTTAGGACTATTGTCCTACATTAGTGTGGACAGGACAGTTAAGTCCTAGAGGGATCTAGTTGCTTTAGGAATGGAAAAACAAACACTTGGAGCCCTCTTGCATCAATTACAGATTTTTTTTTTTTTTTCTTAGTAAAGATTCAAAGGGCTTCATTTAAGTATGAGTATTCAGGGATTTGGTTGCTGTGATTGAATTTTTTTTTTTATCTCTAACAAAAAGTTGAATAAAGGATGGCACATCTTGCCATAACTATTTAAAGATGTGCTTTTAATCAGTTTGTATGGTGAAAATAATTCATGGGATCATTTCTTAGATCATATTCTTTTGGGTTTCTGAAAAATTATCAGTAGAGAATCTAATTCATTCTTTGATTGTTTAGCACCCTGCCAAATAAGAGGAATCTTTTTAGAATATACTCAGATTTTCTTAGTAATACTGTATTTTTCTTTATCATCAATTTATCAAATTGAAAGGAAAATTTGATTTGGAAGTATAACCTTTTAAAGTGTTTTTGTTGTTGTTCCTTTATTCGTTTTCTGTGTAAAGGGGTTAAATACTGTCTCTATAGGATTGCTGTAAAGAGAAACTTAGATGAAGTAGCATCATTCTGCTACTCTGCCAGTCAAGGCACCTACCCATACACAAGCTGGTGCATACAGAGTAACATTTTTGTTCCCTCATGTTTTAGTCTTTGGTGCCAGAAACCTCTGTGAGTTTTTTTTTTTTTTTTTTTTAGCTTGCATGTTGTCTTCTTGATACAATGTTTTGGAAGTAATTTGCTGTGATTGTTTCTATTTATACTGGTAAAAGATTAAATTTCTCTTCCCCTTTTCCTACCCACTTGTAGTAGTGTGACTCAAGTAACTCAAATTTTATGACTTAGTATATTTTGTTTTCTAAAAATAAGTCCTTGTGTGTTCTTGTTTAGTGCTATTAATTCTGTTTTAAAGAAATTCAGTTTTTTCAATTAAATTTAAAATAGATGGATTAAAAGTATTGAAGGTTGATGATCCAGTTTAAAATAATGCACTCCTTTTTGATCTTCTCACGGCTAGTTCAACAAGTCTTTTGGATTTTATTAGCTTTTTTGTTTGTTTTTTAAATCAAAAGGTTAAGATAAAAGTAAACAATAATCTTTAATTTTCTTTATTCCATACAGCCTTCCTCTTAGCACTATGAATTAAGTATGCCAATCCCTAATTGAGTAAATATAGTCTTATCCATTTTTGTTTCCTTTTCAAAAGCTTTTTGCTAATGTTCAGATTATCTCCAGTCTCTAAAATATTTCTGAAATTGTTAAGTTTCATGATATGATATAGAATAATACGTATGGAGGATTGAAGTGGACAAATCTCAATGAGTCTTTTGTAGGGCTTGTGGATTATTAGAAGAGGCCAAAGGGTACTCGATTTTTGGAAAGTATATGTTTGTTTATAGTGATGCAGTTATCACCCATTCAATCATCGATTGAAGCAGGTATAGAGAGGGTAAAAATGGAATGGAGAAGTAAAACTAGAGGAAAGAAAACTGGCAGCTACGGAGAAGAGAAAGAAAATGGAGGGAAGGAAGAGAACAAGAACTGATGAAGAGAAGGAAAGTATGAAAAAGAAAACTGAAGAAAATAGATAAGACATTTTGCAATTTTGGGGGCACTTAACAGGGTACTATTCGAGTGTTGTATTGGGCTTCCATAATGCTATCTTTAAGAACACTAGGAGTTAAGAGATCTAAATTCTAGTCCTGGTTCTTTGCGTCACTTTGGAGAAGTCAGCTTATCTGAGGCTCAGATTCCTCATCTGTAAAATGTGGACATTGGACTAAGTGATCTTTATGGTCCATTCTGGCTGTAAAATTGTATTATTTTTCTTTGTGGTCAGTGACTGTGAGAAACACATTCCTGTGGGAAATTTGCAGCTATAGCTGACTTTAGGACAGCATGTTTGGAGGGTAGGATGTAAGCTCCATGAGGGTAGGAGCCTTTTCTTTCGTGTTCACAGCAGTTAGTACAGTGCTTGGCACATAGTAGGCACTCAATAAATGTTTGAATGAGTGAAGTGAAAGGTATCACATGGGTGGTATCTTACGGAAGCATCTGAAGGGCCTAGGGAAAACCCATGTGCTTGAGCTTAAGGAAAAGACTTACTTCTTCTGAAGAAATCATATGTAGGCTGATTTTAGTCTCTTGTTCTTCCTTATGTAATCCTAGATTCAGAAAACTTGGCTGTAGGTAGGTAGTGGCATTCTCGTGGTCACAGTTTATGTGACTAGACATACAGTGACTAAACCAGTGTTTTTTTAGTTCCCTTCAGATGACTTAAATGTAGAACCAAGCTTGGGTCTTCAGTGAACATGAATGAAAAGAATGCACATAGAATGTAGTAGCTATGTTGAATTGGATTCATTGCCTTCACTCAGTTGAGAAGAAAAGTTAGGTTGCAAGCTGAGTTCTAAAGCTGCCAAATTCCAGATGCAGTGAAACCTGTGAGAGCCAGAGCGCAACAAGACTGCCTTGTTTTTCTGGGTCTCTCAAGTTTTCTGCCTTTGACGGGGTGCAGTCTTATGAGAGTTTTCTATCACTCTGTATTAGTGGAAAATATTTGATTTTCTCTTTTCTGACAAGTTTCCACCTTGTACAGGTACCAGGTTTTACTGTACCTGTCAGTGAAATCTTTGTGATCTCCTAATATCCCTAGGTTAGAGAGTGGTGAATTGTTACACCAAGACATTAATGGCATATATATAGTACACCATTTATTTGGAGGTCACAGTTTCAAAATCTTCAGGTCTTTTAACTTCTTGGACCTAAAATTAAACCAAAAAGAAAATAAGTCAGTCTGAAGTCCCTAGGTGTGCAAACGATTAAGTGCTCCACTTCTGTGTAGAGGCTGGCAGTTCAAGTCCACCCAGAGGCACCTCAGAAAAAAGGCTTGGTGATCCACTTCTGAAAAATCAGCCATTGAAAACTCTTATGGAGCACAGTTCTTCTCTGGCCATGAGTTGCAATTAGTTTTTAAAGTCGTCCACTTACTCATTTAGCGCTCACTCTATTTTATAACTTTTGCTTAACCTCCAGTTCAGAATAAGCTAGGTTGACCAATGCTATTCCACAACATACTAGAGAAAGAAAGCATTAAAAGGTGTGGGTCAGGAAAATGAGGAAAGGCGGCATTCATAAATATGTACGTGATGACAACAGGAATGACAGCTAAACATCCTTATGTTGAAGGATAAAAATAAACGTCTAGAAAATTAGATATCCATAATAATATTCTGGGTTATCGAGACAATAATAATTTATCTTTCATATTATTTGAGCAAAAGGCAAGAAATATTGTTTAACACATTTTTGAAATAAGTTTATCCAATTTGGTTAATATTTTTTATGTTTTGTGTCTGAGTGGTAAATCTTAGCAGCCTTTAAAAATATACCTTTTGAAACATGTCCGTCACCGAGGAGTATTAGATTAATATAGGATCATTATACATTGAATTTTTTTAATGTTTTAATATTTATCTCTTATAGATATATCAGGTTGTGCTTTTAATAGTTGCTGACATTTTATGTTGGGTTTGTAAAACTGTAACATTGAGGACTAGGTAGGGAAGAGTCTTTTCTTAAATGCATATAAAAAGGATCATATAAAAATTAAAGCTACTTCAGCAAAGTAGAGTTAAGTCTTTTTTTGTACATCAATTGTAAATTAAAACAAAAACACACAGGATTGCAAAATTTCTTGACAGCCTATTTGTACATAATGTTTTTATTAAAAGGCAAGTTATCTAATTTGCTAAAATCATTGACATACTTTATTGTAAAATAAAAATGAAAAAATAGACATGAAAGAAATATTCATAAGAATAAATTTCAGACTAGAACATATTTTTGTTATAAATCAAAGTCCATTTGGAATGAATAGAATATATCCATTTAAGATTTGCATATTACATGTTAGGTCATTTAAAAATGTTTTACATTGCCAACTCCAGAAGATGGATGACACAGTTTCATTCCTGATGGCAATGAATTTCCTTCTTCTGAATTTTTTTATTAGGTGCACTAGGCCTTCCAATGAGGGGGATGAGCAACAATACCCCTCAGTTAAATCGCAGCTTATCACAAGGCACTCAGTTACCGAGCCACGTCACGCCAACAACAGGGGTACCAACAATGTCACTTCACACGCCTCCATCTCCAAGCAGGTATTTATTGATGGACCAGAATATTTCTCAGAATGTATCTTTGTAGAGTAAGCAAGCTTTTTAAACTTCTGATAAGATTATTTGAATTTCTGGTTCAGTGCTTTTCACTGAGAAAGAGAAAGTTGATACCCTGTGCCCATTTTATTTCATTGCGAATTGATAAGTATAGTGCAAGATGTTTTTATCCTGTAGCTAGATGACACAGTGGTTGTCAACTTGGGTGGGCATCAAGGGTTAATCACCACCTGCGGAGTTTTTCAAAAGCCAGCTCTCTTCCTCAAAGCAGGATGTGCAATTTAAAATTGTTCCCCAGGTAATTTTAACTACTACTCCTTTCCCACATGTCCATTGCTCTAGTGAGAGCAAAATAAAACAGATGACACAGAAGTGCATAATAGTATAAAGAAGATAGAATGACATATTTGGAATGTCAGTTTCATAAATATATATGTGAAATACATTTGTATTTTATGTCAGAGTCAAACCAGTAGCTCTGTCATCTTAGATATCACATTATATAAGTTCCACTATAATTTGCCTTTTTGTTTGTTTACTTTGATTTTTCTTTTCAAAGAGCTACAGTGATCAGACAAAAGAATTAACTTAAAAATTAGTAATACAATTTGAAAATAATTTGAGAGTCTAGGGTTGGACCAATTGATTTTATAGAAAATTTTAATGAGTAATTGTAGAGAGCTCATTTAGTGTAATGGACTTCTTTTTCAGGGGTATTTTGCCTATGAATCCTAGGAATATGATGAACCACTCCCAGGTTGGTCAGGGCATTGGAATTCCTAGCAGGACAAATAGCATGAGCAGTTCAGGGTTAGGTAGCCCCAACAGAAGCTCGCCAAGCATAATATGTATGCCAAAGCAGCAGCCTTCTCGACAGCCTTTTACTGTGAACAGGTAAGATGTTTACTGATACTGTGTATAATTGTTTTTCTGGGTTTCTTCAAATTTGCCTTTTCATTATCCACCGCTCTGTTCTTGAGTCTTGGCTTCTGTCTCATAAGTGTGTTTAATCATGCATTTATGATCAAAGATTCTCTTTCTGTTACACATCACAACTCTAACCTCGCCAAACTGAAGATAGGTTCTTTTGAAAATCAGCTTGATTTTAGAAAGGACATTAAAACATGAATATTGTTTGTTAGAAAAGAATTGTTCTTGGGTTGTCACCAGGCAAATTTTTGTTGGTAGGTACTTCCTTGATTAATTGAAGTTGACCACCTGTATGATAAAGAGTTTGAGGCTTATGAGTAGGACTGGAGACATGTTTGACTATTACTACCTTGCTTCAGTTTTGCTTTGGTTAAATACTTTCTCGACGGAGATTAAGATTTGTGCTTTGGAGGATTATTGACCAAAGTTTTTTTTTAAGACTATACACTATTGGAAAATAGTGTCATGTCTGGAATTCAAAACAAAAAGATAGGCTGTTGTGCTTTTTACTTTTTGCACTGTGAATGCGTATGCTACGCAAACAATAATATGAAATTAATTATCCATTTTGTTACAGTTTTCAAGCTGGTTGGGTAATTTATGTGGGAGTTATGTCTACAACATAAGGTTCTCTTGGACAAAAGCGTTTAAGCTTGATTGACTTTTTTTTTTTAATGGGGAACTGTACGGAAATTAAAGGACCTTAATCTGGCTTTTATCATCATATCCATTTGATTTTATTTTCTTCTATATGTAGTATTTGTAAAATCTGGATTAAAATAGGTTATTAGCACATTTCCTATTTAGTCTCCAATTCTTTTATTTAGACTTACTATCATTTCTTCTGTAATTTTACTACTTTTCTAATTTTCTTTAAAAAAAAAACCTATTATTTGTAAAGGTTATCAAAGTGCTCATCACCTTGATAGCTTCCTAACCATATAATGCTTCTTGGGCTTTGTCGCATCTTTCTGCATTCTTGTAGTATTGTTTGTTGAATGTATATTTAAATTTTCACCTTTCCATATTTTTTCACATTTTAATTGTTTTTTAAAAATATATTGCTTGTAAATTGTTACAGCTTGGGTTTCTAATATACTGCGGATTTCTACTATTAATATGTTGTTTTTATTAAAAAACGTTTTCATCTGTAAGCACTTACTCAATGTTTGCAGGTACCTGTATCATCAGCAATTCTAACATGCTACTAAACAAAAATTTCCATTGACTTTCTTACTCTTCTATAGAGTGTTATTTTACCATCTGCAAATTTTATGAAAATACTGATTGTCCTTAATTTTACAGATTTAGGCAAAAAAAAACTATCACCTTCAAACAGTTTAACCCTAGTCATAACACTGACACAGTATTAACTGTCTTTTATCAGAAGATTATTTTATGTTAAGTATGCAAGGTTTCAGTATACAATTTGTATTAACATTTCTTATTGACATTCTTAATCACTTCTGATCTTTCTTTAATTAATTAAGTTCAGCCTTACTTTTTGTTTTTTTCTTCCCATGCTCAGGCTCATGCAAAAAAAAAGGAGCATACGTAACTATTTACCAAGTACCAGTTGTGCATTAATTCAGAACTGGGGGCATTAAGGGCAGGTTTTGTTTTTTACCTTTTTAGTAACTGAAAGGTAAACTATATTTAGGTAAGAATGGTGTGTTTCAAAATACTGAATTTGATTAAACAAAAGCACCATTTAATTCACTTCATCTAAACATTTGTTGAGTGCCTATTTTATCCTCCTGAGCTAAGAGGAGAGGATGCAAAATTGAATATGACATTGACTCTGTCCATTAGAAGTTTATAGTCTAGTTGGGAAAGACACACTGTATGAGGGAAGAGCTATTATGAAAAGTAACTATAGCAGTCTTCACCAGTAGGGAAATATTCGGGAAGAATAGCCTCTCACTAACCTGCATATTTTTGAGGTTAATTCTTCCAGGATAAACAGTATGACTCCCAAAGTACACAAAATGGTAGTATTTAATCTCTGTTTTCATCAAGGTTCATATATAAATTGTTTTTTGTTTTTTTTAATTTGTTGAAGACAGTTGGTTCCCTGTTGTTCACAGAAGGGTTTCAGGGGATTTTTTTTAAATAAAAATTAGGATTAAACTCAGGCAAATAAAATTAGTATTGGTTTTTAAACATATTGTTGTCTTTTATGAGGAGATCAAAAGTGTACACTTTTGTTTTTCTTCATCTGAAAGTTAGTGTTCTTACCATATATCTAAAATTATTTTCTATGTACCCAGTATGTCTGGATTTGGAATGAACAGGAATCAGGCATTTGGAATGAATAACTCCTTATCAAGTAACATTTTTAATGGAACAGGTAAGCTTACTCTGGAGCTAGTACCGTATAAAAAACATATGGTAGATTTTTGAAATATAAAGCAATTCAACATACTGGTCTTCATATGTAGGATTTTTTTATTGTGTTAGATGGCAGAGTTTAATTTAGTGAAACACTGATAGGAATAGGATTTAATTTAGTGAACACTTAGGATATTTCTACTGAGATACAGTTTTTCATTTGGCATGGCAGCAGCATAGTGATCTGTGTTATAATATCAGGATTATTTCCTTAACATCTAAGTGGGAGCCTAAACATTAACTTAATGTAAATTTGTACCTCAGAGACCCCCCCCCTTTTTTTTTTTTTTGCTTCAAGAGCTTTTCCTGTCTTCAGCTCTGTCACTGTGAGAAAGAACTACAGTTTAGGTTGGTATGACATTTTGGTTATAGAGACCCAGATTCAGGAGAACCTTTAAAATTATATGGAACACTTAACACTTTTTTCTTAGTAAGTTTAATAATAGTAATTTTGGCATTAACTTTTTAGGAATTTTTGATCCATTTTTATGTATACAACTTAAGATTTAGTTATATGGAAAACCAGTTCTGATTCTGAAAGTATTCTTGCAGCCTGTTTATTTCTTTTATCAATTGCTTCAGACAGAAGAGAACAGGAAGCTTTGTTGCTACGCTGGTTCAGTTTTCATCCCCTTTACCCCTGCCTCCATACCCCTTCCTGAGGAGGAAGTAAAGGATGTTGTTATGACTATAGGAGCAAAAATGGATAGAAATGTTGAGAGAGAAATACATTTAAAGGAAGTGAAACATAAAAGAATGTTCAGTGAATTGGAGCATATTTAGAAGCACAAGAGAAGATTGAGGAAAATGTTACTTGTGGCTATAGGCTTTTAATTTTTAACTGTTGATGTACGTTTAGCAGCATAGATTAATAAAAATGAGATTAAAAACTTTGAAAAATTCCACATTTTAGGATTTTTAAATTATAATCTTATGTTCAAGATGTTCAAAATTACACAAAGTTCTATATTGTTCCTAATATGTACATTTTTTTCATACCTCAATGTCTCTGAAATCAGGTTGCATATCATAGTTTAACTGGCACTGTTTTTTACCCCCTCAGTGGGATATAAATTAACAGTGTGTCTGACACTGTCATTTTACATTCTGAATTACAGTTTTATACAGTGGTATAAAATTTTAGAATTAATTTTAAAATTCATTTTAGCTAAGTGTATTTTATGAGGGAAATTGCAAATCTCCAAAAAATTTAGGGCTTCATTAACTATTTTTCAGATTAAAATATAGTCTCAAATAATATATGGCAATTTAAAATTCCATCCTGGAGGAGCGAAAGATGTATATTTAAAGTTAAGATATATAATCAAAGTTTATAATTTTGTAATCAAATAATTCGAGATTACTTTGTAAATTGAAACACTAAGTTATTTTCTGTTGTTGTATCTTTTTAAAATTCAAAACCTATAAACCTCAGTTTTTGTAAACAATGGTTATGAATGATTTTGTCTTTTACCCTCCATTAATTTTAAATTGTCACCTGTTTTGGACTGTTACTATAGCCTGTGGTTTTTCTATCAATAATCTTGAAGGTAGTCTTGAGAGAATAGGTGCTTTCTGAGATTCTTTCAATTATGAAATTTGAAGAAAAAATACTTAACTGGAAAAGGGCAAAATAAATTGAAAATGGTTGTAAAACACAAGATGAAACAAAACTATGGTACAAGCTGAAACTGAGGTAGAAAATTAAATGCTTTAAAATTTTAAAATATAAGTTGTAAGAATAATAAAAACAAAAACAGAAGAATCAAGGTGATTAAAGTAGGTAAAATAGAGAAGATAGGTTAAATTTTAATTTATAAAAGGAAGTAAGCTCGTTTTTTTATTTAAAATGAACAAAAATTCATTCATTCAATATATATTTATTGAGCGCCTACTGTGTAATAGGTAATATATATTTCTGGGCTTTGCATCATATTCCCCTAATTCCCACCTACTCACCAGCATATGGGACCCTTATGCCATTTCTACTTTTACCTCTACCCCCAAAACATACATACACGCATCTTGTTTACAGGACCAGTAGGTTGCATGGCCATTTCTGGTGCCTCAGGTAACTTTCTGGCCATTTGCAGATGGCACTGTCATTGTCAACACCTGTGTGTTACTGAAGGTCCAGGCATTCCAGGTATAACTTCCACCTGGATACAATGAAAAGAGCAGTTAAAACATAATAATCTTGTTAGCTTACAAACTGTAATTTTAGATTACCATTATGCACCACTTTACCCCTTATTCTCTAAAGTCTCTAGGATTTTGGATTTTTATTATGCTGGTTGCATATTGGTTTGCTGAATTGCTCATGAAACGTTTTCACATAAAATCAATGTACAAGTATTTATTGAGCACATACTGTATACCAAGTATAATTTTGTGCATTATTTAGGAAGAAGGCATTGTCATTTCAAATTATTTATGGTTGGTCTTTATAATCTCTTCTAAAAGTTCGTAGAATCAGTAACTAGTGTTCTATCTTATTGTATAGATGGAAGCGAAAATGTGACAGGATTGGACCTTTCAGATTTTCCAGCATTAGCAGACCGAAACAGAAGGGAAGGAAGTGGTAACCCAACTCCATTAATAAATCCCTTGGCTGGAAGAGCTCCTTATGGTAATTATACTTTTAAATGTCCAATAGAAAGTTTCCAGTGAACACACACATTCATATATATCTATGTGTTTGTGCATATGCATATGTATGTGCACATATAGATGTATGTGCTTTCTATAAAGGTTAGTATAATTTTGACAGTTGATATGTGCAAAGTGCTTTTTTTCTCCCAGAATACCATAAAAACTAGGTTAAATAGGAGAAACTTAGGTTGTACAGAAACCCAAAAGAAAGTCCTCATTAGTATTCAAAAATTATTTTCTTTTGGCTTCTCTGCCTTAATACAAGACCTTAAGAGATTATTTTGTAGTCTGCCTTTTCTCCTCTTAATTCATCTCATATTTTCTAAAAGAACACATCTTAGTGATTAATCATACTGACCACACATTGAAGATGTTTCTCTAAGCCAAAGTTTCTCAACCTCTATACTTCTGATACTTTGGGCTGGATAATTCTTTGTTTTGGGGCAGAGGTTGTGATGCCTATGCCTATGCTGTGCATGGTAGAATGTTTAGCAACATTCCTGGTCTCTGTTCACTAGATGCCAGTAGCACTATCAACCACAAATGTCTCCAGACATTGGTAAATGTCCTCTGGGGGAAAAAATTACTACCACCTCTTAGCCCCCTACCCCTGCTCATGGGTCATGTATAGTTTATGTAGATACTTGGCCACCATTAATGTCCTCCATCACCGTTGTTCACTGTCCCTAATAAGAAATTTGGATAATAGGAGCTAGATGAAAAGAAAGAGGGAGAGGGGAACCTGTGCAATAACAATTCAAATATGAAAACAGTATAATAGCAGTGTAAACATACTCTTTTTATCCTTTGCATCTAGTTGTTTCTTTCAGGAAAATCAGAAACAACGAACTTACAGGTCGTTATGAGTCGGAAGCGACTCAGCGGCAGTAGGTTTGGTTTTTTGGTTTAATTTATTAGTTATTCTAAGATAGAATTATAATTTTTTTTTATTTTTAACCAAGAAGGATTTTTATGCCTTTGAGAATATGAATACAAATAACAATATGTGAAGAAGGAAAAATTTTATTGTTCTTATTCTAAGGTTTCCAATCAGTCTTCTAAAAATGACAAAAGATGATCAGTCCTGGAAGTTGAGTACCTAGCTACTTGATTCACAGTTCAGACTCTAATATTTTTAACCTTTCCTCATAGGTCCATTTTTTCATCCCTTTAGTCGTTTCCGTTGCTCTCCTTGGACCATCTCTAGTTTCTCCATATCGTTCTTGAATTGTGGAGCCCCAAACTGGATTTGTTCTCCAATAAGGGCCTGACTAATGCCAAGTATAGTGGGAGAATTACTTCCCAGTTCTTGCATGTTTTACATCTGTAACATGGAGTCCAGAAAATCTGAAATAATATGGAGTTGTTTTATAATTGATTGCAATTTGCTCATTCTGTAAGTCACTTTCAGGTAGAATACTGACATGTTCTTTTTAAATTTATTGTGTTCATTTGTATTTGGTGGTTACTGGTGTTTATAGTACCTAGTCAAGTATTTACATACAGCAAGCTTGTAAGCCAAAGTTTTTAATAATTACCAATATCAAATCATTAAGCATATATATATATGACATTAGATTAGAATTACAGGATTACCACTTATTTCTCTTGTATTATTCTGTAGAATTGTTAATCGGTATATAAAAATATAGTTCTTTATCATCCTGTATACTATTTTTTTGAAGTGCATTTTTATAGCATTAAAAAATAATTTTTATATATCATCATGAGAAAAGTTAAATTTTTATAAGCCATAGCAAAAATATCATAAATATCAATTGCGACTCTTTGGGTTGTTTTCATTACATAGTTGGAATGGTAACAAAGCCAGCAAACGAACAATCCCAGGACTTCTCAATACACAACGAAGATTTTCCAGCATTACCTGGCTCCAGCTATAAAGATCCAACATCAAGTAATGATGACAGTAAATCTGTAAGTAACTGACCATTATATATGTGAGTTGTGTAGATTTTTCTCCTCATATTTCTCTTATATTAACAGTTCTATAGACTTATTAAAGGAATTACTAAATACTATTACAAAACTGCTTATCTTTGAAAATCTGTAATAATCTAACTTCTGAAGAATGTGGAGAACCTTTATAACTTAGAAGATAGCCTATTTTTTCCTATTTCATATAGGTTTGCAAATTTCTGTTGAACTTCTCAGAGTTAATTTAGACTTTTATTGTAGTCCCTGTCAGCTGGATCCCATGAAGTTTGATATTATAGCCTTCTAAGGAGCTGTGTTTTTCTTGAGTAAGTTTTCTCCTTGAAGAATCTTTGTACACATTTTTATTCCTGTGTTGATTCAGCCAACTCAGCTTCCTCTTTCTGACTTAACGAATTTGTTTATTTCTTCCACATTTCATTGAAAATAACAAAAAAATTTCCGATGTATATTGTTAAAATAATTGATAAGGAAGATTGTTGGGTAAGAATTAGAGTACAAATTAAGAAGTTCATACATTCTAACTTTTCTTGGAGGTTGTTCTGATGACATTCTAGGTAACGTACTATGTTTAGTTTCACTTCTAAATGAAAACATTGAAGAGTTTAACTTCAAGTGTATTCCAAAATACAAAGTCCTAAGATATATACATATATGCATACACACACATAAATACATATATTTAAACTATATGTTTATATACATTATATGTGTGTGTATATGTGTATATTTTTTTTCCTGTGACTAAAGATGCAAGGTAAATAAGAGTATTTTTCATAGACTTCTTGTCCTTTAAGTACTCAAATGTGAATGATACAGGATTTATTTGTATACCGTAAGACTACTGTGGAAACAAACAAAAAAAAAATCCATGTAGAGCTTGAAAAACAGGTAATAATTTACTACCAATTTAAATGGAATAAAGAATGAATAGCAAGGTATTAATATATAAACTCGAATTTTTACACTTAAATTTTAATGTCACTTTTTTTATTTTTGTTGTTAGAATTTGAATACATCTGGCAAGACAACTTCAAGTACAGATGGACCCAAATTCCCTGGAGACAAAAGTTCAACAACACAAAATAATAACCAGCAGAAAAAAGGGATCCAGGTGTTACCTGATGGTGGGACTCTAAAAATACGTCAAAGATATTATAAAATACATTTTCTTTACTTTTCTGCATATGTAAAAATGATTATGTTCTTCTTATACAGGTCGGGTTACTAACATTCCTCAAGGGATGGTGACGGACCAATTTGGAATGATTGGCCTGTTAACATTTATCAGGGCAGCAGAGACAGACCCAGGAATGGTACACCTTGCATTAGGAAGTGACTTGACAACATTAGGCCTCAATCTGAACTCTCCTGAGTAAGTTTTTACTTTTCCTCGCCCTTTGTATATAATTCCTCTCTGCAAATTTCCAGTTTTTAATTTCATGTCATCAGATTATATATATCACTGCTGTTCATTGTTGCTGTCATCTGCTGACTCTTAGAGTCATCCCCCTTCATATTAGCTCCTGGATTACTGTCACACTCCAGGATTATTCCTGTCATGATTTGGCAGTTTAAAAATACATGTATCTGATACTTGCAACATCCTGAACTCCCAGCTTCTTGAATTTCTCTCCTCCAGTAATCTTATCTTCCACCCTACCTCAGCCACTTATTTCTTTAGTCATACCTTTGACTATGTCATTACCACTAACTGCAGTTTCTTCATAATTTTAAGTCTGGGCTTCCCATGCTCTCTCACTGTCACTTTTTCCATCTCTTTCCCTCTAGTACTATATGACTCCATTCTTCTACCTTTTCATATTTCTTCAGCATACTCCTCCTCTTCCCTGCCCCACCAAATGAACTTACTCCCTTCTTACTCAGTGAAATTTTATGGTCAATCATAATTGCCCCCTTATATACACCCTTGACCCCTTTGCCCCCCTCACACTTTGTCTCACTGTGTTACTTGTATGGCAAAAACCACAACTCTGGTTAAATCTCTGTCCATTCCATTCCTGACCCATGCTCCTGAACCTAGCTGGAGAAAAATATAAAATTTCAGTGCCTGATCTCACTTCAAATTCATGGCCAGGAACCTCCAGTGGGCCCTGCCCTTAATTCTGCCAGGTAACCATACTTGGTATGCCTAGTCTATTCACTCTTTTCTCCCCCCATCCTTACCCTCAGATAATTTCTGCTTTACTAAGAAAAATTGGAAGAGAACAGTGGACAGTCCTGCCACCAAATCTAACTATTACCATCCACACCCACCTTATTCTTATCTTCCACTCTATTACCATAGTTGATCCATGCCTCTGTTCAAAGCTTCTTTTAGAAACTCAATATCACGGTTCTAACAGTACACTGTTAACTACATCATTAACTTTTTTGTGCTTTATTGCATCATTTCCTTCAGTAATTAATAGGCTGTTCTTCTCCCACCCTAAAAAATACCTTCTCTTGACCCAACTTCTTCTGCCAGTTACTGCTCCATTTCTTTATTCCCCTAAGAAGCAAAACTACTCAAAAGAGTCATATCTGTATTCCCAGTTTGTCTTTTCCCATTCCCTATTAAACCCATTTTGGTCAGGATTTTGCTCCTACCACTCCACTACAACTGTTTTCATCAAGGTCACCAATAACCTCCATGTTAATTAAGCTCAGTGGTCACCTCTAAGAACTCATCATCCTTGACCAAAAGAAGTATCTGTCATAACTAAATCATTGCTTCCTCCTTGATAACACATTCTTCACTTGACTTGGAGGACACCTTTCTTAGTTTTCTTCTGATCTTGCTGGTTGCTCTTCCTTTTCTTCCTTACCTTTAGTGTTAGTACTCTTCTCTATACTCTGTTGATTTTTTCCAATCTCATAGCTTTAAATACAGTCTATATATTGAGGAAACACATGTTTGTATTTTCAGTGCAGACTTCTCTCCTGAACTTGAGATTTCTAGATCCAGTTGCTAACAAGACATGTGTTGCCCAAACCTGCTCCGTCTGTAGCCTTCTCCATCTCAGTTGATGGTAATTCTGTCTATTCAGAAGCTTGGCATTATCCTTAACACTTCTCATTTTTTTTATAGCCTATATCCCATCTTTTTCCAAAATATATACAGAATTTGACCGCATCTTAACTACTTCCAAATACTCCCACCCTGGCTTAAATCACCATATCTTCCTGGATTTGTGCCATTAGCCAACCACCAAGTGTCTCTGATTCTCCCGTTATGCCCTCCCATACAATCTCTTCATACAGCAGCCAGGGCTATCCTTTTCAAATAAGTTACTCCTCTGCTTAAAACCCAGTAAGGGTTTGCAGTTTCATTCTGAGTAAAACCCCAAAGTCTTTATAGTGGCCTGCAAGGTCCTGCATAATCTATGTCTCTCCCCTATTTTCACCTCAACAGCTTCCCCCTTTGTTCACTCCTCTTTTAACTTTATCGGCCTTCTTCCTGTTCCCTATCTTAGTTGCTGTAGTAGCTCCCTCTGACTAGAATGTTCTTCTGCCAGATAATAAATATGGTTATCACGCTCAACATTCTTCAAATCTTTGTTCAGCTCTCACCTTCTCTATGAGACCTAACCTTACCACCCTACTTAATTATGCAACGAATATCCTTTCCCATCCCTCCACTAACATGGAATTCATTTATTTATGTATTTATTGTGTTCATTGTTACAAGCTCAGGGTGTCAGCAATCTTGTTTTGCTCACTGGTATATATTAAGCGCCTAGACCAGTGCCAGGCATATAATTGACGCTCAGGAAATATTTGGTGAATTTGAACTTTTGCTTTTAATCATTACAGATTTTTCTCTGGGCATATAAATGAAAAAGTTGTTTTACTTAGAAGCACGGTGTTAATGACTGTAAATCATTCTGAGTTAAAGTAAATTAAAAGTAGAAATATTTAAATCTTATGTTTGTGTATGGTGATATACTATCGTTGATACTGCAAGAATACTGAGAAGCAGTCTTTTCTTTTTCCTCTGTGTGTAACTTTCTGTTTCCTGCTGTAATTAAGTCATAGTAAATACAAGAAAGGGAGTTATAAGTAAAGATATTCATTTTACATTTGAAGTCATTGTTTTGCCTGATTTTCTTGAAACAAGATTAGAAATCTTTTTTTTCTACCTTGGACTTCAGAGTTTTGTTTTTCTTTTTTTCCTCCCCCCCCCCCATTATTCAGAAATCTCTATCCCAAATTTGCATCACCCTGGGCATCTTCACCTTGTCGACCTCAAGACATAGGTAGGAGAATCTGTTTGTGTTCAAATCTTTTAAAAAGATATTTATAACTGAGAATCAGTTAATAAGGCTTTTCTCATTTTATTATCCAGACTTCCATGTTCCATCTGAGTACTTAACGAACATTCACATTAGGGATAAGGTGAGTGTAGTTTATTATTCTACTCAGTCAGCATGAATATATCTATTTTTTTAGGTGCTGTTTTTCATATCAGACAGCATAATATTTTTCAAATACTTAGTAATGGCCTCAAGGGTATGCTTTCTTAAGTCCATTCAGTTATATATGACATAAGTTTATTTTTATTTTTGTTAATGATATTACTGTGTTAATGATGTCCTGGGGTTATACTTTAAAAATAAACAATGTTAGGACTGGTAAAATATTTCCTGTAGTTAATAACAAGGTACAACCATAACCACAGTTAGTGGGAGAATAAACTAATTTGGCAAGTTTGATACATTTCCTTCTGATATTCCCATTTTATGTCCTTATAAATAAGAAAGATTTTTCTTTACAGATATTACAGATACAGTATTTTTGATGGGACTATGTGTGTGTGTGTGTGTGTGTATGTGTGTATAAACTATGACCTTCAACTTGTGGATTTTTCTGTTCCATGTTTTTGATTACCTAGAGTTCCACTTACAAAGTAACTACTGGTGCAGTGGTTAAAAAGCTATGGCTGCTAAACAGAAGACTAGCAGTTCGAATCTACCAGTTGCTCCTTGGAAACCCTACGGGGCAATACTACACTGTCCTATAGGGCTGCTATGAGTCGGAATTGACCCGACGGCAGCTGGTTTGGTTTTTGAAAACAGATTGTAGCTTTGATCTGTTTTTCTAAGAAAGAAAATGGTAAATACTTTTGCTTTAGGAAAGAACTAAGAGGATTCATTTCTTTTTGGGAAAAAATGTAAAGATGTCTAGATTTTAGCCTTTGATAGGCTATAATTTAATGAAAAATTTATATTATTCATATGTGTATAAATATGTATAATATATATATAAATGACAGTGTTCTGAGCCTATGCCATACAGATGTGTGGTTAAATGGACACTGATTTTGTGGACAGGAGAGTAAAGGAAGTATTTCTCACATCTTTCAACATCTGAGTGAATGGAAGGCAAGAAGTTTGAGATGAAGTGGGCTGGTTTTTTCTCTTTGTGAATTGTGCAGTTTGCTTCCACCTCCATTATAGAGGTGTTTTGCTCGTTATTATCTAAGTGTTCAGAACCTTTCCTCATGCCACTTTGAGAAGTTGTTGAGTTGAGGTCTGTTGCCTAAATGGGAATAATAACATGGACAGAGAGAAAGGTTGCATTCAAAGAATATGTCACAGCCAAATGAACATTTAGATATAAAATCTGATAAAGAGATAAAAGTATTTTTGTTTTGGGGAGTTTATGTGAGAATATGTGACTACTGAACTCACATTTACTAGTTTGATAAACAGTTATATTTCTGCATCACACTTTGTGGAGACAAATGTAAGGCAGTCATCTTTCGGTCATCCGTGTAAACAAAATAAAAACCATCTCTTTATATGATTTGTGTGCTTACCATCTGTAATTTGCGGGAAACATATAGCCTAACAATTTGTGAATTACTGTTGGTGTAGATTCAGTTAACATTCCTTATAAGCCTTCCACGTATCTGACACTGTACAAGCTGCTTTCATATATATTCACTCACTTAATTTCATTTACTCTCTTAGTAACTCATAGGTGCCATAGTTCACTTTTTACAATTAAAGCTTGTTGACATTAAGTAAGTCGGCCATGGTCATATTAGTAAGTAATGGAACTAGGACTTGAATATGAGTCCTGGATCTCTAAGCACAGTGTTCTAGTATTATTTCTACATTGGATATTAGTAAATCTTGGAGTGAGACAGACAACATTTGGTCTTGCTTTGGAAGATTTATGTAGCTTTTGTTCTTATTAGTACATCAATAGATGTACCAGAAATAGTTGTTAAATGACTTTAGTCTTTTAAATGAATAAACTCATTTTAAAATTATAAGTATTTATCTGTGTAATCGTGTAATAATAGTTACCTGCTACAAAGAAGAAGAGTTTCTATTTATCTTTCCATTTTTACTTGAGTGATGGCAATTATATATTAGGGTTTTCAAACATTTTACATTTTAGAATAATTTATGTTTCTTTTCCAGCTGGCTGCAATAAAGCTTGGTCGATATGGAGAAGATCTTCTCTTCTATCTTTATTACATGAATGGAGGAGATGTATTACAACTCTTAGCTGCAGTAGAGCTGTATGTTCAAAGTATCTTATTCACTTTTCTATTATAGTGAATCTTCATTATTTTGAAAGCATTTTTTTTTAATTGAACATGGCTGCAGTTTTTTTTTAAGTGGAAATATTTCTTCATTGAAAAATTACATTTGTTTACTTTTACATTTAATAAACAATGTAGATTGAAACCGTATTTTACCATGGGTTCATAATCACAGTGTACAGAAAAGGGAAGAATTTGAAATTTAACTGTAAAATTTTTAAGAAGACAAAACAGACTTGACTCATGGTTTGGTTAATCTAATTTCGGTAAATGCATGAAGTATAAAATCATAATTCATGACTGTGCCTCTTACTCCTTATGGAACAATATAAGTTAATGAAAGTGAATTTCATCATTTAGTGAACACTTATTGAGTGTTATTAGGCAAGGCACTGTGCATACTGTATTTTTACACAAATAACTTGCACCTTCTGCGTTTGTGTGCTGGTTGTGGCACCCCCCACCCCTACCCCACCACATGAGGTATTTTCGTAAGCGCACTATGCTCATTTTTTTTACAGCAGTATGAAGAGGATTGGCATGGAGGTGCTTGCAAGGGTACCTTAAAGGGGCGGGGTGCGGCAGGCAAACAAACGCAGAAGGAGTGCATTATTTGCATAAAAACACGGTGTTTGTTGTGTGTTTTGAAGTTTGGTAAAATAAAGACCACATTCATTGTCAGCAACCTATTAACCAATATAAATGGAAGTTAGTATACAGAAATTTGTCCATTCCTTGGTATTTCTGTTTTCACCTGATGCTCTAAGAATGAAAGTTTTGTGTCACATTTCTCATATGTCCAACTGGTAACATAGTTATCATGCTTACTATATAGTGAATTATTACTAAAAATTTATGGCCTTAAGATTGGGAGAGCGTTTCTCATATTTAAGTATTTTATAGTATTCTGTAAATGACCTTGGATAAGATACTTAAAAATGTAAAACTCATGTGTTGATAATGACTTCTTTTTGTTTTCTTAATTAAGAGAATTTGTTTTCCGCTCATTTTTTTTTTTTTTTGAGAGGAATTGTTACCAATCTTATTGTGGTGGTAGGAAGGTATTTATGTGGAGATTTATTCTGTCAGAGTTCTTTTTTTTTCCCCCCCTTTGGCACATTTACCTTCTAGGAACTATCCTTTGGTTGTTAACCCCAGTTTACAAGTAGTGCAAATCCTAATTGCACTACTTTAGGATCAGCAAGACTAGAATAAAAAATAAAAGTAATACATTCATTAAAAATTTTCATCGTTGTAGATATTCTGTTTTCGACGTAGTTATAAAATTAAGTAGTTATTTTAAATAGACTTTGTATTTAGTTGGTTGTGAAATAATACGAATAGTTGGAAGCTTTGTTTTAATAGGTATTTGAATGTCTGTTGAGTGTTAAGAAGAACAAGAAAGCAGTGAAGTTCCTAGAACACAATGTATCTTTATTTGTTCTACTTCAGTTTTTATTTCATTGCTTAGAGCTTTTAAGTTCTCATTTTGTTTGCATAAAATTTGTTCAGTTAAATAAAGATGTGTATATTCATTAAACACTATTTTCTGGGAAAATTCTTTTCCTTTTTCCTGTTTCAATAGGGCTATATTTAATAAGAGTCAGGATTAAGAAGCATCCATATTCATGTGTAATGTAATTATTTTCTGAGAAAAGTTTTGAGAAACATAGGAAATATCTGACGTGAGCCACAGAAAATACTTAATTGCATTTTTCTTTTAAAAATTGAAGTTTTAACCGTGATTGGAGATACCACAAAGAAGAACGAGTATGGATTACCAGGGCACCAGGCATGGAGCCAACAATGAAAACTAATACATACGAGAGGGGAACATATTACTTCTTTGACTGTCTTAACTGGAGGAAAGTAGCTAAGGTATATTTTTTTCCTTACGCAAATGTGTGAATGTATAAAACTAGACTTTTTAAAGAAAAGTCTTGCCTTTTATCAGTTTATATGTATCAATACATCCCTTCCAGTAATGTGCCAGATAATTGCTAAATCTTTTGTCTCCACCTCCTTGCCTTGATTTTAACTCTAGGAAGGTCTCCAGAAACAGTTCATTTCACCAGTGGTTAGGAAAATGATTGAACTTAGTAAAGATAAAGAAAGAGATTTTGTAATTTTGCATGGTAACATTTGAAATATTTTTGTATCTACTGAATTGTAAAATAAAGATACCCTCTTGCAGTCCCAGTCTTGTATTCTTATATTAATTGTAACTTTAAGCAAGTAAGAGAGTTCCCTAAAAGCAGTATATATAGAGATAGAAGCATTTTATTTTACACTTTACATTATACTAATTGCAAGATAAAAGTCTGAATTTTTATTTCCAAGCTATTTAAAGATGAAAATTATGCAAGCATGAATCATGACCTATTCCTATGACTAGTATTCTGAATATTGGGGACAGTGGGCTGTGGGAAAAAGTTGGGTTGTTTTTACAACTTTTCCTTATAAAAACCTTTGGAAAGGTAGGATTCTTTCTGCCTCATGCAGAATTTCCGTTAGTGCCAGTGCATATTTTACATTTGCGTTCAGTACTTTATGTGTGTGTTTAGTCTACCGACTAGAGAATATAACCCACATGATCTGATTTCACAACTCCAGGAATTCCCTGAATGCATTTTCTACTAGTGATTCTTGAGATTTAGTAATTTTTTTTTCTTTTTTAATTTCATGTTTCATGATTTTGTTTCTCTTAATATGAAAGGCAAAGTATTATCTAGTACTGATCATGTTTTTGGCACATTTTCATCAGGATAATGAGAACAGAATATGATTTTGTGTCATGAAACAGTATTTCCACAAGAAAAATTGAAGATATTTCCTTGGTACCATGTTTTGTCTGGACTACTGTTTGTCCTTAGATTAGGAAGATAAAAAATCAGAAGAAGAATTCGCTAGTAAGTTGTCATTTAATTGTTCCTGTAGTACAGCCAGGGTAGAACTGTTTACCTCTGAGTGCCAGTACTGAAAACATTTGTCTCTATTTTCCAGGAGTTATTTTTACGTGATTTTTTTTTTCCTTCCTAAATGAGTTTAATTATGTTTTACTGGAGCCTATTAGAATATATTACATCTAATTAATATTTTTGTTTTTGCAGTTCCTATAAATTCTTTACTTTTATATCACTATGAAGACTTCATATTCCATGATTTTCACTGTTTTGATAAACTCCCGCCTGTAACCATAAGAAGTTATGAGAAGTTGTATAATAAAATTGTTTATGATGCTAATTTAGAATTCTTAATTCCTTAAGAATATAGATACATTTCTTTACTCTCATGTGAAGATCTAGAATATGTCTGGAAAAATGTGTGTATTAGATTGCCATGTAAATCCACATTTTAGGCTATAAGTATTAAAGAAGATATGAATAAGCGTATTTTATTCATTTAAAAAGTTTATCATCACATATACTTATTTTTACTTAACAGGTTTTCCAGGAAAGAGGAACAGCTACATGTTTTAAATAACTAAGCAGTTTAAAACTACAGTTAGTTCTGTTTATTTAAACAGAAGAAAAATATTTCTTGAAAATTAGTTCTTTGGATAATTTCTATAGTTAGTTTGGGGGGTTTTAATCAGTTTTACTAAATTTATAAAATGTAAAATATTTTAAGGAGACAATATAAAATGCTTATCAGGTATTTATCACAGAAGGATTTACATCCCAAGATTTCATATAAAACTTGAAAAAATAGGAAAGCATGAGCCCAAAAAAAAAAAAAAACCACAAAAATAAGACACACCAAAAAACCAAACCCGTTGTCATCAATTCTGACTCATAGCAACCTTGTATGACGGAGTAGAACTGCCCCATAGGGTTTCCAAGGCTGTAAATCTTTATGGAAGCAGACTGCCACATCTTTCTCCCACAGAGCAGCTGGTGGATTCAAACCACCAACTTTTCAGTTAGCCAAGCTCTTTAACCACTGCCCCACCAGGGCTCCTTCTAAATCCTTCGTTATTATTATTATTATTTAGGTGTTTCTCAGTGGTAAATGTCATTACTTCTCAGACCAGGTTCATGTACTATATACTGTATTTGAGTTATTTTCACAGTTTTAATTCAAGTGAGTATCAGACCTGTGACTTAACCTTTTAGTTAAATACAGATAATTTAATTAATTACAGATAGTATATGCAATATTGTGTATATTACCTGTTCTTTAGGGAATATAGTGTAGTGGAAAGCTATAGCCATAGAATTTAAGTCTTGTATCTCCTATTTATGCTTTGACCTTGGGCAAGTAACCTTTCTTTACCTGTTTTCTTATCTGTAGATTCGAGATTATATTTACTTGTAGGTTATCATGAGGATTAAATGAGATTATACACACACATACATGTACATATACACTGAGTACAGCGCTTGGCACATACTGGGTATTCAGTATGTGGGAGTGGTTGTGGTAGTTTGTTGCTCTTGTTATTACCGCTTTAGTATTTTTCCAGAGATGGAAAAATTGCAACTGATTGTTATTAGGTTAGGTCAGTGGTTCTCAAACTTTGGTTTGCATCAGGATTACCTTAATAATAAAAAAAAAAAAAACCTTAATAGGGATTGTTAATACACAGATTGTTGGGCCCTGCCTCTATTGTTTCTAATTTAGTAAATCTGTGGGGTGGAGGCCTTAGAATTTTCATTAACAACTTTCTAGATGATGCCAGTGATGATGCTGGTCTCCCTCTGTGAGCATACTTTGAGAACCACTGGGTTAGATGATGCTTTGGCAGAGAAAAGAATATCTTCGGAGGGAAAAAAAAAGTTGAAATTTTCCCTATACTAGCTGAGTAACATTGTAAATTTTTTTCTGCTAAGTATCATTGTAAATTCTTTCAAACCTATATATGTAAAAAGTAATGGATGTCTGCAGTAGATGCCTATATAATTTTAGTTAAATTTTATACATACCCAACTTACATAAGGAAATCAATTTTCCACACCTAAATTCTTTTATAAAATTAAGTGTTAAGAAATAACCTAAATATTAATACAGGACCCTTTAACTTTCCTATAGAAATTTCCCAGTAAGGTATCATTTTAAAGAAAGTTATTACTATCTTTATTTCCCCAGTTTTACCTTACAGTTCAGCTTTTGTCTTGACCTTTACCTTTAAAAATTTTAACTGTGAAGTTAGAAGATAAGACTTAAGAAATAATATTACTAAGCTATTCCTTAAGAAATCTTCCTTAAGGTAACAGTTTGCTGGCCACTTGCACTGACACTGTATAACAAAATCAAGAGCAAGCCAAATTGTTGGTTTCTATTAGGTATTAAGAAGCAGCTCACTTCTCTTTGTTATATTAAAATACAAACACATGAACTTAACATTTAAGTTGCATTATATTCATAGAATAAATTTTTCATAATGGCTTCTGTGTTTTTGAAGAATATTTAGTGCTTTCCCAGAAATTTGCTTAGGAATTTAGAAGTTTAGGTGTTATTCATAGTCAGACTTCATCATCTTGTAGATCCAACACTAAACAGGATTTTTAATGTTCAGGATTTTGAAATCATGTAACAGCTAGCCTGATATAAACTGTGATTTTTTTCCATTAATTTCGCTGGTACACATTAGCACATCTTTATACTTAGTTGGTAATATGTACTTTGCAAAATCATAGTTATTTCTAATAACTCTAAGATATTTTACTACTTCTTAAAACTTAATGAGGATTTAGGATGGTGAAGAGAAAGCTAACATTTTTGAGAATTTACAAAAACATTCCTGTAGTGTATGTTCTGTAATGAGTTAAGTGATGATATTCATGCTTTTGTAATAATTTCATCTGATAATCTGAATCCAGTGTATGTTTCAGTTCATTCTCACAGTAACCTGCTGAGAAGACAGATCTTAATTTTATTAACAGAAAAACCAAGGCATTAAAAACTTGTTTAATGAAAAAATCTAGAACTTTTTCTCTCCTTTTTAATCATTAAACTATAAGCTAAGAATCTTTTTTTAATCAAAAGCAAGTATACATATAGACCTTCTAATACATAATTATTGAATATTATCTCACAAATTAAGTGTCATGTTCCTAAAACCAGTGAAGAAACTTTTAAGATTGCTTCATCAGTTCTTAATTACACACCGGGAAGGGGCCTGACAAGGAGCCTTATTGGCACAATAGTTAAGCACTCGGCTGTTAACCAAATAGTTGACGGTTTCAAACTCACCCAGCCCCTCTGCAGGAGAAAAGGCTGGTAATTGCTTCCATAAAGATTGTTGTGTGCCGTCCAGTTGATTTCCCACTCATAGCAACCCTATAGGACAGAGTAGAATTGCCCCACAGAGCTTCCTAGGCTGTAATCTTTATGGGAGTAGATTACCAGGTTTCCTCTCCCACAGAGCCACTGGTGGGTTTGAATCACCAACCTTTTGGTTAACAGCTGAGTGCTTAACGATTGTGCCACCAGAGCTCCTTTCCATAAAGATTACAGCTTAGAAAACCTTATGTGGCAGTTCTACTCTATCACGTAGGGTCACTGAGTAGAAATTGACTCAGTGGCACCTAACAACAACAGGGGTCTAGCACTAGTCCACTCAGGAGGTAATGGTATACAAAATGACAAACTTCTTGTCCCCACACAGTATGGAAGGGTGTATGTGAGTGTTGTGTGTGCATTCACATAACATAAACAGGTAATAGATAATCAATAATCAAAGTTAGGGAACAAAGAAATACCAGCGTGTTGCATTTTAAGAAGGGAAGGATAAAAATACATAGAAGACAAAATTTGACCTAGATAGTTTCAGAATCTCTGATAACAAGGGTCCGTGTGATTTTTTTTTTTTTTTTAGATGTTTATGTTAAAATACTTATACTCCATCAGGAAACCCTGGTGGCATAGTGCTTAAGTGCTACGGCTGGTAACCAAAAGGTTGGCAGTTCGAATCTGCCAGGCGCTCATTGGAAACTCTATGGGACAGTTCTGCTCTGTCCTGTAGGGTCGCTATGAGTCGGAATCGACTCGATGGCACTGGGTTTGGTTTTGGTTTTATACTCCATCAGTTTAAATTGATCTTTTTAATAGGTAGGGGCATAGGTGCATTGATTAAGTTAATCTAGTTTAAACTCTAATAGTTTTGGTTTAAATTCTAATAATACTTTTGGAATTTTAGTTTATATAACTTTGAGATAGTGGAGTTTATCATTTTTAGCAGTTATAAATTGACTTTTCACCCTATCCAAACCCTGTTGCCATCGAGTCAGTTCTGACTCATAGCGACCCTGTAGGACAGAGTAGAACTGCCCCATAGGGTTTCCAGGATTCGAACTACTGACCTTTTTGGTTAGCAGCTGAGCTCTTAACTGCTGTAACAATAGGGTTCCTTTTATCCTGTAGCAACATATATCTGTGATAACTAAGATGCTAATTTTAATTTCAAAAGAATAATAAAAATATATTTTCTTCACTAATTTAGATACTTCAGCCATGCAATAAAGTTTTTAATTTCTGGACAAAGATGGGGAGAGAGGGAGTAGTGGCTACACAATGTACAGAGAGGATGTGACAACTGTGGTGGTCATCCTGGTTTGGGCCAGATTTTACTGATAAGCAAATAACATTTCTCTATTTGTGCCTTAGTTTCTTTATCACATAAAGGGAGCCTTTTTAGGTTAAAGTCATCACGGTCTACCTTCTTTATAAGCATTTGTCAGGGGACTGAATTTTTTCTGCATTATTTCTGGATGGGGTATAATGTACTAATTCAATTTTGGGTTGGCTAAAATTATTTAAAATAACGTTATACTAAAAAAGGTACAGACTTTGGCATCACAAAGGTCTGAATCCTAATATAAGGTCTGCCACTTACTGTGTAACTTGGGCAAGTTTCTTCTGAGTCTCATTTTCCTCAGTGCAAAATGAGGATAATGTTACACACTTCAACAGGGTTGTTATAAAGATTAGGATAAAATTTTGTGTGTCTCTAGTAGCCTTTCAATAAATTATATCTGCTATTTCCGTCACTGTTAATATAATATCCTTAAATTTTAAATAGTTTATTTTGTATCTTAAAGTTTACTGCGGCCTAGGTTTTCCATTTTTGTTTCATTTAATAACAAAACATCCATTATGGAATCAGTTTGAAACAAGACAGGTAAGGTAAAATATGTTAACCCATTGTGCTAAAATTACTCATTGGCTTAATTTTTAACGTTGTTGTGTGCCTAAGAGTTGATGTCCAACTCGAAACGACCCTATAGGGCAGAGTAGAACTGCTGTGTTTACAGCCTAGGCTATAAATCTTTTCAGGAGCAGATTACCAGCAAAGATTCAGTGGCACCACTGATGCGCTCAGACTGTCTCCCTTTCCGTTAGCAGCTGAGCACTTGACCACTGTTCCACCAGGGATCCTTAAATGTGTATTTAGGTTCATAGTTCTTTAAATGGGATTGTATATTTAGTGCTAATTACATTCAGATTGTAGAAGTAGTAATTTTAGAATCTCTCACTTTTGGGAGTCGAAAAGATGTGTTTGCTTGTTTAATATACAGTTATGTATTTTTTTCTACTCTTGATTTTTGAGGCAATACAAAAAAAATGCTTCACTGTTCTTAAATTTTAAAATTCATGAAGTTAATAGAGGAGTATTTTGAAGATTTGATTAAAAAGCTATACAGTGAGTCTTCATACGTGCCTATAGCAAGACCACTGTTTAGTTTTGGATAGCAGTTGCATTACGTTTAAGTCAGGGTTTTGGGCTTGCGAAGTATAAAGTTTGGAGATGTGTAAGTTTTAAGTTCATTGTTTTCCCCAGATTTTAATGGGGTTAAAATAACTAAATGTGTTTTTTGTTCTGTTTATTTTTATAAGTGTGATACGCCAAATTGGAAAATTTACTCCTAAGCTTTTTTAATGGACAAAAAGTAAAATTTTAGGTTCTACACTTCATTGAAGGGTGCCTCACTTTTAAATATCATACAGTTTTCAGTGCTTTTTATTAAGAAATTCAGGCTTTTTTTTTTTTTTTGAGCAAAGAAATGCGTAGAATTTCAGTGTCTTAAAATAGGTGTTCACAGGTAGTCTCTGACTTTTAAACAGAAAGTCTGTATTTTTTTACTTATCAGAAACTATAGCACATTATATTCTTTCAAGCTGCATTTTACTTAGAGGGAAAAAGAATTGGTATTATCTGTGCCTGTAGGTATTTTATTTGTTTACATAGCAAAACATTTTGACAGGAAACTGAGATCAAAGGAAGACGTTACAATGAGGTCACCTAAATTCTTTCATTTATTTTTTGTAGGAGTTCCATCTGGAATATGACAAATTAGAAGAACGGCCTCACTTGCCATCCACCTTCAACTACAACCCTGCTCAGCAAGCCTTCTAAAAAGACTTCCCTTTTCTTGGGGTATGGCTGTCTCAGCACAATACTCAACATAACTGCAGAACTGATGTGGCTCAGGCACCCTGGTTTTAATTCCTTGAGGATCTGGCAATTGGCTTATGCAAAGGGTCACCATTTTGAGGTCCTGCCTTACTAATTATGTGCTGCCCAACATCTAAATTTGTAATTTGTTTTTCTCTAGTTCGAGCAGGGTCTGAATTTTTTCATTTATTTTATTTTTGCCAGCAGACAGACTTGGTCTGTAAAGACATGCAAGTACACTGACAGAAGTTTACCAGTTAGTTTCTAAAATGTAAAAAAGAAAACCCGCAAAAGACTCAACAAAATTAGACCACAAAATTTGCATTGTTCATTGTAGCACTATTGGTAATAAAATAACAAATGTTTGTGCATTTTTATGTGAAGATCCTTCTCGTATTTCATTTGGAAAGATGAGCAAGGTCTGCTCCCTTCATTTTACTTCCCCTTCTGTTTTTGAAAGGCAGTTTCGCCAAGCTTAATGCAGAATATCTGACTGTTTAGAAGAAAGATATTGCCACAATCTCTGGATGGTTTCCAGGGTTGTGTTATTACTGAGCTTCATCTTTCCAGAATGAGCAAAACACTGTCCAGTCTTTGTTACGATTTTGTAATAAATGTGTACATTTTTTTTAAATTTTTGGACATCACATGAATAAAGGTATGTATGTACGAATGTGTATATATTATATATATGACATCTATTTTGGAAAATGTTTGCCCTGCTGTACCTCATTTTTAGGAGGTGTGCATGGATGCAATATATGAAAAATGGGACATTCTGGAACTGCTGGTCAGGGGACTTTGTCGCCCTGTGCATTAAAGGGCCAGATTTTCAGCAGCCAAGGACATCCATACCCAAGTGAATGTGATGGGACTTAAAGAAGTGAACTGAGACAATTCACTCTGGCTGTTTGAACAGCAGCGTTTCATAGGAAGACAAAAAAAGATCAATCTTG
This sequence comes from Loxodonta africana, assembly GCF_030014295.1. Lineage (NCBI taxonomy): Eukaryota > Metazoa > Chordata > Mammalia > Proboscidea > Elephantidae > Loxodonta > Loxodonta africana. The sequence continues at coordinate 65,573,937 of NC_087345.1, read as the reverse complement.
TATTTTCTGACCACATAAAGGCTTCTTCTCTTTGTAATAAAGTAGAAAAGCTCTCCTCACTGCAGTGTTGACTTTGATTTGAAATTGTGACATCATTTCTCCACCATAAAAAATAGAGGGAAAGAAAGTTTTACAAATATCAAACTGAATGGTGACTAAGCAATTTAAAATGAAGTCTTTTTTTTCCAACTTTTGCCAGGTAATGTAATGGATCCATATGCCATTTCATTTCTAAGTTTAAAACATAGACAGTATTAGCCAAGTTCAAAACAGAAAACTTTAAATGAATTATGGCAACACTAGAAATCAACCAATCAGAATACTCTTATAAGAAGTTTCTTGATAGACCTTTGGGATATATCTTTAAGAGGTAATGTGCAAATTTAAGGTAAGCCAAAAGGAGTGGGACAGAATTTCCCTTCAGTTTGCTGGCCTGGATATATGTGAGTTATGGATTCTTTTACATCTAAAGACAAATAATGTATTTTAAAATGCCTGAAGGCTGAAACTACCAAAGAACTAGAGATAGCAAAAAAAAAAAAAAAGGCAGGGTTTTGATTAATTAAATTTTCATTTTAACTTATATTTCTATGTAGAGTAAAAGTTGGTTGACATTTACCAAATCATGTTTGAAAATGAAATGTTTATGACATTGCTGTGTTTATATATCAGGAATATAAAATGACGTAAAATTTAACTTTTTCTATGTATTTTAAGGTATGAAAAACTGACATAAAAATAACAAGATTTTTTTTATCTTAAGGAATTAAACCAAAGCATTTCCTCAATAGGAAAGGTGGCACTTATGTAATTATAGTTTTAACTATTGTACAAAAAAAACTTCATAGAAAACTACACCATATTTGACATAAACCAGAATAAAATCCTAGAAATTGATTTCTTAAATAAAAATAAAGATTACCTGTTTTCATAATAATTCACTTTGTAAAGCATAACTTTTCCTACAAAACTACGAGAAAGGTGGTGAGAAGAAAAAGACAATGGAAAGGGATCTTTATTCTTACCTTACAAGTACAGACATAACAAAGAATCTAAACAAAGTCTCAGCTGAAGCGTGATCATGATTGGTACTGTATGGATGACTCAGAAAAACAAGATAGATAGCCCTTATCAAGTGGTTTGTTATCTTAGCTCTAATTTTAACTGCCACATACAGAGTTTTAAGTGTACTGTTTTCCAGTTTCCTGAGTTCTTTTTACCCTAAGCCATCAAAATAAGGAAACTTTTGCATGTAAATCAACTTTGAAATCTTTAAAAATACTACATTAAATTCTTTAATATAATACATTGTTATATTCCTTGGTTTTATGATTTGTGGTTAAACATGTTCAGAAATTGACATAAACTAATTATATTTCACATTTTCTTTCTTAAATTTAATTCTCTTAATTTTTTCCCCATATAAGTAGTGACATGGGTGTATACATTATGTTAAGTTTTTTGAGATAAGCCGTAATTGGCCTTCTGGAAACAAAAGCTACTTAGTTGCAGAGGGAAGTCCTTTAAGCTACTTAGTTGCAAGTATTTTTGCTTCTTGTGGTGGTACTATAATTTCTATAATAAAACTCCATTTTCCAAGATTTTTCATTGCATAAATAGTTTTCCTTAGATATAAAAAATTCTAATTAAGAACAGAAGGTTTTCTGAATTTTTACAGTATATATAAAGCCAGCCACTTAAATGGTCTTTTCCTTTTTGCCACTGAAACTGGGACATCATAGTTGCTTGATGAATACTTGTTGACTGAATGGTATAAGTTGACAGTTCAACTTGAAAATAAAATGTACATATTAAACCATTGGGCCTTGAAATAATTACTATCTTTTGCTGTAATTTCATTTTCACAAGAATTTTTTGTTTTCAATTAAGTTTCAAAAATTTCAGCTTTTTCTCACTCTCCCATTTCTAGCTGATTCCTCATCTGAATCTCCCTGCCTCTTCTTTCAAGAGGATCTGCCATTCTGTTATAGCCATTGGTCATAAAATATATGGCATCTGAGCATGGCTCCAAAGGAAGAATCTCTTAGTTCATTTAACTTAGATGTGCTTAGTAACATCAGTTTTGTAAAAAGTTGCTGAAAACCTGAACAAGCATATGTGTAAACAAAGAGGATATCAGTACTGAATGTTCTCTTAACCATGGCTTGTCTATGTAGTTAATAAAGAAGACCTAGAAATACCCACTAACTAGGTTCCATTAAGACAGTCACTGGAAAATAAAATGTATCTCAATGTCTTTACCTTTTAAGAGCTGGTTTCTAATGATGTCATAAGGCGAGGCTCTTTTTGCTACTGGAATTACCAATTAGATCGTACCATGCATACATGGCAAACCTGAGAGATAAAGCAAATAAACAATCAAAAGTCAAAATTCGAATCTAAATTGAACCCGGTAGTTTGGAATATTGAGTTGAATAACAGGATACATTGAATCAGGATAATTATTTGGTTTTTGCTCTTTGGTTGCTAAAACTATAAAAGAATAAAGGATGGCAGAGTATGACATGACTAAAGAGTGGTTCATATGTAGGTCAATGTGAACTGTGATTCTGCTGCCAAAAGCACTAGTGTAATCTTAGGCTACGTTAAGTGCTCAGAACAAGGTAAGGCACCTGCTACGCTTGAAACGGTCATGCCAGCCATTTGAAAGTTGAGGTCCAGTTTGAATGCTGTCTTTTAAGAGCTTCCTTGACTGGGAAAGTAGAAGGGCTGGGGCGATGTGGCATGCTTTCCAGCGGCCAAGCAACAGACTAAGTGTTGTACATACATTGTTGTGTCCCGTCTTTCGAATAGCATTATGAGGTAAATTTTCGTATGCCCATATTGCAGTTTGTAAATTTAAAATGTCAGACAAAAAGGAAGTAGTAATGTCACTAGAGAATAAACTTTGCAAACATGGTGTCTTTGTTCAAATAAATTTAAGAACTGTCAGTGAAAGGCAAATCAAGCTCATTTGTATGACTGAAGAGGACTAGGACCACTAAGAGAAAGATTTCAATGAAATAGAAAAAATTAACTGATGTAATTAGCTTCCAATTTTGAAGTGAGTTGCTATGTAGGATGTTAGAATCAACCTCATAGAACATAATCAAGGACAGACTGACCGAACAATGTTCTGTATATAAGGTAAGGAATTGAATTGGATGATCTTGAATGTTCCTGCGGTTCATTGAAAAAGTGCAGAGGGGAATGGAATAATTACTGTATTTCAGCAAATCTAATTGCCAACAGTTGTAACCAAAACTAAACCAAACCTGTTGCCATTGAGTCGATTCCGACTCATAGTGACCCTATAGGACAGAGTAGAACTGCCCCATAGAGTTTGCAAGGAGCGCCTGGTGGATTTGAACTGCCAGCCTTTTGCTTAGCAGCCATAGCTCTTAACCACTGGACCACCAGGGTTTCCAAACAGTTGTAAGGCACACCATTATTTTGTATACCGCTAAGGAAGAAAAAGTAGCTCAATTAAACTATGACATGCCATCAATTATAAAATGCATCCGAATTTCAAAGATGTGTAGAAAAAATACGTATCTGAGAACTGATGAGATGTAGTGCTTGGAAAAGAGACAACCAAAAGACAAGTTCACAGAAAACACAAAATATTACTTAAAAAGGGGGGGGGGAGAGATGACAGCTGTCTTCAAATATTAAAAAAAAAAAACCCATATTAGAAGGACTTAAATTAGGAGAAGGGCAAGTCTCAAACCAACAGGTGGAAGTTAAGTGAGCAGATTATGGTTGTATATTAAGGTGCTGTCCCACAGCATTAACTGCTTCATAAAATAAGGACTGTCAATAAAATGTCCAAACACACACTGGATGACTGGCAGAACTGCCCGACAAGATTGCCTTTTTGAGTGAAAAGTTGGATTTGGTGACTTTTAGGTCTCTTTTCAACTCCTTTAGATGTTGATATCCTTTTCTTGAACTGAAATTGGGGAATATGATGTCATCAAGGGCTAGAAAGTATATAAAGCACTGAATCAGCCTAAGACATGCTGTTCTGTGAGTCATGGATAAGTTTACTTAAGATTACTACTGTATCTTTTTTTTTGAAAGAAATGTAAATAACCAACAAAGGCTGGCTAAAGGCAACTTTATTCAGTTTACCTGCTTTTTTTCCCCCCACATTGGGAACAGGAACGTGAAACTTAACTGGTAAATCACTTGTATATGTATATTCACATTTGTGTATTTAGGCTTATACTCGAAGAAGCAAAATTTCTGTTTTGGGGGTAAATGTTTAGCCTCAAATTATACATGGCATCATCAGTGTACCATCTCCTGTTTTCTGTTACAGTAGTGATCACATAAATTCCTATTATTAAGAAATTTGATCATTAAGTTTGATGTCTAAAAGGCTCAATTTGGATTGAAATAGTACCAGAAACTCACCAAAGTTATTCTCTAGTTAAGTAATTCTCAAACTTAACGTGCGTAAGAGTCATCTGGAGAGCATGTTTAAAACATCGATTTTAGGCCTCAATCTACAAGCATTCTGGTTTTCAAATGTCTGGGAGGTGCCACAGAACCGTGGTCGTACATTGGTTAAGAGCTATGGCTGCTAACCAAAAGGTTGGAATCAACTCACTGGCAGTGGGTGTGGGTTTTGGGTTTTTTTTTTTTTTTTGGTAGGGAGGTGTCCTAATACTTAAGCAAATACCACAAGTCATTTATCATAAAAACTCAACATTCACAGAGTCTTTAAAAAGCTGATATCCAATGTTTACAGTTTTCCCTCAGTCATTTAAATGACTTCTTGAAAATGTCATGAAATTCAGAATGGTACTGTACATTGTTATAATTTCCTATCTGTAAAACCCAAAATATTGCATAAGTAGTTTAATAGCTTATCATCGGTTAATATGCTAAAATACTTCAGCTAATATTCCAACTATCTTCTTTGTAAAAAACTCACTGCCATCGAGTTGATTTTGACTCATATCGACCCTATGGGACAGAGTAGAACTGCCCCGTAGGGTTTATAAGGAGCTGCTGGTGAACTCAAACTGCAGACCTTTTGGTTAGCATTCAGCTCTTAACCACTATGCCACCAGGACTCCAGGTGAAATAACCCAAAACTGAAAAACCAAACCCGTTGCTATCAAGTTAATTCAGACCTATAGGACAGAGTAGAACTGCCCCATAGAGTCTCCAAGGAGCTCCTGGTGCATTCGAACTGCCAGTCGTTTGGTTGGCAACCATAGCACTTAACCACTACGCCACCAGGGTTTCCAGGTAAAATCAGCCTTTATTTATGACAGGAAACCCTGGTGGCATAGTGGTTAAGTGCTGTGGCTGCCAACCAAAAGCGTGGCAGTTCGAATCCACCAGGCACTCCTTGGAGATTATGGGGCAGTTCTACTCTGTCCTATAGGGTCGCTATGAGTCAAAATCGACTCGACGGCAATGGGTTTCGTTTTTATGACAAAAGAGGTCCTTTAAACAACAATTGAGGGTACTAGCTGAGGAAAACAATTTTTCACTATAAATCAGAGTCTAATTTGAATAAGCATTTTCTAAAACAATGTTATGGTAATTTTTGTTTGTTTTTGGCCTAAGAGCCATTTTGACCACATAATTTAATTTTTAAACTTAAATGCCATTTTTTTTCTTCCGGGTTGATCTATTATGTACACAGAAGGTAATTTTGTTAGCACATGAAAGTTATTTAAATACTTTGGAAGAAATGCATCAAATTTCAACAGCAGTGTTACATCCAGAGGAGTCCTGGAGTGGTGCAGATGGTTAAGCACTCAATTACTAGCCCAAAAGTTGGCAGTTTGAACCCACCTAGAGGTGCCTCAGATGATAAGCCTGGTGATCTGTTTCTGAAAGTTCACAGACTAGAAAACTCTATGGAGCAATTCTACCTTGCAACACATGGGGTCGCCATGAGTCTGACAGCTAACAACAATTATGTCCAGAAATGACAGATTCTGCTTGGATTTTTTTTTTTTTTTAAATAAACTCATTTATAATGAAAGAACTTTTACATTGGTCATTCTTCAAAATCGTACAGATCAATGAGAAAAGATTACATGCAGCAATGATATAAATAGTATCATCTTCTTGTGTATAAAAATAAAGATTTGGGGCAGCCAGAATGTTTTCAAGCTACCTTTAAATCTTACATACTGAACATTTATTTTAAGATGTAGTTTTAATTACCATATGTAACAGTTGCACAAAAATGGGCTTCTTAAAATTTGAGCTATTTAATATTTCCTCTCAAGAGAAAGGCAGAAATGCTTGATTAATATTTGATTTTGAATGTTTAATTTATCTTTAAATGGTTAATAATAATGGTTCTCTAAAGCTACCTTGGAAACCCTGTTGGCTTGGTGGTTAAGTGCTACGGCTACTAACTAAAGGGTCAGCAGTTTGAATCCACCAGGCCCTTGGAAACTCTGAGAGGCAGTTCTGCTCTGTCCTGTAGAGTCGCTATGAGTCGGAATCGACTCGATGGCACTGGGTTTGGTTTGGTTTGAAGCTACCTAGTTAAAACAAGCTATGTTCGTTTATTGTGTGAAAACTATACCTCAGTTTTAAAAATGCAAGTCATGTCATGTTTGCTAAAAAAAATTTCCAGATTTCCCGTTTTTACTGAAAATTTTATAATTTCTCAGTGAATGTAAATCTAAAATTTGAGTATTAGTTGACTTCCACACATCACTGTTCGGAATCCAACTTCTCTGTAACTGAAGAGGATCCAAAATCCACCATCCTAGAAATGTTTATGGCTTGGATAGCATGGAAAAGAAAGGTGCAGACTTTTAGAGGATGTTAAAGCTAGTCATTTTTTGTAGTAACTCGGAGGTATCCTTTCCAACTTTGAATTATCTATTTTCCTTAGCATTTTGGAGTAAAGATAAGACCTTAGTTTTATAAAACATATCAAGAGAATACTGAAGAATCTGGAAGGTTAGTATAAGAAAAGGCCTAGAAAGGACATGATAGCTGTCTGTAGGGGAGTCGTTTGTCCCAGGCAGATTATCCTCCATAACACCAGAGGGCAGAATACAGATCATTACATGGGTGTTACGGCAAGGTAGATTTCAATATACAATAAGTACCACCTGACAATACTTTAAAAGGTCCAAAATCAAATGGGTGGCATTAGAAGTTAATGAATTTTCTATCACTGGAAGTGTCCAAGCAAATGCAAGAAAAACTATTAATTTCCTGCATTAAGAGGATACACGCATTCATTCTACCCTGTTGTCAGGAGCCATCAAGTCAATTTCAACTCAAAAGACCCCATGGGACAGAACTGCCCCATAGGGCTTTGTAGGCTGTAATCTATACAGGCCAGGTCTTTCTCTTGTGGGGCCGAGCACTTAACTGTTGGGCCACCAGGACACCTCATTCTACCCTAGAGTTGTATTATTTAATGGCTTGTTTTATTAACGTCTAGTTATTCCCTGTGTTTACTTCTTTGAATGTAGCTTGAATTTCCAACTACTCCGAAACCTAAATACTATCCTTAATCTCCCTCTCCCACATAAACCAGCACTGCTTATATTTACTATACCTCTGAAAGAGCTATTCTCAACACAAATGTGTTTCAGAGCAAAACAGAGAACCCAGTAAAGTCCTTAGCTCTTTCATCCTCTACTCATTGTCCCCCGCATGGTCAAGTTTTACAATATGGATTTTACACAAGCCTAACTATATTTGAAAATAAGTATGTAAACACATTTTAAACCTGTTATAATTTTTGTGTTACCTACCCTTTTTTTTTTTTTTTTTTGCTAAATATGGAAATTTCTTAAATGTTGCATAGTATAAGGAGGAAAAGGATGGACCTGGTACTTTCCTGACCCTTTCACATAGTTGTGTGCGAACTTGGGACAGTTACTTAATGTCTCCCAACTTTGGTTTCCTCTTCTCATGGGAAGGTAAGAGCATTTGTAAATAACCTTGCTTATTCGTATTAGGTGCCCAGTAGATACAGGTACATTTCTCCAAAGGCAAACACTCTCCTTGCTAACCATTGTTCTAGCAGACCCTTCCCATATTTCAAAAAATTCTAGGCTTTTTAAGTTGATTAGGTGCTAGTAAACGGCAAGACCCAAGTTTTTAAAGAACCTGGAAAGAATAAAATAATCTTGCAATTAGAATCATAAAGTATTAAAAGTATTGTCTAGTCCAAACCTCACATATGAAAAGGAAGAAACAATCTTAGAACATCAATTATTTACCTTATGTCAGACAATTTACCATTAAAGCTGGAACCAAAATCTCTTGGCCTTTTGCTTTCTAATTCCAAAGCTGATTTTCCTTTTACCAAATGTGTGTGTGTGTCATAGATATTCACTCCAATTCATAGGGAATACTAACAGTTGGCAAGAATTTAGGAACTCTAGCCAGTACTTCCAGTACAAAACCAAACCAAATCCATTACTGTTGAGTCAATTCCGACTCATAGTAACCCTATTGGACAGAGTAGAGCTACCCCATAGGGGGTTTCCAAGGAGTACTCGGTGGATTGAAACTGCAGACCTTTTTGTTTGCAGCCATAGTTCTTAACCACTATGCCACCAGGGTTTCCACTTCCAGTACAGTATTGTGAATTTACTAATGGCAAGTAATTACCTGTGCTTTTTGTTTTCCTTCCTTGATTGCGAACATACAAGCTGCATGGAAACATACATTTGAACTTTTTAAAAAATATATTTTTAATAATCATTACTACTTAAAATGCAAAGTCTTCAGGAGCTACTAGGTGATATTTAAGATCCCTTCCAGTTCTGATATGATTATAAATATTTAGAAACAGTAAGTAGTGTTCTCAGTAATAATTCTATGCTCAATATAACAGGTAAAGTTTATAAGTAAACTATATAAATAAAAATAATCAGAAAAATGTAATGGCCACATAGGAAATTTATTTCAAACTTAAAATTTTGAGGCTAATAACACATCTAACATTCACAATGGAGCATGGCAAGAGAGCCACTTTCTTGGTATCTGTAAACTGAAATGATTCAGTACAACTGTGAACATTTTGAAGACCAAAGAAAAAGGAAACTCAATTTTTGTGACAATAAAATCTGCATATGTGCTCAATCAAAAAGAAAAATTTTATATGGTTTGTTTGGTCATATACTTTCAGTCATGTTTGGTCATATACTTTCATTCATCTAATTATATTATTAGACCTTTATACTAAAGGTCTAAAACCCTACCCAGAATATGAATTTTAATGAGAAAAGGGTGATGATACAATATTAATTTCCTCATCTATGGATTTAGCTATTCAAGTGTGTAGTAGTTGTTTGAAAAACTTTTCAACATGCCAATTTTTAAAATAGTGCATAAGTATTTTCTCAGCATGCTCTGAATTCCCTTCTATTCCGAAGACACCAAAGCCCTCCTTATGTATGATAATTCTTTTTAGAATATTTTAATAAAAGTATAGACACACATGAAATTGTATATTGCAACTTCGAAATCACAGGACCTTCTGAAGAATATTGATCATAAGAACAAATTATAAATATATAATGATGGTTTTAATGACCCTTGTTGGGATAGATTTTTCTTTTAAATGGAACTTAATTAAGGATTGGCCATGATTCTCCTGAAAACCCTGCTGCTGACAATGGTGTACATCAAATAAGTCATTCTGGCTCTGAGTATTAACATTTTTAATCTTCATTTTAATGGATGGAACACCATGTAGAGAAAGGATGGTTAAGGGGAGACATGCATTTTTTTGTACTGCCTCTGTTTTCCACAGAGAAGAGAGGATGCTAAGTAACCTCAGAGCTTAATGTTTCTGAGGTCCCTGGGTTCTTACTACTATTCTGACTTAGTCAATGGTGATCTGTACTCTGAAACTGAGAGACTGCCCTATCCAATCTTCCTTAGGAATATTATAAGCCAGCCCCACCTCAAACAAATTAATAACAAACATTACCAATGAACCATTAGGGATAAAAATAGAAATTAATTTGTGAAGTCTTCTATGTGTTTTATTTTTATATGTTTGACTCTCAAGAAGAAAGATAATAAGAGCGTTTAGAGAAGACAAGCAAGCTAATTTAAAAATAAGAGAAAAGTAAATGCTGTTTAAAGAACATACTGCTGATAGCAACTGTTTCTTCAAATACTTTAGGAATAATAAATAATAATAATTGTAAAGAAGGGAACTGACTAAATGGAGAACTAGAAAAAAGGCCATCTTGCTTCACTTTTGAGACAGGGGGTTCATTCACAGAACTGTTTGAGCTCTTGGGGATTGAAAAATGAATCTTATTAAATTATTCTTAGATTCCCTCCTTGTGTCTTAAGAGCATTAATAAGAATTCTGTCTCAAAGTTCAGTCCTTCAGTATGCTGAGGTAGAATTACTGTATCTTGAGGCTCATCACTGCCTTAGATTAGGGGCTTCAGTCTGCTTAAAAAGGAAGATTATTATAACCTTCAATAGGAAAGATTCAGACTGAAAATTTGTCATCTCAGGTTAAGCTGCTTCAACTATTAAACTCTCCTTTCAGGTAATGTAATCACAATTGTGGTTATGCCAACAGAAAAGGAAGAAAATAATGTAATTCTTAGGTAAAGAAAGAAGGAAATCTGTCTCCAAATTTGAAAGGTATTAAATGTACAAAGTGTCTTCCTGATTTGGAAGTTTTCCAAACCCTGCATTTTCTGAATTTATTCAGGAAAACACTTGGTGTGTGTTTTCCTGTAATTAAGCTTGATTTGCCGACTCCTTGGAAATGTTACCTATCACAAAAGGGAATGTAGTACTCAAAGTAAAAGAACTGCAGTTGAAAGGTACTCAGTACCGATTAGGTAATAGTTTAAGTCCAGGAAAGAGAAGTCTAGAATCCTATGATTTGGTGTTTCCATATTCACTGGAAACAGCTAGAAATCTTTTTCTGTTGGTTATGCCAACAGAAAAGGGAGAAAATAATGTAATTCCTAGGTAAAGAAAGAAGGAAAACGATCTCAAAATTTGAAAGATACAAAAGTACAAAGTATCTTCCTCATTTGGAAGCTTTCCAAATCCTGCATCTTCTTAACTTATTCAGAAAAACACTTGTGTGTGTTTTCAAACCAAGAAAAAGAGATTTATATTTTGCAAACAAGTAAACGTTCTGATTTTATTCTTCAAAATGTAGCTCGAAATAGTTTTCAAGTTCGATTTTAGATGAAAGTGTGTGATTTGAAAAAAATGATCATCTTGAGCTTTAAAAAGGAAAAAATAGAGGCTTAAGTTGTGCACGGGCGGAGTGAGGGTGGAGAAAGCAAAGGGAAGAAAAGATCAGAGCGTGGTTCTAGAAACAGTTCCTGTCCAAAAGTGGGTCTGCACACCGCTGTCGCCTTGCACAGGGCTTCTTGAAAGCTCATCTGCAGACAGAACAGAAATGATTCTGTTCTCGGGCTCCCTGCAACGAGAGGTCAGACCTGATACAAAAAGCGGTGCCTCCTCCTAAGGCTGCAAGCCTCCATCGACACCTGTTTCCTTAGATCCCTACTTAGGCCCTAGCCTTAGGGCAAATGAAGTAGGGGTCCACCCGACTACTGGAGACCTAAGTGGCCGCGAGATCCACCCAAGACTCAGGCAGCAAGTTTCCTTCGTCTTGCAGGCTTCCCTCACCACGCGCGTTGCCTCTACATCAAACTCGGCCTGACAGCCTATTTCACAGCAACCCTGGAGCCCTGGGGGCCGGGCCAGGACTAGAAGGAGCGTGCCTGGCCCGAGGTGGTTGGGAGGGCAGGGACCCGGCGGCAGGACAGTTACCACGCTCGCTGCTGCTGGGGCGGGGAGGGGTCACGCCTCCTGCCTACCGCGCTCCCACTCGCAGCGTTGGAACCTGCCGTAGGAGCCCACGTTGGGCGCGCCCTAGCGCACGCCCCTCGCCCCAGGGCTTGCACCCCAGTGCTATGTGCTCCCTCACGGCCACCGGTGCCCGCTGCCCGGGAAGCGCCTGCAGTTTGCCCGTGGCTCGCTCCCTTGCTCGCTGAAAAATCCCCGTTTGGAGTTCCAGATCACCGCTGCTCCACTTGCACTCCTCCTTCCGCCTCCCAACCCCCCACCCGTTTTATTTGTTTGTTTTGTTTTTGTTTTTTTTTTAACTTTCACTCTGAGTAAGCTGTATTGAGCCTAAGCTTTCATCACGGACCTCTTCCAGGAGGATTTAACCAGGATCCTGAGCGCAGGACGTCGCAGCCTCGGGTGCTTGCCCGCCGCTCGCCGACGAGAGACGCCCCCGGGCGGGGCGGGCCAGGCGAGCCGGGGTCGTCGCCGGGTGGGGGCGGGCGGAGCCTAGCAGCGCCTGCTCTCGGGGCGGCCGGCCCGCCAGCCGGTGAAGGAGCGCTGGGCAGGTGATGGAGACAAGGAGGCACCCGGCGAAAGGAGGCGGGGTAGGGAAGGCGGGGAGAGCGCGGGGGCGGAGGCTGGCAGGGGGCGCTGGAGGCTGGAGCAGCCCGTGCGCGCCTCGCGCCCCGGGGTGCCGGAGGCTCTGAAGCGGCGGCTGCACCGCGAGCCTCCGGGGCCCGGGCGGCGGCTGGGGGCGAGGTGGGGGGCCGGCAGCCGCCGCCGGGGGTGTCGCCGGCCTCGGCCCCTTTGTTCTCGCGCGCTCCCCCTCGCCGCCCACTCCCCTGCTGCCGCGCGGCGGCGGCGGCTGCTCCTCCCGCCCGAGGCAGTCGGGCTCGGCGCCGGGGGCGGGAGGGGGCGGGGGGGAGCGCGCCAGCCGCCGGGAGTGGGGGGCGATGGCGAAGCTTCGGGTGGCTTACGAGTACACGGAAGCCGAGGACAAGAGCATCCGGCTCGGTTTGTTTCTCATCATCTCCGGCGTCGTGTCGCTCTTCATCTTTGGCTTCTGCTGGCTCAGTCCCGCTCTGCAGGATTTGCAAGCTACGGCGGCCAACTGCACGGTGCTGTCGGTGCAGCAAATCGGCGAGGTGTTCGAGTGCACCTTCACCTGTGGCGCCGACTGCAGGGGCACCTCGCAGTACCCCTGCGTCCAGGTGTACGTAAATAACTCCGAGTCCAACTCCAGGGCGCTGCTGCACAGCGACGAGCACCAGCTCCTGACCAACCCCAAGGTAAGAACGCCCGGCGCACGGTGGGGCTTCCCGCGGAGGATGCGAGCCGATTTTCCCTCACTTCTGCTGAAGTCTTAAGGTTGGCGGGCAACATCAGTGTTAGACCCCGCGCGGGGTGTGCTTGGGGTGTGCTTGCGTTGCTGGCAGGTGACAAGGAGGAAGTACACCGAGAAACCCCAGGGCTCCGTTCTGCAGGTCGGGTTTGTGTGCGGCGACCCGGTGGTGCCCAGAGGCTTTTTTTACACGCCTGTCTTGTCCTGCCAGGTTTTAGATTCTGAGGCCACGGCCCAGCCCAGGTCCGGCGCCTTCAGGACAGGGTTTGGTGAAATGTGTGGAGCCGAAAGTTAACTTTTCTTCGGATTAAGCCTGTGGGTAGCCAGGACGCGCTTACTCCGGCGGTCAGGGTCCGAATTTGAACTGGCTGGGTCAAGAACTCGGATGGAAAGACCTTTCTTAGGAGCGGAGGGGCCTTTTTAGCTCCTTAAAAGGCGCTAGGAAATTCCTTACCCTTTAGCTCTAGACCCACGGTTTAACTTCGGGCCCAGAGATGAGCTTTGGGAAGTCGACGGATAGCCTGGAAACCAAATGCGATGTTCTGTGTAGGTTGGTTTTTTTTTTGAGGACAGAGGGCTCCTGGTTTTCATGAAATAGATTCGCAGAAAGTGTAAAGGGAGACTAGTGACTTCCTGCCTGCCCAGGGACAGTCCGGAGCGGTTTGGAGAACTAGACCTTACTAAAATTAGAAAACCTCTGTGAAATTTACGAAATATTCCTTTCCTGAAAACTTTGTCTCACAAGCAAAAACAAACAAACAAACAAACCTGGTTAGGACTCACGGGATGGAGGGCAGACAGAAGGAGACTCGGAAAACTGTTCCCAGCATAGAAAAAGCAGTGTCCATAGTCTGTGAACTGAGCTTTTTAGTGCGCCTCGTTCCGCGAGGAATTGCTTTTTTTCTTCTCTTGGTCTTTCTTATTATCTTTGTTGCTTAACTGTCAAAGTAAAGGTCTGTATTTTCTTTAAACTTACTAACGTTTTCCCTCACTCCTAGTGAGGGTTGTGCTTGAAGATCAAGCTGGAAAACAGTCCAAAAGGGCATGAATCTTGTGTACACAGGAGAACTTTGTATTAAATGTAACAGGCTACACTTATGCCAGTTTAAAAGAAAAAAATTCTGTATATATTTCTTTAAGTTTTAAAAACCAGCTTCCAATGGCTGTGCAGAAAATTGATGGTTTTGTCACCTAAACAGTACATTTTTGAATTTGGGAAAATACAAAATCAGGAATTCTTTTAAGTATTATTTCTGTCTCCCAAAAAGATGTCCCTATGGACAAGTGAATATTTCAGTTACCTTTAAAAAATGAAGGTAATACATAAGCAGTAAGTATAGGAATAAAAATTAAGAGCTACAGAATTTAGATCTTGGAAAAAAACTTAGTGAGGACAGAGTACAATATTTTAAGCTCCTGAGGAAGCAATAATGCCTTACAGACAAATGTTGGAAATTAATTTGCTTGATGCTCAGGAATTTTAAAAGAAATCTCAGTATTTTAGAATTTTTTTTTCAGGAGTAAATTAATATAAAAGAAAAGTACCCACACTAATAATGATTTAGAAATCATATTGTAGTTCATCATATAGGAGGCATAGTTGTAGTTGGTGGGACATTGCTAATTATTTTAAGTTAGTGATTCAGACAGTAATAAATTATATGCACATACACCAGTGGATTTCTAATACAAAATCTAATAATGTAATGTCTAATCGTTGATGAATTAGAATTTAGTACAAAAAGGCAGCTTTACAGTTTGCAGGTGGTGTTGAAGGACCTGGCAGAAAAAGTAAATTGGAATAATTAGGACATAGATTTTTAAATAGCTTAGGAGCAGTCCCAATCCTTTATATAATACTAAAATTTTCTCTCTCTCTCTTTTTAAATAATCTGTTTGTGTTTTGTTTTTCCAGTGCCAGTTCAGATCCTGGCAACAGTTGTTTTGAAGAATTACCTGAACAAAATACCATTTTATCAAGTAAAAGTCCTCAGGAGAAAGATTTATTTATGCTACAGAAAATGTTGAACAACATACCAGCCAGTTTATTTGAAGTTTCCTCAACTAAACTATTGTGTATTTCTTTATCCAGATTATGATTATGTTGTAGCACTAACGGAACATAAGTTTGTTCTTTAGCAGTCACCTTTCTACTTCTGGTCAATAAAAGCTCAATTTAGAAATTCTCGTAGGCAATTACTAGTGGAAAAATTTGACATAAGCAACGTATTGTGCCAGAGTTAAGTGCCTAAGCTGAATGTTTCAATAGTGTCATTGCAATTAGACAATACCCAGTGCCCATTCCTGTTGCATCTTGCCTGCCTAAATCAGTTCTTTGACTTACTGTATCTCTTCATTAAAGGCCTGCGTTCCTCACCCATTCCCTTCGTAGAATGTCTAGATTCTCTGCAGTGTCATGGATCCTAACCACCTTCAACTTCTCTTCTTCATCTCCCACAACAAGAAACCATTTAAGAGATTACTTCTTAGAGAAATAGAACAAGGACTTTCCCTCTACCTTGAGTTTGCTGCATTAATTACAGGAAAAGATAGCGAAGGGGAAAGAATGTTACAAAACATATAACTTCTTAAGCCATAAATTACTAACAAACATATTGTGAATAAATTTGACCTTTGACTAATAATTTCTTTAAAATATATTTAAGTCCTAATTAATTAATTTATTTATGTTTTGAATCATATCTGTCTTAATTATTTAGTGCTGCTGTAACACAAGTACCGCAATCAGATGGCTTTAACGAAGAAAAGTTTAGGAGGCTAGTAAGTCCGAACTTAGGGGGCCAGCTCCAAGGAAGGCTTTCTCTCTCCATTGGCTCTGGGGAAAGGTCCTAGTCATCCGTCTTCCCCTGATCTGGGAGCTTCTTAATGCAGGGACCCCGGATCCAAAGGATACGCTCTGCTCCTGGCACTTCTTTCTTGGTGATACGAGTTCCCTCTCCTCTCTGCTGGCTTCTCTCTTTCGTATCTCAAAGGAAATTGGCTCAAGATACAACCTAATCCTGTAGATTGTGTCCTGTCCTATTAACATAAAAAAACCTGCCTCAGTAACATCATAGAGATTAGGATTTACAACACATAGGTAATTACATCGGATCACAAAATGGAGGACAGCCACACAATACTGGAAGTCATGGCCTAGCCAAGTTGACACACATTATTGGGGGACACAATTCAATCCATAACAGTGCCCTTATTGTCTAAAACAATTACTGTATCCAGTTATGCAATATAGTATCCAAGGCAACTCATTATCCACAGGGAAATGATCGGCTCTGTGGACGAACCTTAGCAAAACTTCAGTTTCAGGTCAGCTTCTTCTTGCTCTTATTCCCGTCACTGCATTATTTCTTCGTGAGTCACAGTTACATATGCTAGGAGCACTGGTTCTCAGCTCTGAATTGCACACTAGAATCACCTAGGAGCCCTGGTGGTACTGTGGTTGAGACCTCGGCTGCTAAGTAAAAGACTGGTAGTTCAAATCCACCAGCCACTCCTTTGAAATCCTATAGGGCAGTTCTGCTCTGTCCTGTAGGTTTGCTACGAGTCAGAATCAGCAAGATGACAACGGGCTATGGGGGTAACTTAAAAAAATTTTAAAAATTCGGCCTCTCTCCATCCCTCAGAGATTCTGATTTAGTCTTGGGTGAGGCCTGGGAATTGGTGTATTTTTTATAAGTTTGTTATTTTTTTGTTTATTCCGTTGTGTAGACAATATACACAACAAAGCATATACCAATTCCATCAGTTTCTACATGTACAATTCAATGACATTGATTACATTTTTTGAGTCATTCTCACCCCCCTTTTCTGACTTGTTCCTGCCCAATTAATGTAAACTCACTGCCCCCTAAGGCTCCTATTCTTTCAAGTTGCTGTTGTCAGTTTGATTCCATATAGTTGTTAAAAGAGCATAATGCTCAAGGCAGACATTTTTTTACTAGTTTAGTTAAACTATTGTTTGGTCTTAAGAAGCCTTCAGGGGATATCTTTAGTTAAAGTTTTAAAGATTATCTCAGGGCAATTGTTTTGGGGGTTCATTCAACTTTCATGGCTCCAAAAAGTCTGGAGTCCATGGAGAATTTGAAAATCTGTTCTGTATATTCCCCCTTTTGATCAAGATTCTCCTGTGGATCAAAATTCTTCTGTAGAATCTTTGATCAAAATGTTCAGTAATGGTAGCCAGGCACCATCCCGTTCTTCTGGTCTCATGACAAAAGTTGCAGTTGTTCACGGAGGCAATTAGCCACACATTCCATATCTTCCTC
This sequence comes from Loxodonta africana, assembly GCF_030014295.1. Taxonomy (NCBI): domain Eukaryota; kingdom Metazoa; phylum Chordata; class Mammalia; order Proboscidea; family Elephantidae; genus Loxodonta; species Loxodonta africana. Next base: position 65,556,510 of record NC_087345.1, on the reverse strand, counting down.
CTGTTCCTGACTTCCCTTCTTTCTCTCTTGCTTCAGGTGAATAGACACCAACTGTTGTGCCCTGGGTGGCTGCTTGCAAGCTTTTACAGGCACTGCTCAGTGAACTAGGAGGTAGAACAAAGCACTAAACATACTGTTAGGCCACTTAACTGGGATGTTCCGTGAAACCATGAGGTATTTTTTAAAAGTTTTGCAAGTGGTTTTCATGTGTAGACAGAGTCAGAGCCACTGGCTTGGTAAAGGTATTCGTTGATTGTGTAAGAAAAGCAAAATTAGAATCAGAATTCATTATGATTAATATTGTGTTTTTCAGTTAAAAAAGTGTTATCAATGCTACTGAATATAGGGATTTGGTATAAAAGGAGGAACTCAAGGAAATTCTGAAGGAGAAGAAGCTAATCATTTAAAATTAGTTTGGGAATGATGATTTAAAATTGGTTGGCTTAAATTAAATGAATTTACACTATTTCAGGCATTTACTTTTGCATCGATATATACATTGGATGGCAAGGAAAAGATGAATTTTAAATACTTCCCTCTTGTATGTGGGACAAGGGAGAGTGGGTGATTTAAAACTATGTACATATGTTTTTAGGAGCCGTGGTGGCACAGTGGTTAAGCGTTCGGCTGCTAACCAAAAAGTTGGCAGTTCGGACCCACCAGCCACTCCTTGGAAGCCCTGTGGGTCAATTCTACCTTTTTGTATAGGGTAGCTATGAGTTGGAATTGACTTGATGGCAGTGAGTTTGGTTTTGGTTTTGTGGTTATATATTTTTAATAATATTTTATTGTGTTGAAGGTGAAAGTTTGCACAGCAAATTAGGTTCCCATTTAACAATTTCTACACAAATTATTTAGTGATTTTTTTACATTTTTCACAGTGTGTCATCATTTTCATTCATTCTGTTTTGGTCGTACTACTTCTAGTACTTTAGTTTCCCTGCTCCCTTACCTTCTCATCTTTGCTTGAGAGTAATTTTTGACCACTTGGTCTCACATAGATGATTAACCTGTTGCCATCGAGTTGATTCCAACTCATAGCGACCCTACAGGACAGAGTAGAACTGCCGCATAGAGTTTCCAAGGAGTACCTGGTGGATTTGAACTGCCGGTCTTTTGGTTAGCAGACGTAGCTCTTAACCACTATGCTACCAGGGTTTCCACAGATGATTAGGAGACTATAAAATTATTTTTGTTTTGAAATATTTTTCTTCTTGTTGTATTAAAAACCTAGAAACAAAGGAAAAAATCTGTTTCTAAGAAGCCAGTACTATAAAAGTGAGGGAAATGCATCAAGGAGGAGGAAAACTTGAAACTTTAAGAGGCTTTAGCTATATACTGGTTATACCGTACTATAGGGCATCATGGCTTAAGTCACTTTCTTGGTGGTATTCTTCACACCTACACTGTTTATAAAAACCCGATCCCCCAATCCCTATGCACTTATCACTACACCTACCAACATATTCTCTATATAGATGGTGCTGACTTTTGGGGGTTGTTCGATGGATGAAACTCCATCCTTAAATGTTCAGTTTGTTATACTTTGCTCTTTTCAGTTGCTTCATATGCATATGAAAGTTGAAAAATGGCAAGCAAGGCAGAAGAGGAATTGATGCATTCACACTGTGGTATTGGTGAAGAATATTGAATATACCATGGACTGCCAAAAGAACAACAAACCAGTCTTAGAAGAAATACAACCAGAAGGCTCCTTAGAAGCAAGAATGGCAAAAACTTCAGCTCACTTACTTTGGACACATCATTAGGAAAGACCAATCACTAGAAAAGGACATTATGCTTGGCGAAGTAGCAGGCCAACAAAACCAAGGAAATCCTCACTGAGGTGGACTGACACAGTAGCTACTGCAATGGAGTCTAATATACCAACAATCATGAAGATGACGCAGGACCAGGCAACATTTAGTTTTGTTACACATGAAGTTGCCATGAGTAGGAGCCAACTTCATGGCGACTGACAATAACAGGGAGGTCAGAACTAAGAAAGAAAAAGACCAAGCTGAGTTATGACAACTTCTCAACAATTTTTATTTCTCCATGAAAAAGTGGCTACCTTGGTCGTTTTTCCCCTTACATAATTTTATGTACCTGAAATAATTCAGCAAATATATCTTCAGAATCCCTTCTGACCAAAGAACCGGACAAGAAACAGCAGGAAATATAAAGAGGAGTTCATTCATTCGTTTAACAAATATTCATGTTCTGAGACTAGAATAGAGATCAAAACAGTTACTGCCCTCATAGTACTTAAAAGGTAAAGGTATAGACATTGAACGAAGGAATAATGGGATATTCTTTTAGGTAGGTTGGTTAGGGAAGGCACGTCTGATGAAGTGACATTTACTCAGAGACCCAAAGAACTTGAGGAAATGAACAGGGGCTTAATGGGCATAAGGGATGCATCATATGGCTATCTGGAGAATGTGTTCCACAGGCAGAGAGAGTAGCAAAGCCCCTGAGGCAAGTGGGTGCCAGGCATATGTGAGGAAATAGCAAGGATAACAAGGAGGTTGGACCACAGTAAGCAGGACAGAGAACAGCAGGGAATGAGGTTAGAGCCCTATAGAATATGATAAGGACTTTGAGTTTTATTCTAAGCACGATGGTATGCAATTGGACATTTTAAACAGCGGTGAGACCCAGTCAGGCTGTACTTAAAAAATATAACCAAACACTCTGGCTTCTGAGTTGAAAATAGAATTTGTGTGTGTGTGTGTGTGCCTGCACACAATGAGGAGTGCAGAAGGCAAAATTGGAAGTGGGGATTCCAATAGAACAGGCAAGAGATGATGGTGATTCAGACCAGTGATGAACTGGATGTGAGGAATGAGGGAAAAAGGAGTGAAGGATGATTCCAAGAATGGTGACTAGCACAGCTGGGTGAATGGAGGTGCCTTTACCAGATGAGGAAAACTAAAGGAGAAATAGGTTTGGAGGAGTACGGATGAAAAGCAAGAGTTTAGTTTTGGATATGCCTAGCAGGCATGCAAGTGGGATGAGTCCAGGAGTCTCTGATTTCAAGGAGATTATAATTTAGCAGAGGAGTTAAGAACACAAATGACTCTCAGAAAAGGCCACATGTCAAATTCTGCAGAGAGGTATAAACAATGTTATAGGCACCTAGAGGGGAAAGGCTAGGAAAAAGCTTCATGGAAGAAACGTTTACCATGAAACTTTAAGAATAAATTTTCATCTTGGTGGTGAAGAAAGGTGGAGAGGAATGAAGAGAACATCAAGGAAGAGGAAATGCCAGGAGTAAAGTTATGGAGTTGAGCAAGTATGGAATATCAGCAGCTAATTGGTACACTGGTATGGCTGGAGCACAGGGCATTTAGAAAGAAGTCTTGGGAGTAAAGCAAGAGAGTGAGTTGGGTCAGTGATATAGAGGTCCTTGATAGCCGGGATAGGTTTGGGGGCATTGGGAAACTGTGGTAGGCAGAATAATGACCTCCAAAGATGTCCACGGAAACCCTGGTGGCGTAGTGGTTAAGTGCTATGGCTGCTAACCAAAGGGTCAGCAGTTCAAATCCGCCAGATGCTTCTTGGAAACTCTATGGGGCAGTTCTACTCTGTCCTATAGGGTTGCTATGAGCCGGCATTGACTCGACAGCACTGGGTTTAGTTTGGTTTTGGAAAGGTGTCCACTTCCTAATCCCAGAACCTGTGGATATGTTATTTTACATGGCCAAGGGAAATTAAGGTTGTAGGTGGATTTAAGGGCTCAGCTACTAACTGAAAGGTCGTCAGTTCGAACTCGCCAGCTGCTCTGCGGGAGAAAAATGTGGCAGCCTGCTTCCATAAAGATTTATAACCTTGGAAATCCTATGGGGAAGTTTTATGCTTTCCTGTAGGATCACTATGAGTTGGAATTGACTTGACGGAAACAGTTTGGTTTTATTTTTTTTTTTTAATCAACTGACCCTAAAATAGGGAAGTTATTCTGGATTATCTGAATGGGTCCAGTATAATCACAAATGTTTTTAAATGTGGAGGCAGAAGAGGGAGGCAGAAGAGGAGGTCAGAGTGATGTGACCTGAGAAAGACTGGACCAGCCATTCCTAGCTTTAATATGGAAGGGGGCCAACAGCCTCTAAAAGCTGGAAAAGGCAAGAAAAGGGATCTTCCCCCAGAGTTTCCAGAAAGGAATGCAGCCCTGCTGACACCGTGATTTTAGCCCAGCAAGACCTATTGTGGACTCTGATCTTCAGAACTGTAAGATAATAAATTTGTGTTGTTTTAAACTGCTGAAATTTTGTTACTGCAGCAGTAGAAAACTTATACAGAAGCCAAGGAAGGTTTTTGAATAGGTTACTAATATGATTAGATATTTAAAGATCCAGTTAGATCTTTGTTAATAGTGTTCCTATCTATACAGTTCTTTGGAAACAATCTTATCTCCAGGCTGCTAGGAACTACATGTCTGAGATTACTTATGATGATCTATCAATGGAGGTAAGCTCCATTGATGAAGATCTCAATTATTCATAAGAGCCCCCCAAATTATATCAAGAAAACTAATCAGGAACTAATTTTTGTTTTATGATCTGATGTCTCCTAATATCATTCTCAGGATTACAGTGTAACATAAATGAAGCTTTCTCTCAGTCCTTTAAGAAGCAGTGGTGGTAGAATTCTCCCGTTCCGTGCAGGAGACCCAGGTTTGATTCCTGGCCAGTGTGCTTCATACACAGCCACCACCCATCTGCCAGTAGAAGCTTATGGGGTTGTTATGATGCTGAACAGGTTTCAGTGGAGCTTCCACACTAAGACAGACTAGGAAGAAAGTCCTGGTGACCAACTTCTGAATATCGGCTAATGAAAACCCTACAGATCACAATGGTCCAATGCATAGGGCCTGGCAGCGTTCAGTTCCACTGTGTATGGGGTTGACTTAATGGAGCTAACAACAACAGTCCTTTAATAAAAAGAAATTCATACATAATCATGACGTATAAACACCATGTAGGTGTCAGAATAGATTTGTTATATTACAGTATACTTTGGTTAGAGTTTGGGATAAATAATACATTTATTTTATCTCAGATTTCCATCAAAGAGTTGTAGAGCTTTTTATTGGTTGTCGACACATTTTGTTTATTTAAAATGTTTTGGCATTTGTAGTAGGTTGAATTGTATTCCCCCTAAAATATGTTCAAGTCCTAATCCTTAGAAGGTGTGAATGTGACCTCGTTTGGAAATAGAATCTTTGTAAATGTAATTAATTAAAGATGAGGTCATACTGGATTAGGGTGAGCCATAAATCCAATGATTGGTGTCCTTATAAGAAGAGGGAAATTTGAACACAGGACAGCTGACACACACACAAAAAGAAGATGATCATGTGCAGATGGAGGCAGAGGCATTGGAATGATGCAAGCCGAGGAACACCAAGTATTGCCAGCAACCACCAGAAGCTTGGAAGAGGCAAGGAAGGATTCTCTCCTAGAGCCTTCAGATGGAGCATAGCCCTGCTGACACCTCGATTTCAGGCTTTCTAGTCTCTAGAACTGTGAGAGAATAAATTTCTGTTGTCTGTAGATCTAAAGAACTGAAAACACAATAAAACAGTTTAGTAAAGAACTAAGTTCTCAGGCTGATGTCGCTGCTCCATTGACTATCTTGGGAACCACTGATTTGGAGGAAGAAATGGATTAGGTGTAAGAAGATGAGCAAAGAGATACTGAAATTAAAGAGATATTGTAATAATAAATGTAAAAGATGATAATTTCCTTGACTAGGGCAGTGGCAATAAAAATCCAAAAAAATTATCAGTACCAGAGAATGGTGGTAACATTGACAGAAACAAAGAAAAATCCATATTAAAAGCGGAAGAAGAAACATTTTCAAATTCTACATCATACTTTATAATAATTATAACTGTAGACTGCTTAAATGAAGAGTAACACAATAGGCAAGTAATCAGATATGTTTTGGGCTGATAGGCTCATGTGTATTTAAACAAACCAGGCCAGTTGCCATCGTGTCGATTCAGACTCATAGTGACCCTATATGTTTACTTAAGAGAAATGAAAGCTGGCTTCCTGAACATGAAAAGTTGAGAACTCGGGCTGTCCAAGTTTAGTGTATAAATTGATCATATACTAGATCACATCCTAATATCAATAAATAAAGAATATCAGGCAGACAACATTTTTTACAACAATGCAATTAGTGTGCCGTCAATTAAAAAAATGATAAGCAATTTGCCTTCTCATACATTTGCATTTAAGAACACACTTCTAAGTGATTCATAAAGTCATAAAAACAGAAATCATAATAGTATTTGGAATGGATCTAATTAATACCGAGCTACAGTTAAAGCTGTACTTAGAGGAAAAGTTATAGCTTTAAATGTTTATTTTAGTAAAGAAGACTGAATGTTAATTAACTTCATTTGAAATTAAGTTATAAAGTGAAAACAAAATTTATCTAAAAAAAAATAGAAGGAATGAAACAAAGACCAGAGCAGAAATCAATAAATTGTAATTGAAAACATGAGAAAGTTTTGTTAAAACTTGAAAAGACTGATAAAATAGAAAAACCTCTGGAAAGACTGATCAAGAATAAAGAGAAAACACAAATAACATGAGGATTCAAAAACAGGGTCTAATTATAGACATGGAAGGGATTTTTTTTAAGTAAGAAAATACTACGAACAACTTTATGCCAATGAATTTGAAAAAGTAGATGAACAATTTTCTCGAAAAATATAACTTATCAAAACTGAATAAAGAAAAGGAAAAGAACTTTGGTGAAGGGCAAGACAGTTCACAATACTGGGGAAGTTAACACAGCTTGACCAGGGCAACGTCATGGAATCCTCATAGACACATCCAAACTCCCTAAGGACTAAAGGACCACAACTACCACAGCCTCCACCAGACTGAGTCTAGCACAACTAGATGATGTGCAGCTACCACCACCAACTGCTCTGACAGAGATCACAATAGAGGGTCCCTAACAAAGCTGGAGAAAAATGTAGAACAAAATTCTAACTAAAAAAAAAAAATCAAACTTACTGATCTGACAGAGACTGGAGAAACCCTGAGAGTATGGCCCACGGACACCCCTTGAACTCAGTACTGAAGTCGCTCCTGAGGTTCACTCTTTAGCCAAAGATTAGACAGGCCCATAAAAACAATAATACCTGTAGCTCAACCAGGTATGTGAGACTAAATGGTCACACCAGCCCATGGGCAAGGACAAGAAGGCAGGCCAAACCAAAACCAAAAAAAGAAGGCAGGAAGGGACAGGAAAGCTGGATGAATGGAAATGGCAAACCCAAGGTCAAGAAGGAAAGAATGTTGACATGTTGCCGGGTTGACAGCCAACGTCATGAAACAATATATGCATTAATTGTTTAATGAGAAAGTAATTTGCTCTGTAAACCTTCATGTAACGCATGATAAAAAAATAAAAAAGGGAAAAAGAAAACTGGAATATGTTTATAATTGTAAAATGAATTAATTTAGTAGATTAAAATCTGGTCACAAAAATATGATAGATACCCTAGACATTTTTACACATGATTTACATAAAAACTTCAAGTAATAAAAAATCTCTATACAGACTGTCATTGAAAATAGGAAACTAGAACTGCCTGATTCATTTTATGAGGCTAATATAACCAAACAATGGCAACCTGACAGTATGAGAAAAAATAAGTTATAGGTTTGTGGTGGGCAGAATAATGACTCCCAAAGATGTCCTCATCCTAAATTCAGGAATCTGTGAATATGTTATGTTGCATGACAAAGGGGAATTAAGGTGGCAGACGGATTTAAAGTAGTGAATCAATTGACATGAAAACAGTGAGATTATCCTGGATTATCTGGGTGAGCCCAGTGTAATCACAAAGGTCTTAAAAGGTGCAAGAGGGCGGCAGAAGAGTAAGTCAAAAAAGGAGATGTAACAATGGAAGTAGAAGTCAGAATAATTCGAGGTGAGAAGGACTCAACCTGCCTTTGCTGGCTTTGAAGATTGAAGGGAACCACGAGCCAAGGAATGTAGGCAACCTCTAAACCAAAACCAAACCCATTGCCATCAAGTCAGTTCTGATTTATAGTGATCATATAGGACAGAGTACAACTGCCTCATAAGGTTTCCAAGGCTGTAATCTTTTATTTATTTAATTATTTTAAAAAAATTGTACTTTAGATGAAGGTTTACAGAACAAAGTAGTTTCTTATTAAACAGTACAGAAACCCTGTCTGCTTCTATTCAATGTTAGACTGGAGATCTTATCCAACACAATAAGACAAAGAATAGAAATAAAATTTATAATGATTGGAAAGGAAGAAGCATCTGAAATTGTTCTTAGACGATCCGATTGTCTACAGAGATAATCTAAGACAGTCTAAACAAACTAGTTTATTTTGATTTACTGTATACGCGATCAATGTAAAAATCAATAATATATTCCTTTACATAACATTTGAAAATGTTATTTTTAAAAAGATAAAAGTTGAAAATTGTGCTTTGCTAAGTGGACTGGGTACTTTGGACAAATCCTCTCATTGAGAACAAATAGGAAAAATGAACAAAATACTTTTTAAATTATGTTTGAAGATATCAGAATGTCAAAAAGGATGTGAAAAATTATAGGGCTAAGCTTCAGGAAAAGAAGGAAATCCAGAGGTGTGAGCCTGACATTTTGGATTTTTCTCGTTAGAGGAAAGAGTTGGCTGAGAAGCTGAGCAGAGCTTTTAGGAGACTCTTGGAGCTGTTGTTGTTGTTAGGTGCCATGGAGTAGGTTCTGACTTATAGCGACCTTATGTACAACAGAGCTAAATGTTGGCCTGTCCTGTGTCATCCCCACAATTGTTGCTATGTTCGAGCCCATCATCGCAGCCTCTGTGTCAGTCCATCTCGTTAAGGGTCTTCCTCTTTTTTGCTGACCCTCTACCAAGTATGATGTCCTTTTCCAGGGACTGGTCCCTTCCGATAACATGTCCAAAGTAAGTGAGACAAAGTCTCGCCATCCTCGCTTCTAAGGGGTACTTCTTCCAAGACAGATTTGTTCACTCTTCTGGCAGTCCATGGTATATTCAATGTTCTTCACCACCACCATAATTTAAGGGCATCAGTTCTTATTCGATCTTCCTTATTCACTGTTCAGCTTTCGCATGCATATGAGGCTGTTGAAAATACCATGGCTTGGGTCAGGGACACTTTAACCCTCAAGGTGATGTCTTTGCTTTTTAACACTTTAAAGAGGTCTTTTGCAGCAGATTTGCCCAATTCTTTGATTTCTTGACTGTGGCTTCCATGGACATTGATTGTGGATCCAAGTAAAATGAAATCCTTGAGAACTTCAGTATTTTCTCTGTTCATCATGATGTTTCTTGTTCGTCCAGTTGTGAAGAATTTTGTTTTCTTTATGTTGAGGTATAATCCATACTGAAGGCTGTAGCCTTTGATCTGTGAGTAAGTGCTTCAAGTCCTCTTCCCTTTCAGCAGGCAAGGTTGTGTCATCTGCATATTGCAGGTTGTTAATGAGTTTTCTTCCAAACCTGATGCTACATTCTTTTTCATATAGTCTAGCTTCTCAGAGTAGAGCAGTGACCCCTTGTTCTGTTCGAATGACTACCTCTTGATCTATGTACAGGTTCCGCATAAGCAAAATAAAGCGTTCTGGAATTCCCATTCTTTGCAATGTTATCCATAATTTAATATGATTGTGGAGCTAGGAAGACAAAAATTGGACTTCACAGTCTATCAGGCCTAAGATCGGGACTCTGAGTGGCTGTGCTATGGGAATGAGGGAGAAGTGGAATAGATCATTTCTTGCAAGGAGTAAAGCTCTGGTTGGAAGTTTTCAACCCCTCATTGGATGGAGTAATAAGATTCTAGCTGCCTGCCTAACTCAAACTTAAATCTTCTCTGAGGAGGATAACATTAAACCTGCCCCCCATCCCCCCCCCAAAAACCCAAACCCATTGCTGTTGAGTCAGCTTAGACTTATGGCAACCCCATGTGTCACAGAGTAGAACTGTTTCTTAGAATTTTCCAGGATGTAATATTTATGGAAGCAAATTACCAGGTCTTTCTTCTGTGGTGTTGCCAGGTAGATTCAAACCACCAACCTTTAGGTTAGTAAAAAAAAAAAAAAAAACCCGTTTGCAAGTCACTTGCACCACCCAGGGAAATTTATATGAAAATTTTTATTGCAGCACTATTTGTATTAGTGAAAAAATGCAAACAGTCTTAACCAAATGAATTAGGATATTGGTTGAAGTACTTTAACAGGAACCTGATAAGAGTGACTTAAACAAAGCAGATACTAATTTTTTTTTTTTCTTTTTTTCTTGTGTAAATGTCTGTGCTTGTAGGTGGCCCATGGGGCTATGTCACTCTGATCTGAAAGGTGACTCAGTTTTGTACTATTTTATTGCTCTATGGCACTGGGTTACTGTCCCTTAACCTGTTTTTCCTAACTTGCACTATGTCTGCCTTCAAGGCAGTAGGAATTCTATACCAGTGCTAATTGACTCAACAGCACCCAAACAACAACAGCAATTATCCAAGAGTATTCTCTAGGATACTATTCTCTAGATAATGTAACCAAACCCACTGCCGTCCAGTGGATTCCAACTCATAGTGACCCTATAGGACAGAGTAGAACTGTCCCATAGAGTTTCCAAGGAGTGCCTGGCAGATTTCAACTGCCGACCTGTTGATTAGTAGCCGTAGCATTTAACCACTATTATCTAGGGTTTCCCCGGATACTTCCAAAATATAACAACCTAATAGAGACTTGGAGCGCTGGTGGCGCAGTGGTTAAGAGCTTGGCTTGTTAACCAAAAAGTTGGCAGTTCAAATCCACCAGCCACTCCGTGAAACCCTGTGGAGCAGTTCTATTCTGTCTTATAGGGTCGCTATGAGTCAGAATCGACTTGATGGCAACAGGTTAGTTTTTTTTTTAGTAGAGACCTAAAACATATGTTATATCCCAATTACCATAGAGGAAATTGAGGAAGTTCTCCAAGAACTACAGCTCTCAGTGTTGCCAGGTCAATTCTAGAAAAACATAACTTCTATCCTATTTTAAACTATTTTTAGGTTGTTTTCAGCACAGTGGTTAAGCACTTCACTGCTAGCCGAAAGGTTAGCAGTTCAGACCCACCTGCTGCTCCTCAGGAGGAAGATGTGGCAGTCTGCTTCCGTAAAGATTACAACCTTGGAAACCCTTTGGTTTGGGGTTTTGGTTTGGTTTCTAAATAATAGGCTTTTACGGCTGTCTCTGATGTATACATTTTAGATACTGTCACTTGACTGCCTATATTGGAAGGTAAGGCTGTAGCTTTCTTATACCACCCATTCCACCTTATTTTTCTTCCCCTCATCCTCTGAATATGGTTATGTCCTAATTTTTTGGCTAAACTAATATTGAATGCTTAACTTATTTTGACTTTGTAAAACACTATTCATTCCTATATTTATTATACTATGTGTATAGACCACAGCCTCCAGTATGGATAACATCTAAACATAAAACAAAAATCCTCACAACTGGACTAATAAGCAGCATCATAATAAACGGACAAAAGATTGAGGTTGTCAATCATTTCATTTTGCTTGGATCCACAATCAGTGCCTACAGAAGCAGCAGTGAAGAAATTAAACAGTGTATTTGATTGGGCAAATCTGCTGCAAAAGACCTCTTTCAGGAGTTAAAAAAGCAAAGATGACATTTTGAGGACTAAGGTGCGCCTGACCCAAGCCACGGTATCTTCAGTAGACTTGTGTGCATGAGAAAGCTGAATAATGAATAAAGGAGACTGAAAAAGAATTGATGCCTTTGGATTATGATGTTGGTGAAGAATATTAAATATAGTATGGACTGCCAGAAGATTGAACAAATTTGTTTTGGAAGAAATACAGCAAGAATGCTCCCTATGTTATAAGCAAGGATGGCGAGACTGCATCTCACATACTTTGGACATGCCATCAGGAGTGACCAGTCCCTAGAGAAGAAGAACATCATGCTTGGTAAAAGAGATCCAATGAGATGGATTGACACAGTGGCTGCAACAGTTGGCTTAAACATAGCAAAGATTGTGAGGATGACGCGGGACTGGACAGTGTTCCGTTTTGTTGTACACAGGGTCCCTATGAGTCAGAGGCACCTAACACCAACAACGTAGTTAGTGTACTCTGATTACATTTTCTTTCTTGTGAACTTTTTTATTTTCTGTGAGCTAGGAATCATTCCCTCTCATGAGTTCCTTATTTACCTAAGTACCTTTCTTTTACTCTTCCAAAATTCTCCAAGAGAATTGTAAAACCCCTTTTATACTATTTTTCCATATTGTTATTCACAAGAGGTAACCATTTAGGTTACTTTTTTTCTTTTTTTGAATTTCTTGGCATACCATACCATTTCTGGATCCCTTCAGTCTACTGCCTCACAGTGAACTGGGTATAGCCAAATTTAATAAATGCATTCTCCCACAAGTAGGAAGCACCAAATTTTTATTACCCTCTGTCTCTCAATCCAGAAACCCTGGTGCCATAAGTGGTACGGCTGCTAACCAAAGGGTCGACAGTTCGAATCTACCAGGCGCTCCTTGGAAACTCTATGGGGCAGTTCTACTCTGTCCTATAGGGTTGCTATGAGTCGGAATCGACTCGACAGCACTGGGTTTTTGGTCTCTCAATCCATCAGTCTTGAATCTAAGGGGACTTCTTATGGACAGGGTTTATTAGCCCCTTCATACAGAAATGATAATTCTAATATTTCATTAAATATATATACATTGATAAACATTGAATACGTGCACCCCGTAGCACAGAATGCTGTACACAAGTAACGCCAGCGATGAGGACTATCTGGACGTGTGCATGAGATTTTAAGAAAGTTTTATTTCATTTCAGTGTTTTAGGTGGTCATGAGAGGTTTGACTGTCTCCTTAAGGATTTTAAATTATAATCGTAATCCATTGAACAATTTTTTAAAATGTTTTTTTGGTTTTTATCATGCTTGTTATAAGTAATAACTATCGAGCTTCTTCCAGATTAAAATTTCTTGTTTTGGTCTGACATCTTTTTAGATTTGACCTCTATTTTTGACAAAGCAAGCATGTTTTTATTTTCTAACTTGAAAGTGGGATGAACTCTTTTCTTTTTTCTTTTATCAGTTTTAATAAAATCACCAACTTTAGCAATGTGCCTGAATCTAGAAGTTAAATGAATGTTGTTAAATTATAAAAATGCAGATGTAGTATCAATACATGATAGTAAATTCTAACTAAAGTAGCTGTTCATTGGTGGATGGGTGGGGAATATTCTGGGGAGGTAGTGAACGACTTTCCACTGAAGCACTTAAGTGGAGAGGAGCAATTTTTCATTGAGTAGTAGGTCAGATCATTTGGGCATTTTCCAACACCATCTCCAATGCCCGCTATCCTCCATTAGATGACTCAGTGTTTCTAGAACATCCATACACAGTCTTTGCACAATCCATTTACTCTTCTTGGAATGTCACCCTCCCAACTCATCAGAGAATGACAAGCAAATTCCTGTTCTTCCATAAAGACACAAATCAGAAGTCATCTCTTTTGTGAAGTCTTCCCTCACACTTCCAAGGCCCCCAAATTCACTTCCTCTCTTGTGATCACAAGGTACTTGTGAATATGCCACTATTACTAAACTGCATGCCCCTGGGGAAGGGGGAAGGAGAGAGAAGAGGAGTAATATCTAAGCTTTGTGTCCCATCCAGTACACAGCAGTCAGGAGTCCTTTGTTGCATAAATGGTCCAACTCTAAAAATCTGTCATTCCAAGGTAGGAGAGGTGTTAAAATGCAGACTCCTAGTCTTAACTGAATCAGACTCTCAGCAGAGTGGCTGTGTTTGATGAGCTTTCCGGGTGATTCCGACACAGGAGGTTTGTGGCACATACTTTGGCAAACACTGTTCTAGGCGGTCTACCAGTCTCTTCCTGCCTAGCACTGCTCTTTCCAAGAGCTTGTTTTTGCTTCTCCTGTTTTTACTTAACCTTGCTCTCACATTCACTAAGCCATTTACTTGACCTCAAATTCCTTGAAATTATTTTCATTTAGATTTCAGATATGGATATACATTCTGGAACCACCTGGCCCAGAATTATTTGTTTAGCTGACTCATAATTTCATGTGTGTTTGTTCCGTTAACCTACATTCCCAAGGAAGTTGTGTGTGTGTGTGCGTGTGTGCGTGTGTGTGCGCACACGCCCGTGCACTTAATGAAGTTTTAAGGCATGTGAAGCATTGTGAAGCTTATAAATGGCTTAGTTATACTTTTTATTCCACAATGCTTTTCTGTTTTTATGTTTATATTGTCAAAGTGCCATTAAAGTTACAAACCGTATAGCAACCACCAAGATTCCTTACAGGATTTCAGAAAATAGGGGATTATGGTATAACATAAAATTAAACCTGTGTTCCAGTAGGTGATATTTTAAAAAATTATTTTGTATCCAAAATGCTTTGGAAATTATTTGATTAGATAAACCCATCCTAGTATTATGTCTTTCAGTACTATCCTCCCTAATCAAGTGAAGCCAAGAAAGAAACTGGAGGAAAAAAAGTTTTTCCTTTTTTTTTTTCCTTAGATAATGCCTAACATAGAACCCAGTCCCCAGTGTTTAGTTTAATATGCTACGAGTTTTGTACAAAGATATTTTAAATGACTCAGTAAAGGAAGAAAATGAATTCTGCCTACTCTGCCTACATGATTGAAATGCAGTCTTCAAGACATTATCATAAAGAGCCCACTCGAGAACGGTTCTGTTAAGATACAAACCCATTGTGATAGGCTGGAAAAGAGTGCTGTTATAAATCTTGATAAACCCTAAAATAAGATCAAGGAAGAATAAGTATAATAAGTACGTAATCAGACATTCCACATCAAGTGATGATAGTTAATAAATTCACCAGAGGCCTTTACGTTAATATACTCAGAATAGCCCCCTCAGTTCAGTCAGCTTTGTTCATGAATGCAAAACTCATTTTTTTCTTCTTCTAAGCGGTAGGCATTTAATGAGTATATTTTAGCACATGTCCCTTTTTCTCCTGACTTTTTAAAGAAAGTGATTTCATCCAAGTTCGGGAAATACAGACTCTAGTGAAGGCTATTTGGGCAGTAATGATATTAGGAGTTGGGAAATGCATCTTTGCAAATGAAAAATAAAAAGGTCAGAACTAGCCAAAGAACACTCATCGTCTTCCATGACCAAAGGCAGTGTGCTCATCAGTTCACCTGAGTGCCATTCCATCCATGGCACCAGAAACCAGCTCTGGAGCCAAATAGAGACAGTAGGGCAAGCAAAGACTAACAACACATTTCTGTGGAAATGTGCCACGAAAATGAAGGACTCCAATAGACTGCCTGGGCCCGTCAGTCCTCAGGAGGTCTACCCCAATTCCATTCCAGCAGAAACAGTACACTGGTTCTGCAAAAGAGGGATGCAGAGGGCAGGGCATCTCCCTTACCCTCTAATCAGGAAGCTCCAAAGAGAGAAAAGTAGAAAGTCCTGAAGAGAGAGACATGGCAGGCAGTGTGGAATAGTGGTTAAGAACACTGTGATTTCAATCCTAGCATTACTGTTTGTCAGCGTGACCTTGGGAAGGTTTTCTTAAGTCTCTGCTCCTCGGTTGCCTCATCTGTTGAACGAGATGATCATATTTGCTTCTTTGGATTAAATGAGATAAAACAGTGGTTGGCACATATTCCACATAGTCAATTAATGTTAGCCATGATGATGATGATGATAGGGTATAGATTATTATTTGTGACTCCCAAAGGAGAGATATTCATGGTGGAGCTATTAAGAAACATGGAAAACCATCACACTTGAACACATTTTAAAGGAAAGAAGTATTTTTGACTGAATTTCCTAGTTTTTTTTCTAGATGCTGGAGTTGAATTTTCATTCCTAACTTATTTTAAAATTTTAATCAACTACCCAAACCCACTGCCATCAAGTCCATTCCGACTGATAGCTACTCTATAGGACAGAGTAAAACTGCCCCCATAAGGTTTTCAAGGCTGTGAATCTTTACAGAAGCAGACTGCTACATTTTTCTCCCACAGAGCGTCTAGGGGTTTTGACCACCCACCTTTCGGTTAACAGCCAAGTGCTTTAACCACTGCACAACCAAGGTTTCTTTAATCATCTATACTGATCCACTAAGTATATTTAAGGAGGCCTCTGGGGAGGATCTGAGTTAGCTCCATGGAAATTTTAAAGACAAATTAATTGGAGAATCAAGGTTTAAGAAAATGAGCAGTAATGCTTTTTAAGAACATAAAGTTGAACCTTTAAAAAAATTTCCTTCAAAGGCTATATTAACTTTAAAAAGTTGCTAGAGTATTATAAGCTCATTATTTGATCTGTGATACTCTTTGGAAAGAATGCAGAATATGAAAAGAATACTTGGATTTTGATCTCGAGTTATTTTCCCCAAAATAAAATAGTACTTTTTTTCCAAAATCCATCCACACTAGCTCAAAGTTTTCTAAAGGCAAAAAAATAATCTCTAATTCCACAGGAAGCCTCAACGTATCTAATACAGAACTTTACACAAGTATACCCATTGTAAAAAGGGTTTCACATCTCACTGCTTCTGCCTCCAAATCAAAATTTCTCCTTCCTAGAAAGAGCAGCAAAAATTGATCATAATACAGAAAAAAATGTCTTAATAGAAGGAAAGGAAATGACTAACTAGTTAGGAAATAGGAAAGCCATGGCAAACCGAAGTCCCTTTGTGAACATTTTCCTAATGCAGAATATAGACCCCAAGGAAGGACTTAACCACACTCGTTTTTGTTTGCTGGAATGGTGCTCAGTTAGGGTTCCCAGCCATCTCCCCAGTGGACAAGATCTCTCCTGGGAAAATACTGCAACAGGATTTGTAGTCTTGCCTTCTGCTGGGTCCTTTCTTCGATAGAAGGATAGAACTGTAGAACTCTAAATTATTTTAGAGATTTTACACATAAAATTAGTAGATTACATTAGTCCGGAAAAGGGTAGATCAGTCCAGAAAAGGGAAGTAATTTAGGTAAGCCGTCTTCCAAAAAAACACAAAAAAACAGTTGCTGTGTGGTCAATTCCAACTCACAGTGAACCCATGTGTTGCAGAGTAGAACCATGCTCCATAGGGTTTTCAGTGACTGCATTTTCAGAATTACATCACCAGGACGTTCTTCTGAGGTGCCTCTGGGTAGACTTAAACCTCCAACCTTTTGGTTAGCAGCTGCGCGTTAACTGGTTATACCACCCAGGGACTAACTAAGCCCAAACACCTAACGAATACTATAGGAATAGAGCTGTAATGGTCTCCACTTGCTTCTAAGCTCCACTGCTGCTTTGGAAGAATTTGTGATTTCACTGATACTTCCTAGCATTATATTACCATTATTAATAGAAGTGGAACTATATGTGCAGAGGATAAAGTATTCCATGGTTCGGTCATTGAAGTAGTATTTAATCACAGGTTGTGAATTTGTTTTACATAACAGAAAATAACCAAATTTACTAAAACTTAGAAGTATGTTTATGTTGTTTATACTCTTTAAGTCTTAAGCTGCTCCACAAATAGCATCATCATTTTGAATAAAAATGTGTCTGAGTGTGTTATTATTCACTAATTCAACCAGCCAACCTACCATCCCACCAATATTTTTGAAACTTCACCGTTACCAGGCATAGTATAAGTGTGAAGATAAAGAAAGAAAAAAATGATTAAATAAATAACAGTCCTTGTTCTCAAGGAATTTGCCAGCCAGTGGGGTGGGGGGAGGGGACGCTGACATGAAACCACCAAGTATGATCCTGTATAATACATGCTATGATAGCACAGGGTGCGGTCCCTGGGGCAGCACCAATTAGGGGCATTTAACTGAGTAAGAAAGAGAAGGCGCCCCGGAGCAGGTAGCATTAGAAGTGAATCTTAAAAGAAGGGCATTAAGGAAAAGAGGCATCAAAAGAGGAGAGATGTGCTAGACAGGCAGGCACAAAAGCACAGGGCAGATTTAGGGAGCTAGTGCTTCTGTAGGGCTTCGTACCAGGATTCACTGAGGGCAATGGCAGACAGGGACCAGCCAGATCATAAACAGCTTTGTACATAGGACTAAGAAGTTTGGGTTTTACCCGTAAAGTAAGGGAAAGGTGCTGAAAGAGTATGTTTTAAAAGTTTATGTGCTTTGAAACTATGTGACTCAAACTATAGTATAATAGTTCTGGGTTGTTTGTTTTTTTTTTTTTTTCCCCTGTTCCTTAATATTGGACACCTCGGTCAAACATTTGATTGAGAGTAGACAGTGAGAAAATCACCAGTTGTAGACCGACAAAAACCTCATTCTTCATCTGTAAAGTGGAGATCTTTCATACTTAAGGTTAAGCATTTATTGCAGTGTCTGAAATATTGTAGATAGTCAGTAAATACAAGTTGGCATCATCACCGTGATGATCATCATTGTAAAAGATTGAATTGGAGAAATGGATTCAAATGCTAAGAGTTAATTTTAACATCTAGAGTTAAGGTCAGTTTTCTGATTCTCCTTAAAGTAATTTTGAGTCCCTTCAGAGAGAACTATTTTTTCAGAGAACTATTTTTTCATGGCTAGGAAAAGGCATTGGTTAGCCAAACACATCAATTGTGTACTTCTGCTAGTTTGGTTGTCCAAGATAACAGAAAAAAAAATTGGGATTTCAGTGGTTGATAGCAGTATCCTGAGAAGACCTAGATGATTGATTAGTTGATTAAAGGTGGAAGAGAAAAATATCAAGGTCTGTAGATAAAAACTAGGGATAAAAATTAACTTTTTTTTTTTGCCACTCTGTTGACTGGCAGGCCTTCAGAAAGAGAGCTAAATGCTTTTAACTTGATGTTAAACTATATATAAAAGCCCTTTATACTCTAAGGACTGTAGGTGATTTTTTGATGTGTTTTTGTAGTTGGAATATTTTCTGTAGTTTTGCCCATATGAAAATTTGAAATCTAGTTTAGCAGTTTCAGTTTGATTGTATTAAAAATTAGGTAGGTCAAAATCAGACTTGCTGTCTGTATGATGCCACCTCTTTAAAAAAAAAAAAGTAGACTGTATTTCAATATTCTATAGAATAATAGGTTTACTTTCTGTGTTCAATTTTGTTAGTGCTCCTATATCCCTCCCTGTGAGAGAGAAAATCAGAAGAACTTGGAAAGTGTCATGACTTGGCAACAGTACTGGAAGGAAGAGATTGGTTCCCAGCCATTTACTTGCTATTTTAATCAATATCAAAGGTAAGTCCGTATTTACATGTTCGTATTAAAATTGTTTGCAGCCTCTGTAATTTATTACACTAATAAGTCATAGATTGTACCCACTTGACAAAATATACAACATGGAGTTAGTCTTAACCCTTTCTTGTGTGTAGTTAGCAATGCCCTCCTTGCTCTAGAGGATGGGGAAGCATATAAAGAATCTGCAGGAAAAAAAAAAAAAAAGAGATAATTTGTAACATAGAGCTGACCCTCTGACTACACCAAGAAATGACAGTGCCTTTAGGTAGGCACATTGTATACTAATAGTGTTCCCTGAGCATTATAGATTTATACATAAGGTAAACAATGTGCAGATTTGTCAGCATTTGGGCTGCATCAAGTCTTATCTATTTTGATGAAGTATCAATGAAATGATATACCAGTAAAGCTTCTTTTAACTTAGAGAGCACTAAAGTTATCAGGAGTCCCCGGGTGACAGCAGTGGTTAAGCTTTCAGCTTCTCAGGAAGGTTGGCCATTTAAACCCTCCCGGAGGTACATTGGAAGAAAGGCCTGGCTATCTGTTTCCTAAAAGTCATAGCCATGAAAATGCTTTGAAGGACAATTGTACTCTGAAACACAAGGCATTGTCATGAATTGGAATCAGTTCAACAGCAACTGGTGAAGTGATACCATATAACAACGGTTCCTTGGACTAGAACACTTCAGTAGCCATCCAGATTAGTCATAGTAATTTATTCATCCAACATTTATTAAGTATTCACAGCTCCCTGCTCAACATTGCATGATGTACATTTCACTTGTATTTTCTACACATGCCTCAAACCTTCACTTCCTCCCACATTTCCTGTCTTAGTGAATGGTACTATTGTCTACTCATTTATCTAATCTAGAAACCTTTGAGTAATTCTTAGTTCGTTTTTCTCCTTTACATTTGATAGCCTGAATTAACCATCATGTTGGTTTTTTCTCTAAATGACTCTCGAATCCATTAATTTCTCTGCCTTCTTGCTGCCACTGTCTTAGCTTAGATTCACGTTATTTCTCAGCTATGTTAGTGCAATAGTCTTCTAACAAGTTTTTCCATCTTTTCCCTGCCTCTACTCCAAGCTATTCTCCAAGGTGCTGCCAAAGTGATCTTTCTAAAGCATGAATCTAATCAGGTCACTCCTGATAGCTTTCAGAATAAACTCCAAATACTTGTGTATCAGTCTCCCTAAATCTAGCATCTTACTATAACAATGATTTATATTATTTCTTATGATTGTATGGTTAGCTAGGAGATTCTTCTCATGGTCTCTCCTGGGCTCATGTGCAGTCAGACAATGGCTGGAATAGCTGTATGGTCCAAGATGGCCTCCTTCACATGTCTGACAGTTGGTGATGGCTGTTGGCTGGGGTGTCTCAATTCTCTTATCCTCTAGTAGGCTGGATCACCTGCCTTTACAACATGGCAGCCTTAGGGCAGCATTTCAAGAGAGCCAGGCCTCCGCTCTGGAACCATGTAACATTACTTCTGACACACTCTTTCGGTCAAATTAAATCACAAAACCAGTCAGATTCAATGAGTGTTGAAATAGACTCCACCTCTTGATGAGAAAAGCTGCAAAGGATTTGTGGCCATATTTGGTCTACCGCAGCATACCAGGTTTCTCAAGATCTCACCTTAGACTGCTACCTCTCCAGCCTCATCTTTCTTCCTCATACTCCTTGCAGTAGCCATACTGAACTGTGCGCAGTTTTCAGAGTATACTATACTTCTATATCCATGCCTTTTTATTTGTTCCTCCTGCTTTGTGAATGCCTTGCTGAAGACTCTCCTCAGATGTCACCTCCTCTGGGATGCTTTCCTTGATCCCCAAATTAGATTTAATTGTATACGAGTTAGTATACCATCTGCTGCAGATAAACAGAAAACTCTGGCTTGAAGTAGCATAAACAGGAAATGTATTATTCCACGCATCAAGAAATGCACAGGTTAACCTGACATCAGGGTTGTTTGATGCAGTGGCATAACAGTGTCATCAAGAACCCAGGTCCTCTCCACATCTCGCCTCTACTTCAGGGTAGCTTCCCTCATAGTTACAAGATGGTTGCTGCAGTTCCAGATGTCACATCCAGATACAGCAGTGTCCACAGGCAGAAAGAACCTGTCTCTCCTGGTATATCTTTCTTGGGATAAGGAAACTTCTTTCCAAACTCTCACAGCAGACCTTCTCTTGAGTATCCTTGTCCAGAATGAGTTCCTTTGCCTACTCCTAAACCAGTCACGGGGAAGAACAATGAGAATCTACCCCTAAGTTCAGAATAAGGCAGTGTCTTCGAAGTCACATGAAGGAGGGGTGTTTACCTCAATAGATTTGAGAAGAAAGAAGAAAGAGGGACAGGATATTGTGGAACGACCAAAAGCGCCAGGTACAAGGTGTGTCTACCATGTCTCATAGCCTTGTGTGTACAGCTCTATTCCAGAGGTTTTCAACCTTCACTTTACATAAGTATGCCAGAGGAGCTTTTAAAAAATGTACCCTGGACCAATCAAATTATGTCTGGTGGTTGAACCGAAGCATTAGCATTTAAAAAAAATCTGCCCCAGAGATTCTAATGTACAACCCGGTTCGAGAACCACTGCTCTAACTTCTCACCTATCATCCTGTACTGTAGTTCTTTATATGTCCATCTACCCAACTACACTGGACATTTGTGAAGGACAGGGCTATACCTCTGTCTTTGTATACCTAGCACAGTGCTTGCTTCTCAGCTAATATGTTTGGTAAACAAATGAATAAATGAATGCAAGACGCCAAATTAATCAGGAGGGTTCTTTGCTTCCAAAGCATAAGAATGTATTGGTGGAAGCAGACACATATGCAAATATAAACATGACTGTCTTAGTTATCTAGTGCTGCTGTAACAGAAATAGCACAAGTGGATGGCTTTAACAAAGAGAAGTTTTTCTCTCACAGTCCGGTAGGCTAGAAGTTTGAATTTAGGGCACCAGCTCCAGGGGAAGGCTTTCTCTCTCTGTCGGCTCTGGAGGAAGGTCACTGTCCTCAGTCTTCCCTTGGTCTGGGAGCATCTCAGCACAGGAACCTCAAGTCCAGAGGATGTGCTTTGCTCCTGGTGCTGCTTTCTTGGTGGTATGAGTTTCCCCCTCTCAGCTAGCTTCCCTTTCCTTTTATCTCTTGAGAGATAAAAGGTGGTACAGCCAACATGCCCGGGAAATGCCCTTTACATTGGATCAGGGATGTGACCTGGTTAGGGTGTTACAATCTCACCCTAATCCTTTTTAATGTAAAATTACAATCACAAAATGAAGGACAACCATAGAATACTGGGAATCATGGCCTAACCAAGTTAATACACACATATTTGGGGGGACATAATTCAATCCATGACAATGACTTCATCGGCTAGAAATAAAAAGGGGAAGAACTTGAAGATGGAGTGGCTGCAGTGAAAAAATGGAGGCTTGACAATGTAAGGTATATTAGGTATATGGGTTATATAGTAAGGAATGATGACTTTGTAAGCTGGAAAGGTAGCTTAGTGTTAGATTTCTAAAGGGTCATAAATGCCATGCTAAGGAGACAGTCTTTGTCATATGGGTAATGAAAATTCATGAACAGTTTTTTTTAACTGAAGACTGACATGAGTGGACCTTCGTTTTAGAAAGTAGCTGGTGTGAGTTTTGAATATGTATTGGAGGGGAAAGATGGACTAATGGCAGAGAGTTCTATCTCAATGATAGGGGAAGGAAAGAGAGCCCTGAATGAAAAAAAAATTTTTTTTGAATGGCTACCATGTGCCAGCCATTGTGAATAACATTTTGTGTAAATCACCAAATATCTTAAAATAGTTCTATGTACTATCCTCCTTTAACAGATGCAGAAACTGAGTCCTAAAGAAGTTAAATAACATGCCCAAGGCACACAGCTTGTAAGTGACAAAACTTGAATCCAGTTAATCTGATTCCCAAAGCTCCTTTTATTAACGATCTGCTGGTCCTGATCTCAGGAAGTCCTCATGGCATAGTGGTTAAGAGCCACAGCTCCTAACCGAAAGGTTGGCAGTTCAAATCCACCAGGCGCTCCTTGGAAACTCTAAGGGGCAGTTCTACTCAGTTCTGTAGGGTTGCTATGAGTCGGAATTGACCCAATGGCAATGGTGTTTTTTTTTTTTTTTTTGGTTCTGATCAGGGATTTTGAACTAGAGTAGTGACAGTGAAAGTAGCTAACGGGGCTATATCAGAAAGACATTTAAAGTTAGAATCCACAGAAGTTAGCAAAAGAAAGGTTGTCAAATTTGACTGGGTATAGTAATAGTGTGGCTTTGCCTCTGTTGAGTTTGAGGTACTCATAAGATGTCCAGAAGATTGTTGATCAAGTTGGAAACATAGAACTTTTAGTTCAGGAGCAAGAGGCGAGGGCCACTGTCCTACAGATTGGGAATCATTGGCGCACAGGCTACATTTGAAGCAAAGGGAAAGAATATTTAGTGGGAGCATGGAGAGTGAGAGGAGAAATGTGGGTGGAATCTCGGGATTATGTACATTTTAGTTATAGGCAGAAGACTGAGGAAAAGTGGACAGCTGGTGAGAGGAAAGGCAAAAGAGAACAGCATCTCAGAAGGGAGAGTGTTTTGAAGAGAAGAGGGGTAATGGAGCAGAACTACTGAGAAGTCTTTGGTTTTGGCAATTAGACGTCTGTTAGTGATCTCAGTTAAAACAGTTTAGGGATTGTGTTCTATACAGTCTTAGGGTATAGAGTTAGAAGTCATCTTTTATTAGGCTAATACAATTATCTTTTATTAGCCCATCTTCCGCCTCCAATACATATTCAACGCTCACACCAGTTATTTTCCTAAACAAAGATCTACTCATGTCAGTCTTCAAAAAAAAAAAACTTTTCATGAATTTTCATTACCCACATGGCAAAGACCATCTCCTTAGCCTGACATTAATGACCCTTTAGAAATCGAACACTAAGTTACCTTTCCAGCTTACAAAGTCACTATTCCTTACTATGTAACCCATACAGTTAATAAGAATATGAAGGCATTAAGTGCAGACTACTCTTTCAAGAAATTTGCCATAATTGGAAAAAGAGTTTGGGGAGGAGTTGAATAATTGAAGGAAGCAGGGTTGGATAAAGAGACAGGAGCCTTCTACAGACTAAAACTGCTGAGGACAAGAGAAAATTTGAATGTATATAGTAAATAAGGTAAAAATGGAACAGACCCTGAAGAAAATGAAGTACAATGGAACAAAAAGGTTAAGAAGTCGGGATTTTTTTTTTTTCTGTGAAGAGGGAGGCCTGCAAAAAAAGACCTAGTAACAGGAAATGGGCACCAGCAGTACGATGGATACTGAACTCACCACTGCCTGAGTCAGGTGTTTCCTTTAAGCTTGAGCCAAAAATTGGTTTCAGAATGTGTGTGAGTCTGAGTCTGTGGATGGAGGCAAACAGAGTCATCTCCTCCCACTAGCTGTTCTGACTTGCTGATGATCACTTTAATAAACTTCCCTCACTCCCCACTCAACTTTATAAAATTCACCAAGTTTTGTAAATTCTGCCACTACTCCCAAACAAGGGTGTCTCCTGTTAGGGCATGAATTCTAACTATCCTCAGTACGCAATTAAGAAGAAGCCCTGGTAGTGGTTAATAGCTATGGCTGCTAACCAAAAGGTTAACAGTTTGAATCCACCAAGTGCTCCTTGGAAACTCTGTGGAGAAGTTCCACCCTGTCCTATAGGGTTGCTATGAGCTGGAATCAACTCCATGGCAATGAATTTTTTAATTTAATTTCTCCAGAACGGTTGGCAGTTTGAACCCACCCAGCAGCATCATGGGAGAAAGACCTGGTAAGCTGCTCTCGTAAAGATTACAGCCTAGAAAACCCTATGGATCAATTCTGTTCTGTCACGTGGGGTCACTATGATTCAAAATTGACCAACAACAACATCAACTTTAGTAACAGTAAATTTAAGCCCATTCTACCTCCCTCAGAGTTGATAGGCATTCATTACCCTGAGTGTCCTAGTCTCAAACTACTGAGGGTATGAATAGAAGTCGGGATGGTGTATCACAGCAGAGCAACACTCAAGACATGTTCTTCAAGCGACTTGGGGAAATGAGTTTGGAGTTTGGCTCTTATACTATGACATATGCAAGAGGAAACAAGAGTGCTGGTTGGAGGTGTGAAAATAGTAGCTCCCTGATGCAATCTACTCTTGGTACACATTTCACCACTGCTAAATATGAAATAAAAATAGACTTACTGTATAGACTCCCAGATGCTCTTGGTAAGGTGAACTTTATATTTAAAGTAACCTTTAGATTTCACTCAAATTCAGGAAATTAGGGAGAATGGTTACCAAGAAGTCTCCATTTTTCAAGAAAAGGATGTTATTTAAAAAGTCTTAGACAAATATTATATGAGTCTCAACTGTCTACTTTGTAAGCCTTATTTCAGTGAGCCGTACTCAGGAGCTTGGAGCCTTGGTGATGCAGTAGATAAGCACTTGGCTGCTAACTGAAAGGTTTGTGGTTCGAATCCACCAGCCACTCTGCAGGAGAAAGATTACAGCCTTGGAAACCCTACGGGGGCAGGCCTACTCTGTCCTATAGGATCACTATGAGTTGGAATCAGCTCAACAGCAATGGGTTTTTTATGCTCAGGTGTGGAATCTGCAGCAGCCAAAGCAGCCACAGTCAGTCCCCATCCAGTTATCCCTTCTCCCACGGCCAGGGAGGACTCCACAGAGGTGCTACGGTGACTTCGCACTGAGTACTTGGTGGAGCCCTCTCATTGGTGGCTTCCATTCATGATCTTCCTGTATAACCCTTTGGCTTTCTGCCTCCATCAATATTGGGACTCACATTCATCTTACAATGTATAAATTTCTTTGGTCACTTTTACCCTCCCTAAACCATTTTCTCCCCTTAGCCTTTCCTTGGCTTATCTTTTTTCAGTTAAACCCTCTTATACCCCTTACCAGGTATGCTTTGAAATCCTCATTCTTTTGCCAGTAAACTTCCTTGTATTCACAATGTTTTCATAAAATTCTTCTTTATCTTTGCCTTAACTGACTTTCCCTTGAAGAAGGCACTTCCTTGAAAACAGTCATCCTTAATTCCCTTTGGGTCTAAGGGCCAGGAGTGTTTTGTTTTTTAAAACTTTTCCTATTATAGAAAGCATAGTGTTTTTCTATACAAATTTACTTTTTTAATACTTGGTTTTACCCACCCACCAAAAAAAAAAAAAAAACCATACCCCTTGCTGTTGAATTGATTCCAACTTATAGCAACCCTATAGGGCAGAGTAGAACTGTCCCATAGAGTTTCCAAGGAACAGCCGGTGGATTCAAACTGCCAATGTTTTGGTTAGCAGCTGAGCTCTTAACCACTGCGCCACCAGGGGTCTTCATCCATCAAAGCGGATAGAAATTCACAGAGCATCCACAGCAGGCTTATACACACACACAGTTGTCAAATGAACAAATCTAGCCACACCACCTGTGAAGACTCCTGAATTCATCCCATGGCCATGGTTCAGGCCCTTTCCATTTCTCTTCTAGATTGTTGAAGTGATCCTCAGCTGATCTTTCAGCCTTGGCTTTTCTCTGTTGTCCATCACCCACACTACACTAGGTTTGATTGATTGTTTTTAAGCCTCAACTTTATTTTTTCACATTCCCTTGTTACATTTTTTATAGCTTCCTATCATCCATAAGGGGCCCTGGTGACAGTGGTTAAGTGTTTGCTGGCCAGCCAAAAGGTTAGCAGTTCGAATCCAGGAGGCACTCCTTGGAAACCTACTGGGTCAGTTGTACTCTCTGTCCTGTAGGCCCTCTGTGAGTCAGAATTGACTCAACGGCAACAGGTTTTTTTTTATTGTCCATAAGATAAAGACCATGCTCTTCCAATTTCAGCTTCAAGTTCTGCTGTGCAGTCATGTGCTAGTCATGGAGAAACAAAAGCAAAATGGCAGCAGCAACAAAAAACAAAATAAAAAACCAGATAGCCCCTGTCTTCATGGAACTTATAGTCTATAGTCACACCATTAGATATAATTACAAAGTAGGGTAAATGCTAAGAGGAAAAGCTGAGGGCTCTGCTATGAGAGATTATAACAGGGCGGGGAATTTTGAAGAACTGTCTGAGTAATTCATACTTTGGTTGAGCCCAGAAGGCTGTTCAAGAGTTAGCTAGGCAAAATGAGGGGAAGAACATTTCAGAATGAGGCACTACCATATATACACAGGTTCTTTGGTTAGAGAGAGCTTAGTGAGTTTCAGAAAATGCAAGAAGGCCAAGTGGCAGGACAGCAGTGAGTGAGAGGGAGAGCGTTGAGGCTGGAGAAGAGAAGTCTGCAGGGCCTGTAAGGCAGAGTCTGGGCTTGGATTTCTATGAAGTATAATGAGTAGCCAATAATAGGTTTTAAATAGGGAAGTGGTGACATGATCTGCTTGTAATGTTTTAACTCTTACTGTGGCTGCTCCAGTCACCATGATTACTGTGTTCGCCATGAACGTTGGCATCTTTCTGTCTGTGCTTCTACCCCTCTCCTCTTCCTTCTCCTGGGGACACCTTAACCTACTTCACATATAAGAATCAGCACGGTAGCATGGTTGTAGTAGGGACTGTGGAACCAGCTACTTTCAAGTGGTGTGATATTGGATGTGTTACTTTAACCCATCATGTCTCAGATCCCTCTGTAGAAACCAAGTAGCTATGGAGTTGTCTCTGATTCAGGTGACCCTGTGTGTGTCAGAGTAGAACTGTGCTCCATAGGGTATTCAGTGGCTGATTTTTGGGGGATAAATTTCCATGCCTTTCTTCCAAGGTGCCTCTGGGTAGATTCGAACTTCCAGCCTTATAGTTAGCAACCAAATGTGTTAACCATTTGTACCACCCCAGGACTTTCCTCTGTAGAAAGAGTGAATAATAAGCTTATTGTGAGGTTATCAATGAGATACTATATGTCTAACCCATAGTAATGCCTATCAAAGTGTTTGCTATTGTTATTTTAGTTACTATTATGAAGATTCGCCTAAAAGTCACGTTTGTATAACCTCTCATCTTTTCAGGTACAATTAATTCTTTTTCTGTGTGCCCATACTGCCACTGTTGCTTTTCTTATACAGTTGTAGAGTTGACTGATTGTGTCCTTTTCTCCTCCATTAGATTATGAATTCTTTAAGGGCAGTAACCATGTGAACCCAGGCATCTGGTTTACACTTTCCCTCTCCCACTCATTAACTGTATGATCTTGGGGAAATTGCATTATTTCTCTGTCTTGGTTTTCTCATCTAGAAAATGAGGGCAACAGTATCTATCTTAAGGGTTTTTTTATAAGAATCGCATCTGCCCAATAGTTCCCCTTCCCTTACTCTGTAAATTTCTAACAACTGGGGACGGCATTGGGTTTTGCACTGGGTTAGGGTAGAAATAGCTAATCAGTGAATAGCCTGGTTATTCACTGATTGGAGGCTCAGATGTTGAATGAATAAATAATAGGAGCTTTTTTGAGTAAAGCAATAGAACACAAAAAGAAAAAAAGAAAAGATTCTGTAATAAAATAAAATAAATATATTCTAATACTGAGCAGATCTGTCCTAGTTTTTAAGCTTGTTTAAAGTGTGTTTATCCTGTAGTATATATTTTTTAATCAAACTGATCCTTGGCATGTTTAGCGAAAGATGAACGTAATAGCCTGAGCTCAAATTAAGTAGAGTGCTGTGTAGAACACAGTTTGAAAGCCATTCAAATAGAAGATTGAAAGCAGGTAATTAGAAAAGACTGCTCACTTACTTAGGACTTAGTGTTCTTATCTATAAAATTTGATAGAGAGGTAGATTAAATGATCTCTAAGATTCCTTTAAGCTCTCAAGTTCTACGGTTTTATCATTCTCTGACTCTGAAGGCTTGTACAGTTGCAGCAGCCAAGGATGATAGCTAAAACCTCAGTGGTGGGAGAGAGAGAATTAGCAAAGAATTAAATGGTTAACTGTCTGGAGCCATTTCCATGGAGGAGCAGGCCGTCCCTCCTACCTCAATAATAATCGAGTTTCATAACGATGACATTGAGTCATCAAAAAAGGTTAAATTTGGTTCAACATACTAGCCTTAAAAGGCAGGGAAATGTGTAATGCATTTTTAGAAAGATTTGTTACCAATAATATTTTAACATTTTTATTAGTTTTTAGTCAATGTGAAAGGTTAAGCTTTAGTTATCTAGAAAATTCACTTGTGTGATTACTTACATACTCACTAAAAAATAAGCAGTTCCATTTTATGGGCTACAGAGATTGTCCTGCCAGAAAATAGCTTATCACATCATGGTGTGACCCTCTTCAGTGTCCTAGATTTCATCTCATGAAACTGCCACCATTTCAGTCGTTTTCCCTTTCATTTATTCAACAAGCATTTATAAATCACCTGCTATGTACCAGGCTCCTCTGCCAATTTGTCGTACTGTGGTGGCTTGCACATTGCTGTGATACAGGAAGCTATACCACCAGTATTTCACATACCAGCAGGGTCACCCATGGTGGACAGGTTTTAGCGGAGCTTCCAGACTAAAACAGACTATGAAGAAAGACCTGGCAATCTACTTCCAAAAACTTAGCCAATGAGGACCTTATGGATTGTAACAGAATATTGTCTGACTCACTTGCTTTCGACACATTATCATGAGGGATGGATCAGTAGAGGAGGACATCATCTTTAGTGAAGTAAAGGGCCAGCGAGGGCAAAGGAGACCCTTGGTGAGATGGATTGGTACAATAGCTGCAGTGCCAGAGTCTAAAATGCCAGCAATAATGAGGATGATGCAGGACCAGGCATTGTTTTGTTTTGTTGTCCGTAAGGTTACCCGGAGTCAGAATCAACTTGATGGTAGCTATCCATCTGTCTGTCCATCCATCCGTCCGTCCATCCATCCGTCCATACACCCATCCGTCTGTCCGTCTGTCCTTCCATCCATCCATCCATCTGTCCATGTACCAGGCAGCAGTGGTCATGAATAAGGCAGCTTTGTTCTGTCCTCAAGGAACTCACTGCTTAGTATGAAGTACAAGCATATAAATAATTAATTGGAATACAGTG
Source organism: Loxodonta africana (assembly GCF_030014295.1). Taxonomy (NCBI): domain Eukaryota; kingdom Metazoa; phylum Chordata; class Mammalia; order Proboscidea; family Elephantidae; genus Loxodonta; species Loxodonta africana. The sequence continues at coordinate 65,526,133 of NC_087345.1, read as the reverse complement.
TAGGCACAGGACCAGGCAGTGTTTCCTTCTGTTGTATGTAGGGTTGCTATGAGTCAGAACTTGGCTCAACGGCATCTAACAACAAAAACAACGAGGGCCCTAATAATAGAGGTATATGCAGAGTACAGAGCCTGAGCCTACTTGAATAGAAATAAGGAATGGAAAGAGAAAAAAATCTTCCCAGAGGAAAAGTTGGAGGTGAATTTCAAAGAATGAGCAGGAATTCTTAAGATAAATGAAGGCTAGGGAATGGGGTCTTAGGGAAAGTGATAGCAGGTTGAAAGACATAAAGACCTGGAATATCATGGAAAAACTGTAAGGAGCTTCATGTGCCTGGAGAGTGTGTCTAAGAGAAAAATAGATGAACCTTCAGAGATTGAATCAGACAGTCTTGTGTCTTTATGCCATGCCTCAGATTTTATCCTGTGTACAATGGATGAGAGATAGCCACATTTGATTTTAGAAAGGTCACTCTGGTGGCTGCATGGAGGATAGACTGGATATAGGCCAAAGATGGAGGAAGGGTGAACAATTTGAAGATTATTGCCTCAGCAAAGGCAGAACTAGTAGAGGAAGGAATGCAGGGAATAGACATGGGACTTTAAGGAAATGGAATTCACAGACTTTGAGATACACATGCTGCTGATGAGGGACAAGGTTAAGAGGAGGACAAAATGGAATGACTTCTGGCTTTCTGTCCTGGGTAAGTGTACTGGAGGCAACATCAGCTGGGACAGGTGGCACTACTGGTTGCCTCACCCACTTTTATATGTCACCCGCCCCCCTCCTCCCAAGCCATTTTTCAACCATGTGACAAAGTCTCAGCTAGTGAAGTATAAGGGGGGTTCTGGGAACACTCTTGCTTTCCTGACAGAAGTAGCACTGCCCTGTTTCCACCACCTTTGTCTTGGCAGAAGAGTGGAGAGATGTAGCCTGATGGCAGGAGGGCAAAAGCTATTGTGCAGCTTTGAGGGGAAAGCCTGAGGATGGACTTAAGAGTAGGGCAAAAAAACACAAAGAGCCAGCTTCCCAACACCATTGTTGAGTAGCTGCCCTTGCCCTGCCGGCTGCCTCTGGGTTTCTTGTTATATGGAATGAACAACAGTTACATGCTTACATTGCTTGGATCTGAATGCATATATAAACAATACAGTGAAAGGTCAATTGCAGTTTATTTTTGTAATGCCTTTGCCTTGGTTTCTTTTTTTCTTTCTTTTTGGTAAATATATATGCAATAAAACATTAACTACTTCAACATTCTTCATGTTCAGTGACATTGCGTTCATCTTGTTGTACAACTATCACCATTATCCATTTTCAGTTTTCTTCATCACCTTTAATAGAAGTTCAGTGTCCCTTAAGCAATGAGTGCCCCATTCCCCCTTCCCACCTGCCCCTGGTGTCGCTAATAATCTTAGGTTTGTACATACTTGTTTATTCTAGATATGTAAGTGGAATCGCACAATATTTGTCCTTTTGTGACTGACTTATTTCATTCAGCATGATATTTTCAAAGTTCACCCGTGTTGTAGCATGTACAAGACTTCATCTCTCTGTAGGGCTGAGTCATAGACCATTGTATATATGTACTGCATTTTTTTAAATCCATTCATCTGTTGGTGGACATTTCAGTTGTTTCCATCCTTTGTGTGCCTTATTTTTTTTTACTTACGTGAAGCTCAAAACAAATTAAAAAAAATCAAAAGATTTACTATATGTATATGTTGAATTTAATTATACCATTGGCTTCTAAGTTTTCCCTTTTTTAGAGGAAAAATTACTAAAGCAAAACAACAAAAAAATGCCTTGTCTTTACTAGCAGATTTTCTTAGGATACAAATGCAAAAATATGTATATATAAAGATGGGAAGTAAAATTTTGAATAAATTTTGTTGATCTGTTAGTGAGTTACTGAATACTAAACTTGGCATTTGGTAAAAATTTAATTTTTAATACAGCTTTTTATTTTTGTAAATTATTTTATTTTTGTAAATATTTCCTCTGAAAAATATTTTTTGCAAGTTATAGTACTTTTAACATTATGGAAAGTGTCTATCACTAAAGAATAGACTGGCTGTATGGTTAAATGTTAAAGGCACATTTTGGTTTTCTCTTTAGTCACTATGACATGTTGAGTCCAGTGTTATATCTGTAGTCTCAAAAAGCAAAACAGTGGATCTGGAATCTTACCCAAGTTGAGTCTTTCCCATATACATTTGTCTCTGGTTCCATAGTAAGAGAGATTATTTCAGAATTGAAGGCTAACTTTGGTCTGAAATTCTAGGGGCTTATCCTATGTGCTGTTTAATTCCACTGTTCTTCCACAGTCTGACATCCAAAATGGCCCCATGTGACTTAGGCTGTAAATGTGAGGATCTGCTTTCCGATGGTGAATCAAAGTGTTTTTTATCCTCGCGAATTCATCTTTTAATGGTTTTTATCATCGTGGCAAGTAACTTAGGAATTTGACATCATTATTTGATTACTGATTTGATGATTATTAAATCACTTCTCATTTAAGATGCTTTAATGCAGCCATTGAAGCCTGAGGGAATGGAAGGAAAACTACAAGAACTGTGGGACAAGTAGGTCAGCAAGCGGAGCATCGTCAAGAGTGGAATGCAGGGCAGGGCGTGCGTCAGGAGACTTGAGGTCTATCCATAGCTCTCGGCGTGACTCACTGATGACCTTGGGCTAGTTACCAAGAGCTCTCACCTCAGTTTCATCTTTAGATGAAATGGGGCCAGAACCAGCCTCTAACACACATAGAAGGTGTTGTGGCATTGATGGACTTTCAAATCTGGGGACGCCTTTCAATCATTTACTCCACTTCAAAGTGCATCTCCACAACAACATTTTTCACTGCTTACATGAACAGCTCTGGTGAAAATGGACATTGCCTCCTCCTGAAGCCCATTCCAGTTTCAAACATTTCTAGTTATCTAAGAAGATCATCTATATGGGATCAAATTGACCATAGCGACTCGAAAGATTAGATAGGAAACTTAGGGAGCAGTGAGTTTATGTTAACAGGGAAAGGACCATTTGGAAAAGGAGGATAAAAATGGTTGCACAACTTGAAGAATGTAATCAATGTCACTGAGTTGTACATGTAGAAATGGCTGAATTGGTATATGTTCTGCTGTGTATATTCTCAACAGTGACAACAAAAAATAAAATAAATTCTATTTAAAAAATATAAATAGGAAGAATTATGATTCTTCCACTAAACAAACTGAATTTCAATTGAATGTGATACTAAAGGTGAAGTCATAATAAAAATGAACAAGAATTAAAAAAAAAATCATCTTCCTTAGAGCAAGAGTCTCACAATGAAGATCAGCCATGTTATTCGAGTTTTACAGAAGAGGAAACAGTCTTGAAGGTTACATAGCCAGTGAGGAGCAGGGTAAGGGTCTGAACCCAAGTCCTTGACCCTCAGAGGATGATCATCCTAAGTCCACATTGCCATCACTGTTGTATTGCTCTTCTTAGCTGGTCTGTGCAAGAGAGGGCAACACATTATTGCCACCATTATGTAATCTCGGGACTAAAACTCAGTTTTTTAGGCCTAACATGGAACTAGCTTTTTTGGCAGCCACAACACACTGTTGATTCATGCTGAGCTTATAATGAATTAAACTTACTCCCCCAGCTCTGTTTTATACATACTTTTTTTTTTTTCACTCTTGAAGAAGATTTCCCCCATTCCAAAATTTGTGAAATTGTTTTTTCTGCATTTATATGCAAGGATTTTACATTTCTGTCTTTATAATTGCGTATTGTTGCTGTTGGCTTATTGCTCCAGTGTCTTATGATTATTTTGAATCTTGATTCTATCACCCATCATATTTGTTTGTTCTTTCCAAGTCATTGATAAAAATGCTGACAAGGACTGAGGTACAGACAGAGACCTGACTGTTTCACGGGCGATCTTCCTAGTCTGACCTAACAAACAAAAATAAGAACAGTTGCTGTGGAGTCTATTCTGACTCATGTGACCCCACATTGTCAGAGTAGAACTGTGTTCCACAGGGTTTTCAATGCCTGGTTATTTGGAAGAAGATCACCAAGCCTTTCTTTGAGACGCTTCTGGTTGAACTCGAACCTCTAAACTTTCTGTTAGCAGCAGAATGTGTTTACTAGTGTTATGGATTGAATCATGTCCCCCAAAAATATATGTCAACTTGACTAGGCCGTGATTCCCAATATTATGTAGTTGTCCACCATTTTGTGATCTGATGTGATTTCCCTGTGTGTTGTAAATCCTACCTCTATGATGTTAATAAGGCAGAATTAGAGGCAGTTATGTTGATGAGGCAGGACTCAATCTACAGGGTTAGGTTGTATGTTGAGTCAGTCTCTTTTGAGATATAAAAGAATCAAGCAGAGAGGATGGGGACCTCCTACCACAAAGAATGAAGAACCAGGAGGGAAGCATGTCCTTTGGAGGTGTGTCAATCCACCTTGTTGAGGGTCTTCCTCCTTTCCAATGACCCTGTACTTTGCCAAGCATGATGTCCTTCTCCAGGGACTGGTCCCTCCTGATGGTATGTCCAAAGTATGTGAGATGAAATCTTGCCATCCTTGCTTCTAAGGAGCATTCTGGTTGTACTTCTTCCAAGACAGATTTGTTTGTTCTTCTGGCTGTCAGTATTCTTCGTCGATACCACAATTCAAAAGTGTCAATTCTTATTCGGTCTTCCTTATTCATTGTCCAGCTTTCACATACATATGATGCAAATGAAAATACCAAGGCTTGGGTCAGGTGCACCTTAGTCTTCAAGGTGACATCTTTGCTCTTCAACACTTTAAAGAGGTCCTTTACAGCAGATTTACCCAATGCAATGTGTCTTTTGATTTCTTGACTGCTGCTTCCATGGCTGTTGATTGTGGATCTAAGTAAAATGAAATCCTTGACAACTTCAGTCTTTTCTCCGTTTATCATGATGTTGCTCATTGGTCCAGTTGTGAGGATTTTTTTCAGCTACCATCTTTAAATAATGCCTACCCTGTACCAGAAACTGTTTAAGCTCTTTTTATACATTGATTCACTGAATTGCACAGTACCCCTACAGGCAATATTACCATGATCCTCGTTTTGTAGAGGAGACAACTGAAGCCCAGAGAGGTTAGGCAACTTACCCAGGATCACATAGCTGGCAAGTGACTGAGTCAGGATTCAAACCCAGGAGCCTGTGCTTTTAACCACTCTGTGGTTCTGCCTCTAACATCAGCCAGGATTCTAGCCCATATCGTGCTCAAGGATAACATGAGGGATTCTATTAAATCTAATCAATGAGATTGGTACTATAACATTTATTAGAGTATCGGTGGCAGCAAAAGATCTGAAATGCCAAACCACAGCACTATGCCTTTGTATGTGCTGTATCTTCCTCCAAGAAACTCTTTGCCCATTTGTTCACCAGACTCTCAACTCCTGTCCTTCTTTCATGTCTGCCCAAAAGATATTTCCTTTTTATTTTCCCAGGCTAACTTAAATACTCATTCTATTTTATTACCTCTGCACTTGGCAGAAATGCATTTTGAAACATGTTTCAATAAACAAACATTTATAGAGTACTTGCACTGTGCTAGGCATTGTGCTGGGTAATGGGAACATAAACATGAGAAGACACTGTTCCTGCCCTCAAATTTTTCGCCAACTCCAGAGATCCAACACACAAGCAGAGCACTAATGCCTGTCACATCGTAGGTGTTCTGCAAACATTGCTGAATGGCTGTGAATGGAAGAGAACTGACTACAAAGACAAACAATCCCCAGTTGCCATCCAGTCGACCCTGAATCGGATCTGTCAGAGCAGAACTGTGCTCCAAGGGGTTTTCAATGGCTGATTTTTAGGAAGTAGATTACCAAGCCCTTTTTGTGTGTGTGTGTGTGTTTTAGGTACAAGTTTACAAATCAAGTTAGTCTCTCATACAAAAAGCCAAACACACCCCGCCATACACTCCCAGCTGCTCTCCCGTTAGTGAGACAGCACTTTCCTCCTCTCCTTACTATATTCCCCGTGTCCATTTAACCAGCTCCTGTCCCCCTCTTCCTTCTCGTTTTGCCACCAGACAGGAGTCACCCACATAGTTTCATGTGTCTGCTTGAGCCATGAAGTTCACTCCTTACCAACATCATTGTCTGTTTTATACGCCAAGTCAATCCCTGTCTTTAGAGTTGGTTTCGAGAATGGTTCCAATCTTGGGCTATCAAAGAGTCCAGGGACCATGACCATCAGGGTCCCTCCAGTCTCAGTCAGACCATTAAGCCTGGTTTTGTTATGAGAATTTAAGATCTGCATCCCACTGTTCTCCTGCTCCATCAGGCATTCTCTGGTGTGTTCCCTGTCAGGGCAGTGATCGGTGGTAGCCGGGGACCATCTAATTCTCCCAGTCTTAGGCTATTGGAGTCTCTGGTTTATGTGGCCTTTTCTGTCTCTTGGGCTCATATTTTCCTTGTGTCTTTGGTGTTCTTCATTCTCCTTTGCTCCAGGTGGGTTGAGACCGATTTATGCATCTTAGATGGCTGCTTGCTAGCGTTTAAGACCCCAGACGGCCAGGCCTTTCTTCCAAGGCTCCTCTGGTTGGACTCAGACCTCCAACCTTTTGTTTAGTAGCCAGACACATTAACCATTTGTGCGAGGGCATTCCAGGTACACAGATAACCTTTTAAAACGCCCACATGTGAGTCTTTAAACTGATTTCGCTCTGTAGATTAAGAGAGAATGAATTTTGATCATCATGCCTGTTAGTGAAATTGTAGAATCCACAGTCCATACCTGTGTATCAGTCAGCTTAGGCTACATAATGTAATGGTGATAACCAACTTGAAAATCTCAATAGCTTATAGCAAAAAAAGTTGATTTCCTGCTTATAGCCCATTTGTCTTGGATCATGTGCAGCTTTGCTCCAGCATGATCACTACAAGACCCCACCTGGAGTGGCCTCTTTCTGGGACATTAATGCTATTCTATGGCAGAGGTAAAAGAAAACAAATGTCCCTAGGATGACCCATGCCTGTACTTTTTAGCAATTTTTAAACTCTTTTTATGTTTAGTCCACTAAGCTGATGGCTAAAAACCAAACCAAACCCTTTGCCACTGAGTCGATTCTGACTTATAGCGACCCTGTAGGACAGAGTAGAACCTGCCCCACAGGGTTTCCAAGGAGCGCCTGGTGGATTCAAACTGCTGACCTTTTGTATAGCAGCTGTAGCTCTTAACCACTATGCCGCCATGGTTTCCATCTGATGGCTATTTACCTATATTTTCTTGAATTTTGAATATCACATGGCACCAGGATAGAGTTAAACTACCAGCACATGTAAGAGAAATTTGTAAGATTGACCGATAGGGTCTTTTCTTAATTATTCAGGTTTTAAAATTGTACAGTAACTCATCACTTTAAGTGTTATGCATATTTCTTCTGTAAACTTTTGTTCTCCAAACATATAAGCAATTTATCATTTAGAAAAAAGCTCCCAAATTAAATTAGTTAACTTTACTGAGCAGAAGTATTTCAGTATCTGTTTAATGCATGTTTACCAAGAGATGTAACTGTTCAGCAGACTAACTGAAGGCAAAGCTATTATTCATGTACTCTTATGTTTTGTTTTTTTTTACCATATAATTTAAGGGTTAGGATGAATCATTCATTGCTATCCTTGAAGGCTGTTTCTATCTTCCCACATGCAGTAGCAAAGTGTATATACTCTGCTAATCATTTAATAAAAAATAATAATAATAACTGTTTGGTGCGTAATACATTTTAGTAAAATGGGTGTTTACCATTTGGGACATTTCTAGAATGACACTAATAACAGAAGGTATCCATGTTTCCATTGAGCTTTCATAATAAACAAAAAGACTGCAACTCACGTTTCCCCCACCTAGGATACATTTTTCAGATCGTTTCTCCAGTGCTGCCAAAATAATGGTGCAACACTGATCTGAGAGGCGTACAAAAGAAAATAAATCATGGCAACTGGCTTATTTTTCTTGATTGAGGATCTAGTTACAGGGAGTTGGGCTTAAACTATTCAGACATTAAGGGTAATTTCCTGAGAGTAAATTGTGGAATGAATTACTGGGGAATGAGGTACAGGATCTTTTTTCAGAAGTATGGAAAAAATGGAATGGCTGTCCACCTACTTGCACTCATTTGGTGTTGGATTAACTGGGTGCTGGCAGCAACTCCCAGTATGCTAGGTCCGATACAGATGTGCGTAGGAGTAGCAGTATCGGAAGGCTCTTCAGGTTGGGGAATGCACCTAAGCCAGGGGTCAGGCAGGTGAGTTGAAGAAACAGGAGTCACTAGTGTCAGTATTTATGGATGGTGGGTTTGGCTAGGCTTAGTGTTATTAGTTGCCATCAAGTTGGCTCAGACTCGTGGTGACCATATGTATAACAGAATGAAACTTTGCCCAGTCCTGTACCATCTTCATCTGTATGTTTGAGTCCATTGTCGTGGCTGTTGTGTCAGTGCATCTCATTGAGGGTTTTACGTGTTTTTGCTGACCCTCTACTTCACCAAACATGATGTCCTTTTCTAGTCATTAGTCTTTCCTGATAACATGTCCAAAGTAATCAAGTTGAAGTCTCACCATCTGTTTGTATTTCTTCTAAGGCTGATTTGTTTGTTTTTCTTCACCAACACCACAGTGTGAATACATCATTTCTTCTGCCTTCCGTTTTCATTGTTCTTTTGGCTGGGCTGTTGTTGTTGTTAGGTGCTGTTGAGTTGGTTCTGACTCATAGCAACCCCGTATACAACGGAACGAAACACTGTCTGGTCTTGCACTGCTCTCACAATCGTTATGCTTGACCCCGTTGTTGTAGCCACTGTGTCAATCCATCTCCTTGAGGGACTTCCTCTTTTTCCCTGACCCTCCACTTTACCAAGCATGATGTCCTTCTCCAGGGACTGGTCCCTCTTGATAACATGTCCAAAGTAAGTGAGGTGAAGTCTTGCCATCTCTGCTTCTAAGGAGCACTCTGACTGTACTTCTAAGACAGATTTGTTTGTTCTTCTGGCAGTCCGTGGTATATTCAATATTCTTTGCCAACACCATAATTCAAAGACATCAATTCTTCAGTCTTCCTCATTCATTGTTCAACTTTCACATGCATATGAGGTGATTGAAAATACCATGGCTTGTATCAGGCACGCCTTAGTCCTCAAAGTGACATCTTTGCTTCTTAACACTTCAGAGAGGTCTTTCGCAGCAGATTTGTCCAATGCAATGTATTGTTTGATTTCTTGACTGCTGCTTCCATGGGTGTTGATTGTAGATCTAAGTAAAATGAAATCCTTGACAACTTCAATATTTTCTCTGTTTATCATGATGTTGCTTATTGGTCCAGTTGTGAGATTTTTTTTTTTTTATGTTGAGGTATAATCCATGCTGAAGGCTGTAGTTCTTGACCTTCATGAGTAAGTGCCTCAAGTCCTCTTCCCTTTCAGCAAGCAAGATTGTGTCATCTGCATATCGCAGGTTGTTAATGAGTCCTCCTCTAATCCTTATGCTGCTTTCTTCTTCATATAGTCCAGCTTCTCAGATTATTTGCTTAGCATACAGATTGAATAAGTATGGTGAAAGGATACAACCCTGATACACACCTTTCCTGACTTGGAACCACACAGTATTGCCTTGTTCTGTTTGCACATCTGCCTCTTGGTCTATGTACAGGTTCCTCATGCGCACAGTTAAGCACTCTGGAATTCCTATTCTTTACAGTATTATCCATAATTTGTTATGATCCACACAGTCGAGTACCTTTGCATAGTCAATAAAATACTGGTAAATATCTCTCTGTATTCTCTGCTTTCAGCCAAGATTCCTCTGACATTAGCGATGATATCCCTCATTCCATGTCCTCTTCAGAATCTGGCTTCAATTTCTGCCAGTTCTCTTTTGATGTACTGCTACAACTATTTTTTAATGATCTTTAGCAAAATTTTACTTGTGGGTCATATTAATGGTATTGTTCAATAATTTCCGCGTTCGGTTGGATCACCTTTCTTTGGAATGTGTATAAATATGGATCTCTTCCAGTTGTTTGGCCAGGTACTTGCCTTCCAAATTTCTTGGCATAGATGAGTGAGGACCTCTAGTGCTGCATCCGTTTGCTAAAGCATCTCAATTGGTATTCTGTCAATTCCTGGAGCCTTGATTTTCGCCATTTGGCTGGGCTAAAGCTATTTAGAAAAACATTAAGCAAGGAGAAAAACAGTAATGACAAAAAAAAAGTAAATATGATCGCTGTCTCCTGAAAATAGTTGGCACTATCTGTAAAAACACGAGCACGTACACATGACTGTTTATGCAAATACATCCATGGTATTCCACAATTTCAGACAAATACTTGTGGCCTTTGAAAAAATTCCCACATGCCTAAGATCCTGCTTTTTATTTTATTTTTTCCCCAAATTTTCTTAGCCAAGATTGTGTTACCTTGGGTTTTCACTTCCTTCTCTGAAGGCTTTTCATATTACACTAACATTTACTGAGCTCTCACTTCAAGCTTAGCATGATGCTGTACCCTTCTAGGTGCTGGAAACACTGCAAAGAATCCCGACTTGCTGAGACCAGTGTCTTTTGTGGGGGCATTTGTGCTTAAGCTGTGGGTGAGTCAGTGAGACCGTGTTGCTATGTCCCCACTTCAGTTTTACTATTTAAGGAACCACTGCCGTCTTGATTTTATATCAAAACTCATGGAGAAAATGTTCCTCAGCCTCTTTTAAATGCCATGTTGTAACTGTGCACAATATGCCCAGTATTGTTCAGATGGTAAGAAGATACACTGACATTTGAGGGGATTCCTTACCCACCTCATTTCCTTGAGAATCAAATCCTGAAGCTGTTGCAGGCCTTGTAAACACCCAATGGATTCCCTGCTAATATGCATATTTTGGGCACATCAGTATGTTTGTCATTTTCTCCCTGGAAACGGTTTCTCACACCCACGTTCTAAGTGTGTGATCAGTGATTATATCTCCTGTTAGTTTTCTGGGTTCTCTTTGCCTGGAGTGAAGGCTGGGAACATGATTCAGTTTAGGGAAATGAGACAAAACGTGGTTGTTAAAATTATCTTTCCAAAGGGTCGTTTTGTATGTGTGCGGTTACTATACTTGGTGCAACCTATGACCTCCTTCACCTAAAATAATGAAGCAGATTTAAGCACTACCGGTACTGGTTGCTGTCAAGTTAATTCTGACTCATGACAACCCAGAGTAGTACTGTGCTCCATAGGGTTTTCAGTAGCTGCTTTTTTGGAATTAGATAGCCAGATCTTTCTTCCAAGGTGCTTCTGGGTAGACTTAAACTTCTGACCTTTTGGTTAGCAGTCAAGCATGTTGACCATTTACACCACTCAGGGACTCCAGTTTGAACACTAGGATCTTAGAATCTTAGTATTGGAGAGAGCCTAGGAGACACCTGCTCAAAATCTAGGCCCTTGGAGATCATTTATCTTAGTTTAAAAGAGGAGTCTCTGCCCTCTTTTCTTCCCCAAATTTGCTATTTTTGAAGCTGTCAAGAGACAGGCACCTAATAACTTTGCTCAGGGATCGATCCTTTCAGTGTTTGCAGCCTTTTCTATAAGGACATCATCTTCCTCCACTTTGGCGTTTGACTTCATGAAGCAAGTAAGGGGCCAGTGAAACTTGTTGGCTGGTATTCTTTCTAGGGCATTCGACAGCTTGGTGGTGGGGAGGGAGTTGTTTTGTTTTGTCTTGACCAGTGCAAGGAATATGAGGATGTCCTGGTTTAGTTAGTACTATTTGTTTTTTTTGTTTCGTTTTTATTGTGCTTTAGGTGAAGGTTTACAGACAAATTAGTTTCTCATTAAACAATTAATACACATATTGTTTTTGTGAAATTGATTGCCAGGCCCGCGACTTGTCAACACTCTCCCCCCTCAACCTTGGGTTCCCCATTTCCACTCGTCCAGCTTTCCAGTCCTCTCCTGCCTTCTTATCCTTCCCCTTGGGCTTGTATGCGCAGTTAGTCTCCTATACATGTATTACTGTTTGTTTTGTGGGCCTGTCTAATCTTTGGTTGAAAGGTGAACCTCAGGAGTGACTGCAGTACTGAGTTAAAAGGGTGTCTGTGGGCCATACTCAGGGTTTCTCCAGTCTCCATCAAACCAGTAAGCCTGGTCTTTTTTTTTTTTTTTTTTGAGTTTGAATTTTGTTTTACATCTTTCTCCAATTCTGCCCAGGACCCTGTATTGTTGTGATCCCTATCAGGACAGTTGGTGGTGGTAGCCAGGCACCATCTAGTTGTGCTAGACTCAGTCTGGTGGAGGCTGTGGTAGTTGTGGTCCATTAGTCCTTTGGACTAATCTTTCCCTTGTGTCTTTGATTTTCTTCATTCTTTCTTGCTTTCGACAGGGTGGGACCAGAGGAGTGTCTTAGATGGCTGCTCACAAGCCTTTCAGACCTGAGATGCTACTCACCAATGTAGGCTGTAGAACATTTTCCTTATAAACTGTGTTATACCAATTGAATTAGCACTGTTTTTGAGTTCTTTCCAGCTCTTAACTGGTTTGGAGAGTCCTTTTGCACCACTGTATTCTCAGGCATGCTAGACCACACAAGCATCTTTTTTTTTTTTTTAATTGTGGTGAAAGTATACACAGCAGAACATACACCAATTTAACAGTTTTTTGTGTGTATAATTCATGACATTGATTACATTCTTTAAGTTGTACAATCATTCTTGCTATCCTTTTGCAAATTATTTCATCACCACTGACGTACACTCAATGCCTCTAAGCAAAAACTCCCTCTTTCCCTTTCCCTCCCTCTCCTGGTAACCACTAATAATTTTTGGTTTCTATATATTTGCTTATTTCATATAAGCAATAGCAACAATATTTGTCCTTTCGTGACTGACTTTGCTCTGCATAATGTTTTCTAGGTTCATCCATGTATTGCATGCATCAAGACTTCATTCCTATTTATGGCTGAGTAATATTCCACTGTAGGCATATACCACATTTTATTTATTCATTCATCAGTTGATAGACTTTTTTAAAAACTTTTTTTGTGTGTGCTTTAGACGACGTTCTACAGAGCAAATTAGTTTCTCGTTAAAGAATTAATACACATGTTGTTTTGTGTCATTGGTTGCCAACCCTGTGATGTGTCAACACTCCCCCCTTCTCAACCTTGGGTTCCCTATTTCCATTCATCCAGCTTTCCGGTCCTCTCCTGCCTTCTCATCCTTGCCTCTGGGCTGGTGTGCCCAGTTAGTCTCCTATAGATGTATTATTGTTTGTTTTATGGGCCTGTCTAATCTTTGGTTGAAGGGTGAACCTCAGAAGTGGCTTCAGTACTGAGTCAAAAGGGTGTCCATAGACCATACTTTCCGGGTTTCTCTAGTCTCTGTCAGACCAGTAAATCTGGTCTTCTTTTTTTGTGAGTCTGAATTTTGTTCTACATTTTTCTCCAACTCTGTCCAGGATCCTATATTGTGATCCCTGTTAGGACAGTTGGTGGTGGTAGCCAGGCACCATCTAGTTGTGTTGGACCCAGTCAGGTGGAGGCTGTGGTACTTGTGGTCTGTTAGTCTTTGGGATTAATCTTTCCCTTATGTCTTTGTTTTTCTTAATTCTCTCTTGCTGCAGACAGGGTGGGACCAGCGGAGTGACTTAGATGGCTGCTCACAAGCTTTAAGACCCCAGGTGCTACTCACTAAAGTAGGATGTAGAACATTTTCTTTATAAACTATGTTATGCCAATTGAGCTAGATATTCTCCAAGACCATGGTCCCCAGCCCTCAGCCCAGTAATTCATTCCTTCAGGGAGTTTGGAAGTTTCTATGAAGCTTCTATGACTTTGCCTTGATCTAGTTGTGCTGACTTTCCTAGTATTGTGTACAGTCTTACCGTTCACCATTGTTACCACTTATCTATTATCTTGTTACAGCTTTTCCCTCCCCACCCCTGCCCTTCCTTGAATCATCAAAGATTGTTTCTTTCTGTTTGTAAACCTTATCATGAGTTTTTATAATAGTGGTTTCATATAGTATTTTTCCTTTTGTTATTGATGTATTTCACTTAGCATAATGCCCTCCAGATTCATCCATGTTGTGAGATGTTTCATAAACTCATCATTTTTCTTTTTTTTAATTTTCATTTTTATTGTGCTTTAAGTGAAAGTTTACAGATCAAGTCAGTCTCTCATACAAAGCCTTATATACACCTTGCTGTATACTCCTGGTTGCTCTCCCTCCAATGAGACAGCACACTCCTCTCTCCACTCTGCATTTCTGTGTCTATTTATCTAGCTCCTGTCCCCCTCAGCCTTCACATCTCCCCTCCAGACAGAAACTGCACACATAGTCTCAGGTGTCTACTTGATCCAAGAAGCCCACTCCTCACCAGTATCATTTTCTGTCCTATAGTCCAGTCCAATCCCTGTCTGAACGGTTGGCTTTGGGATGGTTGCTGTTTTGGGCCCACAGAAGGTCTGGGGACCATGATCTCTGGGGTCCCTCCAGTCTCAGTCAGACCATTAAGTCTGGTCTTTTTACGGGAATTTGAGGTCTGCACCCCACTGGTCTCCTGCTCCTTCAGGAATTCTCTGTTGTGTTCCCTATCATGGCAGTCATCGGTTGTAGCCGGGCACCATCTAGTTCTTCTGGTCTCAAGCTGATGTAGTCTCTGATTTATGTGGCCCATTCTGACTCTTGGGCCCATACTTACCTTGTGTCTTTGGTATTCTTCAATATGCCTTGCTCCATGTGGGTTGAGACCAGTTGTTGCATCTTAGGTGGCCACTTGCTAGTGTTTAAGACATCAGACGCCACTCTCCACAATAGGATGCAGAATGTTTTCTTAATAGATGTTATTATGCCAGTTGACCTAGATGTCCCCTGAAACCATGGTCCCCAAACCCCTGCCACGCTGGCCTCTGAAGCATTCAGTTTATTCAGGAAACTTCTTTGCTTTTGGTTTAGTCCAGTTGTGTTGACCTCTCCTGTATTGCATGTTGTCCTTCCCTTCACCTAAATTAGTTTTGTCTACTATCTAATAAGTGAATCCCCCTCTCCCTCTATTCCTCTGTCCCGCCCATCTCATAACCATCAAAGAATATTTTCTTCTCTGTTTAAATTATTTGTTGAGTTCTTAGAATAATGGTCTCATACAATGTTTGTCCTTTTGCAACTGGCTAATTGCACTCAGCATAATGCTTTCCAGATTCCTCCATGTTATGAAATGTTTCACAGATTAATCGTTCTTTATCGATGTATAGTATTCCATTGTGCGAATATACCATAATTTATCCATTCGTCCGTTGATGGGCACCTTGCTTCCATCTTTTTGCTATTGTAAACAGTGCTTCAGTGAACATGTGTGTGCATATATCTGTTTGTATAAAGGCTCTTACTTCTCTAGGATATATTCCAAGGAGTGGGATTACAGGATTCTATGGTAGTTCTATTTCTAGCTTTTTAAGGAAGCGGCAAATCAATTTCCAAAGTTGTTGCACCATTTCACATTCCCACCAGCAGTGTGTAAGTGTTCCAGTCTCTCCACAACCTCTCCCAGATTTATTATTTTGTGTTTTTTGGATTAATGCCAGCCTCATTGGAGTGAGATGGAATCTCAATGGAGTTTTGATTTGCATTTCTCTAATGGCTGATGGAAACCCTGGTGGCGGAGTGGTTAAGTGCTATGGCTGCTAACCGAAAAGCCAGCAGTTCGAATCCTCCAGGTGCTCCTTGGAAACTCTGTGGGACAGTTTTACTCTGTCCTGTGGGGTCTCTATGAGTCAGAATTGACTCGACGGCAGTGGGTTTGTTTCTTTTTGATTTGAATGGCTGATGATCATGAGCATTTTCTCATGTATCTCTTAGCTACCTGAATGTCTTCTTTAGTGAAGTGCCTGTTCATATCCTTTGCCCATTTTTTAATTGGGTTGTTTGTCTTTTTGTGGTTGAGTTTTTGCAGTAACACGTAGATTTTAGAGATCAGAAGCTGATCAGAAATGTCATAGCTAAAAACTTTTTCCCAATCTGCAGGTAATCTTTTTACTCTTTTGGTGAAGCCTTTGGATGAGCATAGGTGTTTGACTTTTAGGAGCTCCCAGTTATCTAGTTTCTCTTTGGCTGTTTATACAGTTCTAGTAATGTTTTATATACTGTTTATGCCATGTATTAGGGCTCCTAGCATTGCTCCTGTTTTTTCTTCCATGATCTTTATCATTTTAGATTTTATATTTAAGCCTTTGATCCATTTTGAGTTGGTTTTTGTGTATGGTGTGTTCTTTTTCATTGTAGTTGAATTTGTTTTTGCTGAGTCTTTATGTTTGCTTGTTTTTTATTTTGAAGTGTAGGATTGTTAGTCTTCTTTGTGGTTACCTTAATATTTACCCCTATTTTTCTAAGTTTAAACCTAACTTATATCTCCCTATATCCCCTTGATTTCCTGTCCATATGGAAGATTTATGCCTACTTCATTTAGTCCATTTTTATTGATTTAATGTTATCTTTTACATAATGACATCACTGATTCCCTGTTTTGAGCATTTTTTGATCTTGATTTATTTTTGTGATTTCCCTATCTGAGTTGATATCTGATTGATCTGTTCTGTGTTCCAGTTTTGGGTTGATATCTAATGTTACTGATTTTCTAACCAGAGAATTCCCTTTAGTATTTCTTGTAGTTTTAGTTTGGTTTTTGCAAAGCTTGTGTTTATCTGTAAATGACTTAATTTCGCCTTCCATTTATATGAGAAACAGTTTTGCTGGATATATGATTCTTGGCTGGCAATTTTTCTCCTTCAGTGCTTTATATATGTCATTCCATTGCCTTCTTGCCTGCATGGTTTTGGCCGAGTAGTCTGAACTTATTGATTCTCTTTTGCAGGCGACTTTTTGCTTATCCCTGGCCACTCTTAAAATTTTTTCTTCATCTTTGGCAAGTTTAGTTATAATATGTTTTGGTGACTTTCTTTTGGGATCTACCTTGTATGGGGTTCGATGAGCATCTTGGATAGGTATCCTTTCATCTTTCATGATGTCAGGGAAGTTTTCTGTCAAGAAATCTTCAACAATTCTCTCTGTATTTTCTGTTATCCCTCCCTGTTCTGGTATTCCAATCACTCACAAGTTATTCTTCTTGATATAATCCCACATGATTCTTAGGGTTTCTTCATTTTTAAAAATTCTTTTATCGGGCTTTTCTTTGAATATATTGTTGCCAAATGTTTTATCTTCAGTCTCAATAATTCTGCATTCCACTTCCTCAGTTATGCTCCTCTCACTTTCTGTTGAGTTGTCTAATTCTGTAATTTTATTGTTAATCTTCTGAATTTCCAATTGCTGTCTCTTTATAGATTCTTGAGGTTTATTAAATTTTTCATTATGTTCTTGAATCATCTTTTCAATTTCTTCAACTGCTTTATCTGTGTGTTCCTTGGGTTTTTCTGCGTGTTGCTTGATCTCATTCCTGATTCTTGAAGAGTTCTGTTTGTATTCTACATCTGGTAATTCTGGGAATATGTCTCCATCCAGGAGAGTCCTTGATTCTTTGTTTTGGGAATTTGTTGAAACAATCATGGTCTGCTTTTTTATGTGATTTGATACCGACTCTTGTCTCTGAGCCATCTATAATTATTGTATTCATTTATTTTATGTTTGCTCTCTGTGTCCTAGTTTCTTGCTTTGTTTTGTTTTGATATACCCAAATAGGCTAGTAGAATGAGCTTACTTGATTATTGGAGCCTTTGAAGCACTAATGTTCTGTTACCAAATGGCTATATCTGTTACCAGGTATATGAGCCTAGGAGTCCATTCACTATTCTTGTATAGATTCAGCTCAGGTGTCCTGATAGTCAGTCACCTAGTGTGTGGTGTAGGCTCTCACCTACTGTCTTAGAGGAGCAGTGGTAATGAGTGTATGCACAGGTTTCTGGTGGCAGCAGGGGGTCACACTCTGAGGAGGGCAGGGAACTGACAGCCTTCTCCCAAGTGTCAGTGAGGAAGGAGCATTCCTGTTCTCTGGAGCACTCTGGTAGATGTGCTCTGAAGCTGTACCTTAGGCTTCCAATGCTTATACCTGTAAGGACTGGTAGGCACCACTAACCTTGGTCCCCTTTTGCAGGTGGCTAGATGGTGTGGATGGAGCCTCCAGTCCTCAGGCCCCCGCAGTGGGTAGGTGAAGGCCCTGTTTAATAGACAGAACAGGTACCGAACCTCCAAAACCTGCCTCTCCACTGTGCAGCTGAAATAGTTACAGTCAGGCCTCAAACACATTCGCTCTTGCAATCTAATAGCCACCTGGATCCATGCAGGGGTAAAAGACAAAGTCTGTGGATCACTTGTGCCTAGACTGGAGCTGCTTCTGCTCTGAGCTTCCAGATTAGGGGAGTTGGCAGAGTATTTTTCCCCTGTTTGTTAATCTGTTCCTTCTCCAAAACCAGGAAAATGGCTCAGGGAGCACAGCAGGGCCTATCTCAGGCTTAGGGAAATCAACTGTTAATAAAGCTGACAGGGTCAGAGGAAGGAGGGGTCAGATCGATAGGAGAGAGTTCTTTCAAAAGAAGGAACCATTAGATCTGGAAAGGGTAAATTAGACAAAATTACTTATCTTGTGCCGAGAGGCTGTTTTATATCAGATTCCAGAGACGTGTGTAGCCTTTGCTCACTGGCTGGGTCCCCGCCGAGATCCCCCCAGGGGATTAGGGCTGCGTCCTGTGCTTGCCTCCTTTCGCTGAAGCAGCTGTGTCCTAAACTCCACCACCAGTACCGCAGCCGTCACATCAGGGGGTTCGGGTGTCTGAACTTCAGTTGCCTTCTTCGCTGAAGCAGCTGCTTCCTAAACACCATGGCCAGCCCCACTCTAGACACACCACGGGATCAGGGGTGCACCACTCTCCTTGCCTTCTTTCGCTGAAGCTGCCTTGTCCCAGGAAACTACCGTCAGCCGCACCGCAGTCATGCCAAGGAAAGCGCCAAGGAATCAGAGCTGAGGCACTGCCACGGTCTCAGAAACTTCTTGCTGCTTCTGCACCATCTCTCCCTCCCCTGACACTCAGTCTGATTCCTTAACTTTGCCTTTGATGCTCAGGGTTCCTAGTTTGTCATATTTAATCGATTCACTTGTCTTTACAGGTCTTTGTTGTAAGAGGTATCGCCGGAAGCGTCTGACTACTTCACCATCTTGGCCCTGCCTCTCATCATTTTTCTTTATCATTGCGTAATGTTTCATTGTGTGTATGTACCAAGTTGATGGATATTTTGATTGCTTCCACCTTTTGACTATTTTGAATAGTGCTGCAATTAACACTGGTTTAATTGCACTGGTTTAATGTTCACGTCATTGCTTTCAGGTCTTTTGAGTATACACCTAAGAGTAAAATTGCTAGGTCATATGGTAGTTCTGTGCTCAACTTTTTTAACTGTTTTCCACATTGCCTGTACCATTTTACATTCTTAACAGCAATGGATGAGGATTCTTATTTCTCCACAACCTCACCAACACCTAATGTTTTCTGGGGTTTTTTGTCCATTGCCATTCTAATGGGGGGAGGAATGAGATGGTACCTCACTGTGGTTTTTATTTTCATCTCCCTAATGGCTAACGGAAACCCTAGTGGCAAAGTGGTTAAGTGCTACAGCTACTAACCAAAAGATTGGCAGTTCAAATCCACCAGGCGCTCCTTGGAAACTCTGTGGGGCAGTAAAACTCTATTTTACTCTGTTCTATAGGGTTGCTGTGAGTTGGACCGGGATTTGGGTTAATGGCTAATGACTTTGAGCATCTTTCCATGCGCTTGTTGGCCATTTGAATATCTTCTTTATTTAAATGTGTTCAAGTCCTTTGCTCATTTTTTAATTGATTGTTTGCCTTTTTGTGTTATGTTGTAGAGGTACTTTATATATTTTTGATATTAGATTCTTATTGAATATATGGTTCCCCAAAATTTTTTCTGAGTCTGTAGGCTGTCTTTTCACTTTTTTGATAAAGTCCTTTGATACACAAAAGTAATTTTTATGAGGTCCCGTTTATCCATTTTGTCTTTTGCTGCTTGTGCTTTTTTTGTTGTTACACCCGATAGCCCATCACTAAAAGCTATGTCCTTCAGCTTTGTGCCTACATTTTCCTCTAAGAATTTTATGGTTTTTGTGTTCACATTTAGGCTCTTGAAGCATTTTGAATTGTTTTTTTGTATATGCTGTGAGGGTTGAATCCTGATTCATTCTTCTACATATAGAAATTCTATTTTCCCAGCAGTATTTATTAAAGAGACTCTTCTTTCCCCATTGGCTGGACTTAGTACCCTTGTTGAAAATCAGTTAACCATAGAAGTTTGGATTTATTTCTGGATTCTCAATTCTATTCTGTTTGGTCTATTGTCTATTATTATACCAGTACCAGGCTGTTTTAGAGTCCCTGGGTGGCACAAATAGTTAAGCACTAGACTATTAGCTGAAAGGTTGGTGGTTCAAACCCATCCAGAGGCACCTCAGAAGAGAAGCCTGGAAATTTGCTTTCGGAGAGTCACAGCCATGAAAACCCTATGGAGTAGTTCTACTCTGCACATATGGGGCTTCTATGAGTCTGAATTGACTTGATGGCACCTAACAACAACAAAGGCTTTTTTTTTTTTTTAATTTTTTTTTTGCTGTTGAGAATATGTATAGCAAAACATACACCAATTCAACCATTTCTACATGTATAATTCAGTGATGTTGATTGCATTCTTCAAGTTGTGTAACCTGTCTCACTTTCCTTTTCTGACTTGTCCTTCCCACATGAACATAAACTCCCTGCCCGGTAAGGTTCCTATCTAATTTTTTGAGTTACTATTGTCACTTCGATCACGTATAGATAGTTCTTAAAAGAACGTAATGCTCAATGCAGGCATATTTTACTAGTTAAGCTGTTGTTTGTTTTTAAGAAAACTCAGGGGAATATTTTTGGTTTAAGGTTTAAAGATTATCTCAGGACAATAGTTTCAGGGGTTTATCTAGCCCCCACGGCTCCAGAAAGTCTGAAGCCTATGAGAATTTGAAATTCTGTTCTGTATTTTCCCCCTTTTTGTCAGGATTCTTCTATAGAGTATTTGATCAAAATGTTCAGTAATGGTAGCCAGCAATATCCAGTTCTTCTGGTCTCATAGCAAAGGAGGCAATTGTTCATGGTGGCCAACAAAGGCTGTTTCAATTACTGTGACCTATTAATATGTTTTGAAGTCAGGATGTGAGTTCTCCTACTCACTCGTCTTCTTCAGGATTGCTTTAGCTATTTCGGGTCCCTTGCTCTTCCATATAAATTTTAGGATTGACTTTTCCATTTCTGTAAAGAAGGCTGTTGGAATTTTGATGGGAACAAGCATCTTTTGATGTTTAAGAATTAATTCCTCTAAGTAAGGAATTGAAAAACAGAAGGACTCTTCAAGCATCAGCACCATAAATCAACATTCCATTTTCTAAGGATGTTTCTTCTGAGAATAGGCACTGCTGAGATGGGAAATGAGTTCTTGGAGACTTTGGGAACATAACAGCACACTCTTAAACTTACTAATTTCTGGCTAAAACAATATGAGAGACTGACCAAACTATATAGTTAAGATCTCTGAATTTCCCTGTTTGTAAATTATACTTCAGCTTAAAAATTCAGAATTAAAAAAGGAATATTTGGAGAATATTTAATGGAGAAAAAGTTCAGGAAAGTCAAACATATCATGTGACACAGGATTTTCAATAGACTGTGGCACAGCGGTTAGGAGCTATGGCTGCGAATCAAAAGGTCAGCAGTTTGAGCGCACCAGCCACTCCGTGGAAACCCTATGGGGCAGTTCTACTCTGTCCTATAGGGTTGCTATGAGTTAGAATCAACTTGACGGCACCGGGTTTGGGTTTTGTGTGTGTGTGTGTGTGTGTGTGTGTGTGTGTGGTTAAAATGAAAACAGAGCTTAGAATTACTGGTAATACATTGTATCATGACAGATCTGAGTAAAGAAGAAGCTAGGATCTTTGGACACATGTGATAAGGAATGACGTTGGAAAAGAAATTACAAAGATGTCTTACAAAGGCAAAAAGGAAATCCTATAGAAAATAGGGAGGCAATTCCTTAGGGAGGATTAGAATGGAGGATTGTATTAAAACTTGCAAAGTTCCATTAATGATATAGTCAGGAACAACATGCAGTCGTGGAAGCCGGGGAGCTCTAAGTAGGTGAAGACACAACGTAGGAAAATAGTGTGGGTAAAGTAAGAAGTGTTTCTATGTGTGTTAATTTTTATTCTGGTGTCCTTTGCATGTAAACATCTTTGTCATAATAAGGCTGTCTTAGTCATCTAGTGCTGTTGTAACAGAAATACCACAAGTGAATGGTCTTAACAAAGAGGAATTTATTCCCTCACAGTCTCCAAGTCCAAATTCAGGGTATCAGCTCCAGGGGGAGGCATTCTGTCTGTGTAGGCTCTGGAGGAAGGCCCTTGTCATCAATCTTACCCTGTTCTATGAGCTTCTCTGCACAGGAACCCTGGGTCCAAAGAACGCACTCTGCTCTTGGCACTGATTTTTTGGTGGTGTGAGGTCACCCACTGTCTGTTTGCTTCCCTTTCCCTTTGTCTCTTGCAGGATAAAAGGTGATACAGGCCACACCCCAGGGAAAGTCCCTTTACTTTGCATCAGGGATGTGACGATAGTAGGGGTGTTACAATCCCACCCTAATCCTCTTTAACATAAAATTACAATCACAAAATGGAGGACAGCCACATAGTACTGGAAATCATGGCCTAACCAAGTTGACACATATTTCTGGGGGACACAATTCAATCCATGATGAAGGCAAACATTGAAAAAGGAATGAAAAAAGGTAAATAATTTTAAAAATCAGGTGGGATAAGAGAAAAGAGTTTTCTCCCTAGTTTTTTAGATGACTCTGGTAATGAAGGGCTAACTGGGGAAAGGGGACAATGGTGGTTCAGTGGTAGAAGTCTCACCTTCCATGAAGAAGACCCGGGTTTAGTTCCTGGCCATGTACCTCATGCACAGAAACCACCCAACTGACATTGGAGGCTTAGGTGTTGCTATGATGCTGAACAGGTTTCCACACAGTTTTCAGACCAAGACAGACTAGGAAGAAAGGACTAGTGATTTACTTTTGAAAATCAGCCAATGAAAACCCTATGGATCATAATGGTGGATCACAGCTGTCCAGTCCCACTGTTCATGGGGTTGCCATCAGAGGTCTCTATGAGTTGGGGCTCAATTCAAAGGCAGTTTACAGCAACAGTTGGGGAAAGGAATAGAAAACATATGTTACTGAGGAACTGATTGTGATATAGAAAAGCAATATGTAGTAGTGTGGTTGTTTGAATAATGGCTCCCAAAGTTGTCTACGTACTAATCCACAGAACCTGTGAGTATGTTGTAAAAGTGACTTTACAGATGTGATTAAGTAAAGGATCATCAGATAGGAAAATTATACTGGATTATCTGGGTGGGCCCAGTGTAATCACAGGGTTCTTATAAAAGAGAGACAGGAGATCAAAAAGAGTAGTAGGGGATGTAACAACAGAAGTAAGAGGTCAGAGTAGTACAAGGAAGGTGCTACAAGCCAAGGAATGCTGGTGGCCTCTAGAAGCTGGAAAAGGCAAGGAAATGGATTCTCCTCTAGAGCCTCCAAAGGAACCCGTGAAACTGATTTCAGACACTTGATCTCCAGAACTGTAAGAGAATAAATTCGTGTTCATTTTAAGTCATTAAGTTTGTAGTATTGGAAAACTAATACAAATAGTAGCTCTAAGTGTTTAAGTGACGTTTACAATGAATGTCTGTAAATCAACTCTGAGCTTTGAAAATTCCACACATTTTAAAAGACTCTGGCTCTGCGTTATATTCTGTTGGTCAACAAATTACTTTCTTCAAAGTTGAGCAACTTAGATACAGACTACATTTGAGGTCATCCATTCATGATTTCTGGTTTTTTTAGAAAAACACCACATAATCACATTTGATCTTCCTCATGATGGTTTAGTTCCCATTTTACAAATGAAAAAACTGAGCCTTGTTGAGATTAACTGATCTGCCCAAGGTCACACCGCCAATTAGTGGAGAGACAGTATTCCCATTCCTCTCTTACAAAGATCCAGGGTTCTTTCTGGGGCCCACAGTTTGACCTCTGAATCTATATCTAGGACCTCTTGTGTTGAGAAAGCACCTCTTGCAGAGAAAATTTTGCTCATTATCTTTGCTTACTAGTGGGAATATCTCTGAAGGGTAAAGTCATAGGAGTGTAATGGCTGGGTTGAAAGTTATACACAGTAAAAAATTTTAATAGATAACTGACAGACAGCAATTCGAAAAGTACCAACTTACCTCAAAGTTCTTGTTTCTACACACACAACACTATTATCAATCTTTTTAATTTTTTTGCCAATTTGATAGGTGAAAATGGTACCCTTTTTTATTTATTTTCTTTTATTAATGAATCAAGTTAAGCATCCTTTCATGTGAGTAGTAGCTATTTGTTTTTGCTTATGGGTTTTTGTGGTTTTTTTTTTTTTTAGGGTGGAGTTATACAGAAATGTTTACTTTTTTGTAATTGAATCATCCACCATTTTTTAATGGTTTCTGGGTTTACTTAGGTTTGCCAAATTAGCAAATTAAAATACAGAATACCCAGTTAATTTCTGATAAAACATGAATAAGTTTTTAGTGTAAGTGTGTCCCATACCGTATTTGGAATAAACCTTATACTAAAAACACCCACGGTTGTTGTCGTTAGATGCTGTTGAGTTGGCTCTGACTCAGTGACCTCATGCATAACGGAACTAAATGCTGCTTGGTCCTGCACCATCCTCAGAATCATTGCTGTGTTGGAGCCCATTGTTGTAGCCACTCTGTCAATCCATCTCTCTGAGGGTATTCCTCTTTTTTGCTGACCTTCTACTTTGCCAAGCATTATGTCCTTCCCTAGGGACGGGTCCCTCCTGATAACATGTCACAAAGTATGTGAGACAAAGTTTTGCCATCCTCCTAAAGAGCATTCTGGCTGTACTTCTTCTAAGACAGATTTGTTCATTCTTTTGACAGTCAATACTCAATATTCTTCACCAACACCATAATTTAGAGGCATCAAGTTCTTCAGTCTTCCTTATTCATTGTCCAACTTTCGCATGCATGTAAGGCTATTGGAAATACCATGGCTTGGGTCAGGTGCACTTTAGTCCTCAAGGTGACGTCTTTGCTTTTTAACACTTGAAAAGTCTTTTGCAGCAGATTTGCCCAATGTATTATGTTGTTTGATTTCTTGACTGCTGCTTCCATGGGCATCGATTGTGGATCCAATTAAAATGAAATCCTTGATAAGTTCAATCTTTCCTCCCTTTATCATGATGTCGCTTATGGTCCAGTTGTGAACATTTTATTTTCTTTATGTTAGATGTAATGCCTACCGAAGGCTTCGATCTTGATCAGTTAAGTGCTTTGAGTCCTTTTCACTTTCAGCAAGCAAGGTTGTGTCATCGGCATAACGCAGGTTATTAATGAGTTTTCCTCTAATCCTAATGCCATATTCTTTTTCATACAGTCCAGCTTCTCAGATTATGTGCTCAGCATACAGATTGAATAAATATGGTGAAAGGAGACAACCCTAATGCACACCTTTTCTGATTTTAAACCATGTAGTGTTCCCTTGTTCTATTCAAACAACTGTCTCTTGGCCTATGCGCAGGTTCTGCATGAGTACACCTGAGTGTTCTGGAATTCCCATTCTTTGTAATGTTATCCATAATTTGTTAGGATCCACACAGTTGAATGCCTTTGCATAGTCAATAAAATACAAGTAAACCAAACCTCTGGGACACAGCAAAAGCAGTGCTCAGAGGCCAATTTATATCGATAAATGCACACATACAAAAAGAAGAAAGAGCCAAAATCAGAGAACTGTCCCTACAACTTGAACAAATAGAAAGTGAGCAACAAAAGAATCCATCAGGCACCAGAAGAAAACAAATAATAAAAATTAGAGCTGAACTAAATGAATTAGAGAACAGAAAAACAATTGAAAGAATTAACAAAGCCAAAAGCTGGTTCTTTGAAAAAATTAACAAAATTGATAAACCATTGGCTAGACTGACTAAAGAAATACAGGAAAGGAAACAAATAACCCGAATAAGAAATGAGGTGGGCCACATCACAACAGACCCAACTGAAATTAAAAGAATCATATCAGATTATTACGAAAAATTGTACTCTAACAAATTTGCAAACCTAGAAGAAATGGATGAATTCCTGGAAAAACACTACCTACCTAAACTAACACATTCAGAAGTAGAACAACTAAATAGACCCATAACAAAAAAAGAGATTGAAACGGTAATCAAAAAACTCCCAACAAAAAAAAAAGCCCTGGCCCGGACGGCTTCACTACAGAGTTCTACCAAACTTTCAGAGAAGAGTTAACACCACTACTACTAAAGGTATTTCAAAGCATAGAAAATGACGGAATACTACCCAACTCATTCTATGAAGCCACCATCTCCCTGATACCAAAACCAGGTAAAGACACTACAAAAAAAGAAAATTACAGACCTATATCCCTCATGAACATAGATGCAAAAATCCTCAACAAAATTCTAGCCAATAGAATTCAACAACATATCAAAAAAATAATTCATCACGACCAAGTGGGATTTATACCAGGTATGCAAGGCTGGTTTAATATTAGAAAAACCATTAATGTAATCCACCACATAAATAAAACAAAAGACAAAAACCACATGATCTTATCGATTGATGCAGAAAAGGCATTTGACAAAGTCCAACACCCATTTATGATAAAAACTCTCACCAAAATAGGAATTGAAGGAAAATTCCTCAACATAATAAAGGGCATCTATGCAAAGCCAAAAGCCAACATCACTCTAAATGGAGAGAAACTGAAAGCATTTCCCTTGAGAACGGGAAGCAGACAAGGATGCCCTTTATCACCGCTCTTATTCCACACTGTGCTAGAAGTCCTAGCCAGAGCAATTAGGCTAGACAAAGAAATAAAGGGCATCCGGATTGGCAAAGAGGAAGTAAAATTATCTCTATTTGCAGATGACATGATCTTATACACAGAAAACCCCAATGAATCCACCAGAAAACTACTGAAACTAATAGAAGAGTTTGGCAGAGTCTCAGGTTATAAGATAAACATACAAAAATCACTTGGATTCCTCTACATCAACAAAAAGAACATTGAAGAGGAAATAACCAAATCAATACCATTCACAGTAGCCCCCAAGAAGATAAAATACTTAGGAATAAATCTTACCAAGGATGTAAAAGACCTATACAAAGAAAACTACAAAGCTGTACTACAAGAAATTAAAAAGGACATACTTAAGTGGAAAAACATACCTTGCTCATGGATGGGAAGACTTAACATAGTAAAAATGTCTATTCTACCAAAAGCCATCTATACATACAATGCACTTCCAATCCAAATTCCAATGTCATTTTTTAAGGTGATAGAGAAACAAATCACCAACTTCATATGGAAGGGAAAGAAGCCTCGGATAAGCAAAGCATTACTGAAAAAGAAGAAAGTGGGAGGCCTCACTCTACCTGATTTCAGAAGCTATTATACAGACACAGTGGTCAAAACAGCCTGGTACTGGTACAACAACAGGCACATAGACCAATGGAACAGAATTGAGAACCCAGATATAAATCCATCCACATACGAGCAGCTGATATTTGACAAAGGCTCAGAGTCAGTTAATTGGGGAAAAGATAGTCTTTTTAACAAATGGTGCTGGCATAACTGGATATCCATTTGCAAAAAAATGAAACAGGACCCATACCTCACACCATGCACAAAAACTAACTCCAAGTGGATCAAAGACCTAAACATAAAGACTAAAACGATAAAGATCATGGAAGAAAAAATAGGGACAACCCTAGGAGCCCTAATACAAGGCATAAACAGAATACAAAACATTACCAAAAATGACGAAGAGAAACCAGATAACTGGGAGCTCCTAAAAATCAAACACCTATGCTCATCTAAAGACTTCATCAAAAGAGTAAAAAGACCACCTACAGACTGGGAAAGAATTTTCAGCTATGACATCTCCGACCAGCGCCTGATCTCTAAAATCTACATGATTCTGTCAAAACTCAACCACAAAAAGACAAACAACCCAATCAAGAAGTGGGCAAAGGATATGAACACACACTTCACTAAAGAAGATATTCAGGCAGCTAACAGATACATGAGAAAATGCTCTCGATCATTAGCCATTAGAGAAATGCAAATTAAAACCACGATGAGATTCCATCTCACACCAGCAAGGCTGGCATTAATCCAAAAAACACAAAATAATAAATGTTGGAGAGGCTGCAGAGAGATTGGAACCCTTATACATTGCTGGTGGGAATGTAAAATGGTACAACCACTTTGGAAATCTATCTGGCGATATCTTAAACAGTTAGAAATAGAACTACCATACAACCCAGCAATCCCACTCCTCGGAATATACCCTAGAGAAACAAGAGCCTTCACACAAACAGATATATGCACACTCATGTTTATTGCAGCTCTGTTTACAATAGCAAAAAGCTGGAAGCAACCAAGGTGTCCATCAACGGATGTATGGCTAAATAAAGTGTGGTATATTCACACAATGGAATACTGCGCATCGATAAAGAACAGTGACGAATCTATGAAACATTTCATAACATGGAGGAACCTGGAAGGCATTATGCTGAGCGAAATTAGAGGCAAAAGGACAAATATTGTATAAGACCACTATTATAAGATCTTGAGAAATAGTATAAACTGAGAAGAACACATACTTCTGTGATTACGAGGGGGGGAGGGAGGGAGGGTGGGAGAGGGTTTTTTACTGATTAACTAGTAGATAAGAACTGCTTTAGGTGAAGGGAAGGACAATACTCAATACATGGAAGGTCAGCTCAACTGGACTGGACCAAAAGCTAAGAAGTTTCCGGGATAAAATGAATGCTTCAAAGGTCAGCGGAGCAAGGGCAGGGGTTTGGGAACCATGGTTTAAGGGGACTTCTAAGTCAATTGGCAAAATAATTCTAGTATGAAAACATTCTGCATCCCACTTTGAAATGTGGCATCTCGGGTCTTAAACGCTAACAAGCAGCCATCTAAGATGCATCAATTGGTCTCAACCCACCTGGATCAAAGGATAATGAAGAACACCAAGGTCACATGACAACTAAGAGCCCAAGAGACAGAAAGGGCCACATGAACCAGAGACCTACGTCATCCTGAGACCAGAAGAACTAGTTGGTGCCCGGCCACAATCGATGACTGCCCTGACAGGGAGCACAACAGAGAACCCCTGAGGGAGCAGGAGATCAGTGGGATGCAGACCCCAAATTCTCATAAAAAGACCATACTTAATGGTCTGACTGAGACTAGAGGAATCCTGGCGGTCATGGTCCCCAAACCTTCTGTTGGCACAGAACAGGAACCATCCCCGAAGACAACTCATCAGACACGAAAGGGACTGAACGGTGGGTAGGCGAGAGATGCTGATGAAGAGTGAGCTAATTATATCAGGTGGACACTTGAGACTGTGTTGGCATCTCCTGTCTGGAGGGGTGATGGGAGGATAGAGAGAGTTGGAAGCTGGGAAAATTGTCACGAAAGGAGAGACTGGAAGGGCTGACTCAATAGGGGGAGAGCAAGTGGGAGAACGGAGTAAGGTGTATATAAACTTATATGTGACAGTCTGACTTGATTTGTAAACGTTCACTTGAAGCTCAATAAAAGTTAAAAAAAAGAAATACAAGTAAACCTCTTTCTAGTATTCACTGCTTTCAGCCAAGATCCAACTGACATCAGCAGTCATTCCACAACCTCTTCTGAATCTAGCTTAAATTTCTGAGGGTTCCTTGTTGATGTATTACTGCAGCTGTTTTGGATTATCTTCAGAATAATTTTACTTGTGTGTGATATCAATGATATTGTTTGATAACTTGCACATTCTATTGAATTACCTTTCTTTGAAATGGGCATGAATGTGGATCTCTTCCAGGCAGTTGACCAGGTAGTTGTCTTCCAAATTTCTTGGCATAGATAAGTGTGCACTTCAAGCATTGCAACTGTTCATTGAAACATTTCAGTTGGTATTACATCTATTCCTGGACCCTTGTTTTTCGACAATGCCTCCAGGGCAGCTTGTACTTCTTCCTTCAGTATCATCGGTTCTTGATCGTATACTACCTCCTGAAATGGTTGAAGACTGACCAGTTCTTTTTGGTACAGTACTCTGTGTATCCCTTCTGTCTTCTTTTGATGCTTCCTGCGTCATTTAATTTTTTGCCCATAGAATCCTTCAGTATTGCAATTCAAAGCTTCAATTTTTTCTTTAGGTCTTTCAGCTTGAGAAATCCCGAGCTTGTTCTTCTCTTTTGGTTTTCTTTCTCCAGGTCTTTGTACATTTCATTATAATGCTTTACTTTGTCTTGTGTAGCTGCTCTTTGAAATCTTCTGTTCAGCTCTTTTATTTCATCATTTCTCCCTTTCACTTTAGCTAGTCTATGTTTAAGAGCAAGTTTCAACATCTCTTCTGATATCCACTTCGGTGTTTTCTTTCTTCGGTGTCTTTTTAATGACCTTTTGCTTTCTTCATGTGTGATGTCCTTGATGTCATCCCACAACTCATCTGGCCTTCCATCATTAGTGTTCAATGCATCAAATTTATGCTTGAGAACGTCTGTAAATTCAGATGAGACACACTGGAGGTTGTACTTTGGCTGTTGTGGAATAGTTCTAATTTTCTTCAGTTTCAACTTGAACTTGCATACAAACAGTTGATGGTCTGTTTGGCAGTTGACCCCTGGCCTTGTTCTGACTGATGATATTGAGCTTCTCTGTCATCTCTTTCTACAGATATAGTTGATTTGATTTCTGTATAGACCATCCGGCGAGGTCTACATGTATATTTGCCACTTATGTTGTTGAGAAACGTATTTACAATGAATAAGTTGTTGGTCAGGCAAAATTCTGTCATTGATCTGCAGCATTGTTTCTATCACCAAGGCCGTATTTTCCAACTACCGAACCTTATTTTTTGTTTCCAACACCCCCATTCCAATCACCGGTAATTATCAGTATATCTTGATTTCATGTTTGGTCAATTTTAGACTACAGAATTTGGTAAAAATCTTCAGTTTCTTCATCTTTGGCATTAGTGGTTGGTGCATAAATTTGAATAATAGTTGTATCCGTTGGTCTCCCTGTATCACTGACAGTGCCGTCCTTCAGAATAGATCTTGAAATGTTCTTTTTGACATGTGATGCCATTCCTCTTCAATTTGTCATTCCCAGTCTAGTAGATCTAATGATTGTGCAATTCAGAGTGGCCAGTACCAGTCAATTTTAGCTCACTAATGCCTAAGATATCAGTCTTTATGGGTTCCATTTCATTTCTGAGAACTGCTAATTTCCCTTGATTCATACTTGGTACATACCATGTCCCAATTAATAATGGATGTTTGTCGGTGTTTCTTCTCATTTTAAGTTATACCACATCAGCAAATGAAAGGCCTTTCTAATGGGTCTTTTGTTTGGGGGTTGGGGAGACTCATTAGGAAGTCATCTTTTTTGATCACTTCAAGATTATTTGAAAAAATTCATGTGTTTTTTTAGAGCACTCGTGGTTTGCTTTACATAGTTAAATATGAATTTCTTTTCTTTTGGTCTGAAGACTAATATGTGGAGCCACATTCTCCAAGTGGCCAGTGTTGTCCCAAACGTCATTCCTCTGTTGATTTAAAATGGCATTGGATTTTTATTGTAAAATTGGAACTACAAAGTAAGTACACAAGGTGACAACTGTTATGAGAACAATGTAAGTCTCAAGTAGAAGAATGTAGTTTTTTCCCCCCCTCTAGTTTACTTCTGCTTAAACCTTAAGTTTTAACACTTTTGCCAGAAAATACTTATAGTCCTCTGTGAAAATAGTAACTTACTTGGTAACTCAGAGAAACCGTAGACCAAATTATCCTGAAAAACAGGAATACTCTTAAGAAGAGCTCACAGAAATTGCTGGAGGAAAGCTGTTATCTAGTTTGTAAAACCCTGCACCTCTATAATGAAATCAGCAAACTGAAAGTCACGTTCTTCAGGATGCATAGTAACCGATATAGGTTATGCTTCCTTAGCTGCTCAAAGAGGGGAGTGTGGGGATGGAAAAAAAAAAAAAGGGATTTAATGTGGATTTTTAAGTCTGACCTTACATAGTATCTAAAACCTAAAAATGAAACCCATTGCTGCTGAGTCAATTCTGACTCATAGCGACCCTATAGGACAGAGTAGAACTGCCCCACGGGGTTTTCTGCGCTGTAATCTTTATGGGAGCAGATTGCCACAACTTGCTCCCATGGAGTGTGCTGGTAGATTTGAACTGCTGGCCTTTCAGTTAGTAGTTGAGCACTTGACCATTGTGCCACCAGGGCGAGAAGTTGTCTAGCTAAAAATTCTCTTTCCATTTTTTTTTTTTCCAATGAAGGAACAACAAAGGATTTATAATTAATACAATCTATCTGTGCCAAGCTGATTCTGGGATAAAATGGATTCATTGATTTGTTTCAAGACAGAAAGTCATAAGCACACTCCTAGTTTGCAGATCTTCACAGTCACCCACCAACCCCCCCCCCCCACTTCTTTTTTTCTTGAAAACTCAGGAGACGTTTTCTCTGGCTGCTCTTATCCCTAACAGTTAACCTCAGGGTTCTCAAAATTAGGTGCAGAAAACAGACAGATATGTAAAAAATAATGACTACACGGTGTGAATAAAACCTTAAAGAAGTGATATTACTCTGGAAGCACAGGGCTGCAGTGATTTCCCTTGGCCTCTACTTGGAGAGCTAGGTTGAGACAATAGGAAAACATTTTGCACAGCCCAACTACGATAATAATTTATTGCGTTTAAAGAACGGTCTGTGGGATAATTTAGGAGTAATTTCTTCCCAGTCCCTGGGTGATGCAAATGGTTAACCTGCGACTACTAACTGAAAGGTTGAAGGTTTAAGTACACTCAGAGGCCCCTCAGAAGAAAGTCCTGGCAAGCCACTTCTGAAAAATCAGCCATTGCAAAACCCTGTGGAACACAGTTCTACTATGATGTACATGGGGCCACCATGAGTTGGAATCAACTCGATGACAATGGTTTTTAATTTCTATTCATGTTCCTAATCAGGGGACCAGTGTTATTGGATTATGGATATTTTTTCTTACTTATCTCAATCTGGGATATATTAGAATTTAAAGTAATCATTTGCTTGTAAAACCTAACCATTGCTGCCTTTAAGCCTACCTGACAGGACTGGAATGCTGACTACCAGGGTAAAGGACACTAAAATGAATGAGGACATCTATATCAAAAGAAATTTTAATTTGGTCAGAGAAATTTCTAGTGACTCCATCCTGACAGTCTCAGGTTGAAGAAGATATTTGGAAAGACATTTTGCTGCCAATGTTTTAAAAACTTTTTTTTTTTTTTTTTTTGGCTGGGTATTATCTTAACAACAATTTTAATGATTGTTTTCTGAGTTGTGAGGCCCAAATTCTTAATGATTATCATTATCATCACCACCTTTTATTGTATACTCACTATTAGGCAGCTGTCAGGCTAAGAACTTTGCCTACATTATCTCATTTACTCCTCAGGGCAGCTCCTTAAGCTAGATGTTATTATCCCCATTTTATAGATGAGGAAATTAAGACTGATGGATTTTCTCAAGATCATAAAGCTAGCCCGTTGTAAAGCCCATATTCAAACCTAGGTTTGTTTAACTCAAGTTTATGTTGAAATACTGCCCTATACTTGCAAGAGGGGTCACTGGGTAATAAAAATAGTTAAGTGCTCAACTACTGGACAGAATGTTGGTGGTTCAAATGCACCCAGAGAATTGATAAACCACTGGCCAAACTGACAAAAGAAAATCAGGAGAGGAAGCAAATAACTCGAATAAGAAATGAGATGGGTGATATCACAACAGACCCAACTGAAATTAAAAAAATCATATCAGATTACTACAAAAAACTGTACTCTAACAAATTTGAAAATCCAGAAGAAATGGATGAATTTCTAGAAAAGCATTACCTACCTAAACTAACACAAACAGAGGTAGAACAACTAAATAAACCCATAACAAAAGAAGAGATTGAAAAGGTAAGTAAAAAACTCCCAACAAAAAAAAGTCCTGGCCTGGATGGCCTCACTGGAGAGTTCTACCAAACTTCCAGACAAGAGTTAACACCACTACTACTAAAGGTATTTCAGAGCATAGAAAAGGATGGAATACTGCCAAACTCATTCTATGAAGCCAGCATATCCCTGATACCAAAATAAGGTAAAGACACCACAAAAAAAGAAAATTATAGACCTATATCCCTCATGAACTTAACTGCAAAAATCCTTAACAAAATTCTAGCCAATAGAATTCAAGAACATATAAAAAAAAAAATTCACCATTATCAAATGGGATTTGATATGCAGGGATGGTTCAACATTAGAAAAACAATCAATATAGTCCATCATATAAATAAAACAAAAGACAAGAACCACATGATCTTATCAATTGATGCAGAAAAGGCATTTGACAAAGTCCAATACCCATTCATGATAAAAATTCTCAGCAAAATAGGAATAGAAGAAAAATTCCTCAACATAATAAAGGGCATTTGTACAAAGCCAACATCCAATGTCATCCTAAATGGAGACAGTCTGAAAGCATTCTACTTGAGAACAGGAACCAGACAAGGATGCCATTTATCACCACTCTTATTCAACATTGTGCTGGAGGTCCTAGCCAGAAAAATCAGGCTAGATAAAGAAATGAAGGGCATTCAGATTGGTAAGGAAGAAGTGAAAGTATCCCTTTTTTAGATGACATGATCTTACACACAGAAAACCCTAAAGAACCCTCAAGAAAACTACTGAAACTAAGAGTTCAACCGAGTATCAGAATACGAGATAAACATACAAAAATCAGTTGGATTCCTCTATTACACCAACAAAAAGAACATCAAGGAGGAAATCACCAAATCAATACCATTTATAGTAGCCCCCAAGAAGATAAAATATTTCGGAATAAACCTAACCAGAAATGTAAAAGACCTGTACAAAGAAAACTACAAGATACTACTGCAAGAAACCAAAAGAGACCTACGTAAGTGGAAAAGCATACCTTGCTCATGGATAGGAAGACTCAACATTGTAAAAATGTCTATTCTTCCAAAAGCGATCTATAGATACAATGCAACCCTGATCCAATTTCCAATGACATTTTTTAATGAGCTGGTGAAACAAATTACCAACTTCATATGATGCCTGGGATAAGTAAAGCATTACTGAAAAAGAAGAACAAAGTGGGAGACCTCACAATACCTGATTTTAGAACCTGTTATACTGCCATGGTAGTCAGAACAGCCTGGTATTGGTACAACAATAGATACAAAGACCCGTGGAAAACAATTGAGAATCCAGATATAAATCCATCCACACCTGAGCAGCTGATATTTGACTAAGGCCCGAAGTCTGTTAAATGGGGAAAAGACAGCCTCTTTAACAAATGATGCTAGCATAACTGGATATCCATCTGCAAAGAAATGAAATAAGACCCATACCTCACACAACGCACAAAAACCAACTCAAAATGGATCAAAGACCTAAATATAAAATCTAAAACGATAGAGATCATGGAAAAAAAAATAGGGACAACACTAGGAGCCCTAATACATGGCATAAACAGAATACAAAACATAACAATGCACAAACACCAGAAGAGAAACTAGATAACTGGGAGCACCTAAAAATCAAACACCTATGCTCATCTTTTTATTTATATGCTCATCTTTTTATTTATATGCTCATCCAAAGGCTTCACCAAAAGAGTAAAAAAATTACCTACAGATTGGGAAAAAGTTTTTATCTATGACATTTCCAGTCAGTGTCTCATCTCTAAAATCTGCATCATGCTCCAAAAACTCAACTACAAAAAGACAAATAACCCAATTAAAAAATGTGCAAAGGATATGAACAGGCACTTCACTAAAGAAGGCATTCAGGTACCTAACAGATATATGAGAAAATGCTCACAATCATTAGTCATTAGAGAAATGCAAGTCAAAACTACAGTGAGATTCCATCTCACTCCAGCAAGGCTGACATTAACCCATAAAGCACAAAATAATAAATGTTGGAGAGGTTGTGGAGAGACTGGAACACTTACACACTACTGGTGGGAATGTAAAATGGAAACAATCACTTTGGAAATCGATTTGGCCCTTCCTTAAACTAGAAATAGAACTACCATACGATCCAGTAATCCCACTCCTTGGAATATATCCTAGAGAAATAAGAGCCTTTACACAAACAGATATGTGCACACCCATGTTCATTGCAGTACTGTCTACAATCGCAAAAAGATGGAAGCAACCAAGGTGCCCATCAGTGGATGAGTGGATAAATAAATTATGATGTATTCACACAATGGAATACTATGCATTGAAAGAACAATGATGAATCTGTGAAATATTTCTTAACGTGGAGGAACCTGGAAGGCATTATGCTGAGTGAAATTAGTCATTTCATTTGCAAAAGGACAAATATTGTATGAGACCTCTATTATAAGAACTCAAGAAATAGTTTAAACAGAGAAGAAAATATTCTTTGATGGTTACGAGAGTGGGGAGGGAGAGAGGGAGAGAGGTATTCACTAATTAAATAGTAGAAAAAAACTGTTCTAGGTGAAGGGAAAGACACAGAGTACAGGAGAGGTCAGCACAACTGGACTAAACAAAAAGCAAAGAAGTTTCCTGAATAAACTGAGTGCTTCGAAAGCCAGAGTAGCAGGGGTGGGAATCTGGGGACCATGGTTTCAGGGGACATCTAAGTCAATTGGCATAATAAAATCTATTAAGAAACCATTCTGCATCCTACTTTGGTGAGTGGCGTCTGGGGTCTTAAACACTGGCAGGCAACCATCTAAGATGCATCAATTGGTCTCAACCCACCTGGAGCAAAGGAGAATGAAGAACGCCAAAGACACAAGGTAATTATGAACTCAAGAGGCAGAAAGGGTCACATAAATCAGAGACTACATCAGCCTGAGACCAGAAGGACTAGATGGTGCCTGGCTACAACAAATGACTGCCCTGACAGGGAATATAACAGAATCCCTGATGGAGCAGGAGAGCAGTGGGATGCAGACCTCAGATTCTCCTAAAAAGACCAGACTTAATGGTCTGACTGAGACTATAAGGACCCAGGAGATCAGGTCCTCAGACCTTCTGTTAGCCCAAAACTGGAACTATTTCCAAATCCAACTGTTCAGACAGGGTTTGGACTGGACTATAAGAAAATGATACTGGTGAGGAGTGAGCTTCTTGGCTCAAGTAGACACATGAGACTATGTAGGCAGCTCCTGTCTGGAGGGGAGCTGGTTGAATGGACACAGGAATACAGGGTGGAGAATAGGAGTATCCTGTTTCATTAGGGGGAGAGCAACTAGAAATATATAGCAAGATGTATATAAATTTTTGTATGAGAGACTGACTTGATTTGTAAACTTTCACTCAAAGCACAATAAAAATTAAAAAAAAAAAAAATGCACCCAGAGGCAACTTGGAAGACAGGTCTGACAATCTGCTTCTAAAAAGTTACAGTCTTGAAAACCCTATGGAGCAGTTCTACACTGGGTCTCCATGAGTCAGAATTAACTTGACGGCAACTAACAACGACGGCAACATACTTGAGCAAGGCTATTTACTTCTTTGGGTCTTTCCATCAGGGTGGACTTAAAGTATATTCACCCCTATTTATAATTAATTCAACCCTTTATCACTCCAAAATAACACACCTGCCTGTTCGCTGGATACTCTGCCAAAGCTGAGTTCATATTTTTCTCGCCAGAAACTGCAGGTTTGGGCTGTATTTAATTTTCTACAAGTATAATAAGCAAGCTTGAGGAGAAACTCATTTACGATTAACCATTACTACTTACTCTAGAGTTCCCCTAATTGGAGAAAACAGTTAAGGAAACTGTTAGGATGTTTATAACATTTATAGATCTATTATCAGCCTTTTATCCACAGACAGGAACCATCTGTGGAGTAAACCCAAGATCTTGACAAAATACCTTCCAAGCTTTTAAAAGCCCTTCTCACAATATCATTGCTAAACCCAACCTGACTGGGCAAAAAATGGGCTTGTGATAGAACTAATGATCATAAAGGATACTGTAAAGGATCACTGTGTTTTGGTCCCTGAATTCCCACCAAAATTTATCACATAATTTGATGTTGCCTCTACATTGGCTGTTCAAGAACATTGGAAGACAAGCGTGCTTTTCTCTGCACTTGGCGATATCTTATGATTGCCTCAAACAGCATCTAAACACATTGGCAAATTACTCTGTAAGGACAGCTCAATCATGCTAAAACCAAATTCATCATTTTAATGTCTTTCATCTCTTCATCTTGAAGCAGTAGCAGTCTCTTCAACAGACCAATCTTCGACATCCTTTGGTAGAAAAAATCTTTAACCAGTAGATTGAATCAGGTGTTTACATGGGGTGCATTTTAATTCAGTCTCCTTCTGACAAGCCCATAGCATGGAATCCTGACAAAGATTAAAAGATTTATAATACCCTGTGGGATAAAGAATTTAATTTTACCCAAAGAATTTGGCCTTTGTCCCTGGTTCCTGAGAGACAACCTCTAAAACCTTGAAATTTTCTCAGTGATTGAAATGTCTATGATGAGGCTTCTAGACCACACTTGAAGGTTTATGCTAATAAAGTACCTCTTGGGTACGGGCTGGCCAGGCCAGAAAGACTACCTCTTGATTATCAGCCCTACTGAAGGTTGAGTTTAATCAATCATGACTATGTAATGAGGCCCAGATAAAAGCTCTGGACGTGGAAGCTCCATGGGCTTCTAGGTTGGTGAAAGATATTAGTGCATATGGGAGGGTGGTATATTGCTTTCTGAGACATGGTAGCTCCATGTTGGAAACCCTCCCAGACCTCACCCTATGTGTCTCTTCATTTGTATCCTTTTTGCTACAGTCATAAATATAGCACTTCTGTGAGCTCTGTGAGTCTTTTAGAGAATTATTAAACCCAAAGGAGTAGTGGGAGCCTGCAGGACAGAAGTGGGGGGTGACATGAGCTTAGGGCTGACATCCCTAGTAGTGAAACCACCTCTCCCCAAATTTGTAGCCAACAGGCCCAAACTTGCAGCTGGCATCAAGTCTTGAACAGACTGGACAGTCTGGAAGCCTGGACCCTTAACTCGTGAGGTTGACCTAGCTGTGGGTGGTTAGGGTCAGAGGAAGAAGTATTACATGTCCAGTTGAAAGTGGAACAGAACTGAATTGAATAGACTTTAATTGGAATTGAATTCCTTCAATTTAGTTGGTATCAGAGAAGTGGGATTTGATTTCCTAAAAAACCTACATCAAGTTTTTCTAGAGTAGATCTCAATGATCAGTAATTTCTGCCTGTAAAAATCTTCCATGCCGTGATCATCTCTTTCACCTCTGGCATTTCAATTGAATGCTTGTTTAGAAAACTTTCTGAGCCTTCTTGAAACGCAGCTCGAAGCAGACAAATTTATCTGGGAAAGAATACATGTCAGGCTCTTTAGTTTTCATTATAAAATATTATTTTGTCACCTCCATGTTGGGAATCTAACCTGACAGAGGCTCCTTCCAACCAGCAACACTGAACACATGCACTTCAGTGATGTTAGTCTTGAATGATTTGCTCTTCAGCTATTGTCAAAAACCAGGCCGATACATTTGATATTTAAAAAGCATAATTTAAGTCAGTTGCTCTCAGATGTAGTTATCAACATAGCCTGGAAAGCCATTTAAAACTTGACAGTCTGATTCATAAGATCTGGGACTTTGGAATCAAAAACTTCTCAAAAGAGCCATCACATGAATAGGCATAGACACACCCATGTTCGTTGCAGCATTATTCACAATAGCAAAAAGGTGGAAACAGCCTAGATGCCCATCAACAGATAATGGATAAACAAACTATGGTACATACACACAATGAAATACTATGCAATGATAAAGAACAATGATGAATCTATGAAGCATCTCACAACATGGATGAATCTGGAGGGCACTTTGCTAAGTGAAATATGTCAAACACAAAAGGACAAATATTGTATGAGACCACTACTCTAAAAACTCATGAAAAGATTTACACACAAAAAGAAACAATCTTTGTTGGTTACGAGGGAGGGGTGGGTGGGGAGAGAAAAACACTAAATAGACAGTAGATAAATGGTAACTTTGGTGAAGGGTAAGACAGTACACAATAGTGGGGAAGCCAGCACAACCTGACCAAAGCAAGGTCATGAAGGCTCCACAGACACATCCAAACTCCCTGAGGGACCAAATTCCTGGGCTGAGGGCTGTGGGGACCATGGCCTTGAGTAACATCTAGCTCCATTGGCATAACACAGTTTATAAAGGAAATGTTCTACATTCTACTTTGGAGAATAGAGTCTGGGGTCTTAAAAGCTTGTGAGCAGCCATCTAAGATACTCTACTGGTGTCACCCCATCTGGAGCAAGGAGAATGAAGAAAACCAAAGACACAAGGGAAAGATTAGTCCAAAGGACTAATGGACCACAACTACCACATCCTCCACCAGACTGAGTATAGCACAACTAGATGGTGCCCAGCTGCCACCACCAACTGCCTAGACAGGAATCACAACAGAGGATTCTGGACAGAGCCAGAGAAAAATGTAGAACAAAATTCTAACTCAAAAAAAAAAAAAAAAGACCAAACTTACTGGTCTGCCAAACTGGAGGAACCCCAAGAGTATGGCCCCCGGAGACTCTTTTAGCTCAGTAATGAAGTGTTATGGATTGAATTACGTCCCCCCCAAAATGTGCCTGTCAGTTTGGCTGGGCCATGATTTCCAGTATTGTGTGGTTGTCCTCCATTTTGTGATTGTAATTTTATGTTAAAGAGGGTTAGGGTAGGATTATAACACCCTTATCAAGGTCACGTTCCTGATTCAGTGTAAAGGAAGTTTCCCTGGGGTGTGATGTGCACTACCTTTTATCTCTCAAAAGATAAAAAGGGGAGCAAGCAGAGAATTGGGAGCCTAATACCACAAAGAAAGTAGTGCCAGAAGCAGAGCAAGTCCTTTGGACCTGGCATCCGTGCGCAGAGAAGCTCCTGGTCTGGGGGAAGATTGATGAGAAGGCCAACAGAGAGAGAAAGCCTTCCCCCGGAGCTGACACCCTGAGTTTGGACTTTACTGTGAGAAAATAAACTTCTCTTTGTTAAAGCCATCCACTTGTGGTATTTCTGTTATAGCAGCACTAGATAACTAAGACAGGAAGTCACTCCTGAGGTTCACCCTTCAGCCAAAGATTAGACAGGTGCATAAAATAAAAAGAGACTAAATGGGCACACCAGCCCAGGGGCAAGGATGAGAAAGTTGGAGGGGTTAGGAAAGCTGGTAATGGGGAACCTAAGGTCAAGAAGGGGACAGTGTTGACATGTCATGGGGTTGGCAACCTGGCAACCAATGTGACAAAACAATATGTGTATTATGTGTTTAATGAAAAGTTAGTTTGCTCTGTAAACCTTCATCTGAAGTACAATTTAAAAAAATGATTTGATCATTAGCCAGCTTATGTGTGTTGTATAGATTATGTAAAAATACACACAAAATAATTTCTCTTCAAGTTTCACAAAAAGCTTATTCTGAAGAATTGGCATGTCTTATATAATGGCAGCTATGTAATTTATCCCAGCTCTTTTTTCTTTGGGTGCCAGCATGCTCAGAGATAAAATTTACTTATGCTTAAGGCAGTAGCTTTCTTAGCCTGGGTTTTCCATTTTTTTAATCTATCTTATTACATTGCAGTTGGTCTTTACTGTTAGTTTAAGGATTTTATTGTACTTATCTATTTCAGATTCCTTTTTAAAATAGGTCATGTTATAAATAATAGACAAGATTTAGAGCAGGAGTACAGAGCACCTATCCAAAAAGGTTTGGAGGATGAAATAACTTCATTTGTGGTGCCCCTTTTTTTTTTTTTTTGGCTATGTTTCTCTCCCAGAGGCCTGGCAAGTTGGATTGACATTATGCCTGTAGAATTAATTGATGATGATAATGATGAAGCATTTATGAGCTTTTAAAATAAAATTTCATCAAAATACAGAAATGCTAATTCCTGTAATAATGCAATATTATTTCTCAGAAATATGGGTAAAGCTCGACAACCAAAGTTTCCATGGTTCATTGGATACCTGATATGTAAATGTAGATATTTGCTCTATGCCTATTCTTAGATGAGTTTAATGATCCTCTAAAGATTAACAGATTTGGCAAGACAAAATAAATTAGAAATATGTGAAGAAAAAGCAAGGCATTAAGAGTCAAGTTGGCACAAGGAAGTTATAGAGTCTTCCTGGAAGTGGGCCAAAAATTTAACTTGCTAGCAACCTACATGAAAAGGGAAATTCTCTGCTCAGCTAAGCCAGAACTATTTGTGATAACTGTAAATCTAGAAAGTTGTCTATTTGCCTATAGGACCTCGTGGAGAAAGCATTTTGGAGCGCGTTGTCTTGTCTCTAAGTTGCCATCCTGCAATATTAAACCAAATCAAACCAAACCTCTTGCTATCAAGTCGATTCTGACTCATAGTGACCCAGTAGAACAGAGTAGAACTGCCTCAATAGGGTCTAAGGAGCTGCCGACTTTTTGGTTAGCAACTGTAGCTCTTAACCAGTGCAATACTAGTAAATCATAATGCAGTCCAAATTTCTGCATGGACTGGTTCAGATGAGTTTTTTAAATTTCCCATCCCATTTCAAAAAGCGGGGGAGGGGGTGTCACAATTTTCTCCCCCTCTTAGCCAACACAACAAGTGCTTTAAATTGGAAGATATCTCGGTTGGTGAAACAAAGCCAAAGGAAATGTATTTTCTGTATTGAGGCAGATAAACCCAAATCGTTGTCTCTTTATCTGGTTTGACCAGGACCACTGCTAGTATGTGGGGTGCCTCTCTATGGATTAGAAAAAGGGAGCCCTTCTGGGTAAATGTAACATTACAGGCTGGATTTCCAGCCCTGCCCCGCCCCACCGGCCCCCCTTACCCTCAGTACCAACCTCCTCCTCTCTTACCAGTGTACGTGCTGCGCAAAGCTACGTGTAGGTCGTGAAAATGACCGTAAGGATCGATTCAGGCAATTTCGAAATTAGCCAGCTAAGTAGCTTCAGGTTTCATACTACTTTTTAAAATGTATTAAAACTTTGCGTAGAGGCTCTAAAAATGTAGTATGTATGAAAATCACCTGGGGAGCTTCTCAAAAAATCAGGGGTTGGAACCCAGGAAGCTACGTTTTAACAAGCACTCTAGGTGATGGTGTAATTTGGGAACAGATAGGGTGATGGTTGGACATCATGATGAACCTAATAAATGTCATGGAACTGTACCATGTGGACATTGTTGAAATGCCAAATGTTTTGTTACGTATATATTTACTGCAACAAAATTTTTTAAAAATTAAAAAAAAAAATCCCAACAAGCACCCTAGATGAGTCAAATTTGAGACAAGTTGGCTCAGGGATAAATAGTACAGGCTTAGAAATCATATTGATGTGGTTTCAACTTAAGTTATGTAATCTTGCCCTGTAGGGTCGCTATGAGTTGGGTTAACGGGTTTGGTTTGGTTAGTCTTGGACCAACTAACTAACCTTTCTTCAATGGTAAAATGGAAATAAAAACTCCTCCAGCAAAGGGTTATTTTAAGGAACGAATGAGATTAAATGTCCTAGCATAGCACCTGGCATGTAGTAAGCACTTAATAAATGCTGTTTTTTTGTTTGTTTTTTTTAAATTACTACTACAATGTATTTTCAAAGCTTGACTCAGGATAGGACCACCCCTTAGGAAAACATTTCTAGGGGTAGTCTCAGCTCTTACTCTTCTTTTATGAAATTCTTATTTCCTCCTCAGGGTTTAAAAGTGCTTGCCATTAGTATTCCTACACCCCCAAAAGAAACTCCCTGCTTCCTTTTTTGAAGCCCTTTAGTGCAGGGTGATCATCTTTTTTGCTTGTCATCCACATCCTTGTCACTATCCTGATTTCACTGCATCACATTCAGAAATCTAGATCATGCCATTATTCAGTTTGCCAAATGTGGGAAACAGTGACTTTAAATGAAATTTTTCTTCAGTTCCCACCATATAATTATGGAAAACTGAATTCCAAGTCCAGCCCCCTTTGCACATAATTTTTGATGAAACAGCCTGAAAGCTGCCTGATAGAATTAGGGAAAACTGAGACAGGTGATTGCCTTCAATTTAGGCACTTAAGGCCCAGTTTGAATGAGCCAATTTTTTTTTTTTTTTTAATTCAGCAGTTACATTTTCACACATAGAAATTCCATTTGGTTACTTTTTTTTTTTTTTTTGTGCTTTAGATGAAGGTTTACAGAACAAACTAGCTTCTCATTAAACAGTGTACATATTGTTTTATGACATTGGTTAATAGCCCCATGACATGTCAACACTCTCCTTTCTTGACCTTGGGTTCCCTATTACCAGCTTTCCTGTCCCCTCCTGCCTTCTAGTCCTTGCCCCTAGGCTGGTGTGCCCCTTTAGTCTCATTTTGCTTTATGGGCCTGTCCAATCTTTAGATGAAGGGTAAACCTCAGGAATGACTTCATCATGAGCTTAAAGGGTGCCATACTCTCGGGGTTTCTCCAGTTTCTGTCAGACGGGTAAGTTTGGTTTTTTTTTTTAAGTTAGAATTTTGTTCTACATCTTTCTCCAGCTCTGCCCAGGATCCTCTATTATGATCCTTGTCAGA
This sequence comes from Loxodonta africana, assembly GCF_030014295.1. Taxonomy (NCBI): domain Eukaryota; kingdom Metazoa; phylum Chordata; class Mammalia; order Proboscidea; family Elephantidae; genus Loxodonta; species Loxodonta africana. The sequence continues at coordinate 65,481,258 of NC_087345.1, read as the reverse complement.
GCAGTCAGTGGTGGTACCTGGGCATCATCTAGTTGTGCTGGACTCAGCCTGGTGGAGGCTGTAGTAGTTGTGGTCCATTAGTCCTTCTATATTTAGTTTTCTTCATTCTCCCTTTCTCCCAAAGGGATGAAACCAGTGGATTATCTTAGATGGCCGCTCACAAATACTCCAGATGTGAATGAGTCAAACTTTTAATTTACACAAGGAACAATTTAGATATACTCTCAATGAATCGTATAACTAAATGATGAACTTCAGTATTACTGTGCAGAGAAATAAGTTTTTCCTGTGGAAAGAGACGTTGGGGTATCTTAGAACTGTATGAAATAAAAACAGACATGAATTATTTCTAAAGAAATGGGTGCACATATATATATACCTGTACCTCAAAGAAAGCTTTTGCATCAATTACACACTGAACATGGCTAACTGAAAATTTAAAAGTCCTCGTGGTGCAGTGGTTAAGCATTCAACTGTTAATCAAAATGTTGGCAGTTGGAACCTACCCAAGAGCTCTGTGGGAGAAAGACCTGGCCATCTGCTTCTGTAAATTACAGCTTAGAAAATCCTATGGGGCAGTTCTCCTCTGTCACATGGGGCTACTACAAGTCAAAAATCAGCTAGATTGGCACCTAACAACAGCTCATAGTTAACAACCTCATCTTTGTTATTTGAAACATTAAAATAAAGCTTTCACTCTTTGATGGGGCGAGGGGGAAGTGGCAAGAGTTTCTATATAAAACAAATTTCTGGGTCCAGCATTTTTCATTTATTCTCTCCTCCTCTCCTTTTCAATCACATTCTTTTTTAGTAAGTATTCTTTAAACTGGCTTTCAGAACATGTGTATAATGGTTTCATCCACTCTCACCTCTGGCTGTTTTCTTGGCTCAGTTGTAGAATTTTGTGGTAGAGAATCCAACATCAACAATAGTGACTAGAGAAGGAATACAAAAAAAAATCCAAACTGGAGATTTTTACTAGAAAATTTGTTGCAGAAGAACTCATTACTTATGGAAATCACATGCAAATTTATTAGTGTTTTTAAAATTCCAAACTCCCCCCCCCTTCTTGATGATGAATCCGAGACTCATTTGTGTGCCAATAAATTATGGAAGAGTAAAGCAGTCCTTCACAGAAAAAAGATCATCCTGAGACAACTGGTTACCTTCCCCCTTGCACACTTAGGCAGCAGCATCTAACAGTTGTGAACACGAGTAGCCGGGAAATGTGGCAATAACTGGGTATCAAAATTTTAAAGACTGTATATTGTGATTATGACTATCCTATGTCTTATTTATGGACATTGGCTTATGTTTTTTTAGACTCAAGGCATGAAGTTTCTGGAAATTTTGCATGGCTAAGAATTGAGGCTGGAACAGGGGCAGTTTCCCCATCATTGTCAATAGCAAGTAGTTATCTATCAACAACTGTGTGTAGAATCCACCACCCATCTGTCAAGTTTGTCATTCTGTAGTGATTTGTGTGTTGCTGCAATCCTGGAGGGGCCCTGGTCACTCAGTGGTTAAGAGCTCGGCTGCTAACCAAAAGGTCAGCAGTTTGAATCCTCCAGCCATTCCTTGGAAACGCTATGGGGCAGTTCTACGCTGTTTTAGAGGGTCGCTATGAGTCAGAATCAACTTGACAGCAACAGTTTTGTTTTTTTTTGTTGTTGTTGTCGTTGTTATGATCTTGGAAGCTATACTGCCAGTATTTCAAATACCAACAGGGTCACCATGGTGGGCCCAGGTTTCAGTGGAGCTTCCAGACTAAGACAGACTAGGAAGAAAGACCTGGTGATCTACTTCTGAAAACTAGGCGATGAAAACTGTAGGAATCAAAGAAATTGTCCAAGACCTCGACTCACTTACTTTGGATGTGGCATCAGGAGGGACCAATCACTGGGAAAAAAATAATCATGTTTGGTAAAGTGAAGAGTTGCTATGAGTTGGAATCAACTCAATAGCAGTGGATATAAAGTGGAGGGCCGGTGACGGCAAGGCAAAGCCTCAATGAGATGGATTGACATAATGACTGCAACAGTGGACTCAAGCATACCAGTGATCATAACGGTGGTACAGGTCCAGGCAATGTTTTGTTCTTTATACATGGAGTCACCAACTCAACATTAACAACAACAACGTGTGGAATAACAGGCAATGACAAAGTCACAGCCTTTGAGGGCCCTTAAGGGAAAAAAGGATATGTATATTAGTATATACATATATATTAATGGCAATACAAGCCTTGAAGACTGTGTTGCTACGGGGACTCAGAAAAAGGAGTGATCTTTGCAAGCTGGGATGACTTGCTTAACCATTACAGTGACTGCATTCATTTAGTACAAATTTTAATTGTAATAATGGAATTAAATCTCAATGCAAAATCCTTTATGTGCAAAAATTGAAATATTATGCAAAAAAGCAAAACAAAAGCACAAAAGGCAGGGATTATATAATTTCAAAGCTAGTCTGCAGAAACTGTTTTTGTTCATGTCACAAGATGGCTCCACGATAGGTAGAGGAAAAATACCCAACATCCTTTGTCAGTCTTCTGGGAAAATAGGTCCTGAGTTATGACAGCTATAACTAAAGAGAGCTTCTCGGGAAAGGGCCTGTCTGTTAAAGGCACTGATTGCCCTGGTACTCCAAAGCTGTTGATGTTCTTGAGGGCAATTGGAGTAATTATTTTCTTCCTTTTCTAGAGGAAGCACTGCTGCTCTAGTAACAGAACAAACCTCCCAGTGGGTGAAGTGGAAATATCTTGCAAGATGTAAACCGACTGATTAAAAATTAAATTCTTGGGCTCTCTTTTTGATGACTAAAGATGAGAATACTGTGGCTTGTGGAGTGCATCTTATCTTCACTTTCTATGAATGAGACCAATGCTGAAATTGGAAAATAAAACCAGTGGTTTTTGAGTTGAATCAACTCATGGGAGCCCCATGTGCATCAAAGTAGACCTGTGCTCCATAAGGCTTTCAATGGCTGATTTTTCAGAAGTAGATTGCCAGGCCTTTCTACTTAGGTGCCTCGTGTGGATTAGAACTTCCAACCTTTCCATTAACAGCTGAACACATAAACCATTTGCGCACCCAAGAACTCCAAATTGAAAAATAGAGGCCCACATTGATAAGATAAAACTGTGTTGCTAAGACTTTGCAAGGTTTATCAAGAAAGGGGTCTGTTTGATTTTTCTTTTAGAATGATTAACCCAGAAGCTTGGAAGAATGTATTAAATTCACCCATTCACTTGTCTGCTTATTATTTTTTTTTTAATAATTGACATGGTGAAGCTAACCTGAGGGTTACACTGTCTTTCTACGGCTAAATTCAAAGGGTACATTTACTTTTTTTCTGAATTAAGATCATTTGGACACCACCTAAGTGCTGAGGTTTAGGTTGAGTTTGCTTGAGAATGCTTGCCCATCAGTAATTTTTAGACTGCTTGAACCAGCGTTGGCTAGTGGACATTAAAGAATGAGTGAGAAAGTAGACTATGTCAAGAGCCTTAGAATGAAGGGAATCAATAGCATAAGACATCACTACGTGTTTGACAGGAGCCCTGGTGGTTCAGTGGTTAGGCACTCTGCTGCTAACTGAAAGGCCGGCGGTTCAAACCCACCAGCAGCTCTGTGGGAGAAAAAACCTGGTGATCTTCCCCTGTAAAGATTATAGACTAGAAAACCTTATGGGGCATAGGGTTGCTATGAGTTGGAATCAACTCAGTAGCATGCAACAACAACAAAACGTTTGACATTTTGAAGCATGTAAATTACATTATAAATACATGCAAATTTGCGCCATTACTTGATTCAAAGCTCAAAACATTTTGTGATGGGTTTAAAGCACAGATTACTGTATTTACAGTCAGAGTGAGGTCTTCACTTGGAGGTGAATTTCTGGGATGATATCCCCTTTGGGCTGAAAAGCAAATCTGATCCCAGGTCTTAAAGAGTCGTCGATGCCATGCCAAGGCGATTGACCTTTCTTTCATCTTTTTCACTGTCTTGCAGACCAGATGACGTGCTCCTGCATCGCACGCATGATGAGATTGTCCTCCTGCATTGCTTCCTTTGGCCCCTGGTGACATTTGTGGTGGGCGTTCTCATTGTGGTCCTGACCATCTGTGCCAAGAGCCTGGCAGTCAAGGCGGAAGCCATGAAGAAGCGCAAGTTCTCTTAAAGGGGAGTAGGCTTTTGGAAAGCAAGACACAGAAGCTGCCCTCATCGGCGCACGGCCACCTGCGGAGCCTGTGTTTCCAGCGCAGGAGATGGAAGGGTCCGTGAGAGGTTTCCGGGAGGCTCCTCCCTCAATGGCAGCAGAAACAGGCACAGCTGGAAGACTTGTAACCTCTTGGATTGTAATCTGTGTGTGGTATTGGTAGCTAACTGGTCAAGCTTTTAGCTGTACGAAGTAACCATTTCAGGAAACCCTATACGAAGTTAATTTTCTTTGGAAAAGTACAGTATATTATTTGTACAGTGTAGCATACAAACCGTTATGATTTATGTTACTTACAAACATTAAAATAGAATGGTCTGTGTTCTTTTTTAATTTCCTTTTTTAATGCTTAGAATACCAGAGTAAAAAAGAACCCTCCAAGTTTCATTTGATTCTGCTACATCGAAGTTTTTCTTAGAGATGAGGATTCCTGCAGCAGTCTGGGCCTCACTGTATAATCCTCAGTTTCCATCATTAAAGAGTACCTTTGGGCACTCCTGTTTGAAAAAGGAATTCACACTGTTAACTTGGTTTCCAGTCACTTCTGCGACTCTTCATCAAGGGACCCTCCGAGACTGGAAAAACATAACCTCCCATCCTTGCCTTTGCCTATCCATTATTTCTCAGCAGGTTATTTCTTAACAGAGGGAGATGATTCTGACAAGGCCTGTCCTAGCTCCTTTACTCATCTGTTCATGTTATTGTTGATGGGTCCTATCTCTGTGCAACAGAATGTCTGTGAGAAGGACGCTCTTCAGCTTAGTTAAGTTGATGCTTTATTTATTTATCAGGTCAGAAAAGCATATTCAAAATCAGTTCAAGCATTCTGCTTTTATTTTCTTTGTCCTTGCTTTGATGTTATCCGTATGAAAACAGGAAGGTTGCTGCAGTTGTTCCGTTTGCTTAGACCTCCCTGGCAGTGCAGCCCAGCTCCACACTGTGGTTGCAGACGCTTTCTGTGCCTTTATCCAAAAGTTGGTTAATGGAGCCATACTTTTTTGCGTCTCTTCACAAAACCAAATTCCAGATATCAGTCACAGGTTTCAGTGAATGTTCAGCATATCGTTTTTACTTACTAGGTAGAATCAAATGTTTTTTAAATGAAAGATAAATTTCTAGTGGAGGAACAACAGACAACTTAATTTCTTTTTACTTTTTTCTGATATCCTCTAGACCTGCTTCTATTAAAGGAAAATTGGAATTTAAGGATAAGCTCCCTCTGTTATTTCTACAAGATTCTAAAAAAGATACACACTAGTTAAATGATGGCTTCCTTTTAGTCCACATACCAGTGTTGTCATGATTTTAAAATGCAAGTAATTGAGAAAGTCATAGACTTCTTTGGAAGGATGTTGAGTGAATACAGTCCATTTTTTTTCTAACTCAAGTGCTTCAGATGCCACTGTGAAAAGGCCTTGAACACACTATTTATGACATCCTTTGAGGCAGCTAGAGTGCCTTAACTTCAATCCCAGTTTTCTGTTGCAGCATCCCAGTTGTCTTAGCAACATACAGAACCAACCATTCTGAAGCACACAGTAACACAAAACTGAAAATCAGAGAAAATCATCATCTTTGCATCACCTTCTTTTGGAAAAAATATGATCAAATGATTATAGAGACCAGATAAAACTTAATGGTGTATGGACATACATAAAAAAAAAAATACATATGTGTTAGAAAATAGGGTAGTTGATATGTATTGATCTGAGTTTTCATTTGTTAGTTTGAATCGCGTACAATTACATTAAGTAATCCTTCCATTTAGGCCCAAGGAGTACACACCCTTATATTCTGTAGATTGATTCTTGGAAAAGAGGAGAAGCACACTGAATTCATATGGTTACATGCAGTTTTGAGTCTTACTTGCTCACAGCCAGTTAAATTTGAGGCTCCTTACTCATGCTTGGATAAAGGTAAAGCCTAAAAGGAACAGAAGAGGAGCCTTACAAGGCCATAATAGTAAAGAAGCTGAAGTTCTTAGCATTTTAATTTTCTCCTGGATCAGTTACAAAATGGGCTAACAAAGGGACCCCCAAAATATGATTCAAGTAAGCTAGAAGTTTATTTCTTCCTCATGTAGCAATCCACAGGTAGTTGAGAAGTCTCGAGCACTAGGTAATCAAGAGGCCTAGAATTTGTCTACCTTGTTCTCTCATTACTGAGGGTGTTGTTTGTCTCCATGATTGAAGGTGACTCAAAGAAGCACATCCCCTTTCTGGCCCATGAAAAGAAGAAGTTGGGAACGAACAATTTCCTTTTAAGAAAGTTTCACCGGTCACTTCTGCTCGTATTCCACTTATGAGTACTTACTACATATCTATGCCTAGCTTCAAGGAAGGCTGGGATGTGTCTCTAGCTTGATGGATGTGCCCTACTAAAACTCTGGGGGGAGAGGTTCTATTACTAAAAGGAGAAAGGGAGACTGAATACTAGGGTAGGTAACAAGAATGAGGAACATCAGTCAGTGGTGCACGCCATGGTGACAGTCTGCTGAGCAGGATAGCAAAGATCCCCTGTCCTGGCAGGAAATAAGGTCTTCGGCTAAACTTTGAGTCTGCTCTCTGGGGGAAACTTCCTTGTCTGTTGTCCTTTGTAACCCCTCATTTGACCTCTAGGAAATTCTCTCTTGCCCATTATCCTCCAGGGCTGCATCTGAAACTTCTTGGGGGCATGACAGCTTTTGCAGCCCTCTCCCTGCTGGTGCAGCTTTGTAAATCTAGAAATTGCCTTAGGGACTGAACAAATATAAGCTTTTATAGGCCAAGATTGTAGTTTATTTGGCTGTAATGAAGAATTTGACTCCGTTTTTGATGTTTGACTGCTGACGGCTTACAAGCCTCACCACTCCCCTTTCCCTTAAGCCCTGTATCTGGGCAAGCTAAAAAGAAAGCCTGATGCCGTCTCCCGTGGCCCCATGGGAAGTTCAAACTGTACAAGCACAGACCTGTATGCAGGAACCCTCACCGCAGCCCCACTCCCAACCACAATAAAAGCCAATCTGGTCAAGCCATTTTTGGACCTGCTTGGGAGCTTGCTCTGCTGTCTCCAGGAAATCTCATAAATTATGTCAGTAATAAATCATTTTCATACCCTCTTGGTGTGTGTGTGGCATTATCAACCTTGCCATCTGAACCAAATTTTTGGTAGGGAGCCCATTCTGCCTCTAGGAGGTGACTACAACATTGGAGATATAAATTCCTCAAAAGCATAATAGGTGGTTCTGGTCTCTTTGCTTTCAGCCAACGAGCTGCTCTGGCTATAGTTGTTAAGCCAGCAATCTTATTTATCAGTCTCTGTGGTTGGCCCCTGGGTGGTACAAATATTTTGTGATCAACTGCTAGCCTAAACGTTGGCAGCTCAAATCCACCCAGCAGCACCACAGAAGAAAGTCCTGGAAATCTGCTTCTATAAGGATTAGAGCCAAGAAAACACTACAGAGCAGTTCTACTCTCTAACATGGGGTCGCAGGGTCACCATGAGTAGGAATCAACTTGACAGCAACAGGTTTGGCTTGGTTTTGGTTTATGGTTGTCTATACCTCTATCCCTCAATTCAATGACTGCTACCTTGAAGCCTTCTGAAACGATGGGTATAAATGTAAATACCAAAAAACCCAAGCCATTTGCCATTGACTCCATTCTGACTTATAGAGACCCCATGTGTTTCAGAGCAGGACTGTTTCATATGGTTTTCTTGGCTGTAGTCTTTATGGAACCAGATCACCAGGCCTTTCTTCTGTGGCACCATTGGGTGGGATCAAACCACCAACCTTTTGGTTAGTAGCCCAGCATTTAACTCTCTGCACCACCCAAGGACTCTTTTAAATGGGAATGTTGTTATTGTTAGGTGCCCTCAAGTCAGTTCCTACTCATAGTGACTCTGTATACAACAGAGTAAAACACTGCCTGCTCCTGCACATCCTCATAGTCATTGCTGTGTTGGAGCCCATTGTTGCAGCCACTGTATCAATCCATCTCCTTGAGGGTCTTCCTCTTTTTTGCGGATCCTCTTCCAAGCGTGATGTACTTCCTCAGGGACTGATCCCTGCTGATAACATGTCCAAAGTACATAAGACAAAATCTCGCCATTCTCACTTCTACGGAACATGTTGGCTTTATTTATTCCAAGACAGATTTGTTTGTTCTTCTGGCAGTCCCTGGTATATTCGATATTCTTCACCAACACCACGATACAAATGCATCAGTTCTTCATTTTCCTTGTTCAGTGTCCAGCTTTCACATACATATTAGGCAATTGAAAATACCATGGCTTGGGTCAGGTGCACTTTAGTCCTTAAGATGATATCTTTGTTTTTTTTTTTTTTAACACTTTAACGAGGTCTTTTGCAGCAAATTTGCCCAATGCAATATGCCATTTGATTTCTTGACTGCCGCTTCCATGGGCTTTTGACTGTGGGTCCAAGTAAAATGAAATCCTTGACAGCTTCTGTTTATTATGATGTTGCTGATTAGTCCAGTTGTGAGAATTTTTGTTTTCTTTATGTTGAGGTGTAATCCATTCTAAAGATTGTGGCCTTTGATTTTCATCAGTAAGTGCTTCAAGTCCTCGTCGCTTTGAGCAAGCAAGTGGGAAAAGGGAAAGAAAAGACGTGAAAGACAAGTATAAACATTTTAAGAAAATGAAGCAGAAGTTACACATACCAATTCTATGCATATTCTTGTGGTGAGAAGTTAGCTGCAAAGGCGCCTCTTGCTGGGAAGTGATAAAAAAATACCTTCTAAAATTTGTGGGCATGAGTTATGTAATTACAATGAGGAGGGGAAGAATGAACATGGAGGAAAATTATCCCTTTCTTACTACATTGTCTCGTGTACAATGTACATATTGACATTAACTCTGTTGACTGTGAGAAAAAGATTGGGTCTGAAAAGAATTATTATTTTCTAGAATTTAGGCAATTCTTTCCATTACTTCATTTCCTTAAAAGTAAATTTAATAATTAAATTAATTTTCTGATCAATAATGAAGTTAATCAGAGTTATCCTAAAAACTGTGAGAAAAAAAAAGTCTTGTTCTGGAGAAAGAGGAAGGTATTTCAGGAAGGAAAAGGCTACCTTAGACAGGTTAGGTGTAAAAGTAGGGCTTAGGGACAGCCAGTAGTTTGCAATACAGGCAGTCTCCGGGTTATTAAGGAGATCCATTCCTAACTGTGCCTTTAAGTTGAATTTGTAGATGAGTCAGAACAGGTGCTTATGGGTTCTTATTTAGCTTTACTTAGTGCAAGAAAAGCAGGGCTTCCAACCAGTTCATTCTGGTTCAAATCCCTGCTGAGAATTTGCATTTCTAACAAGTTCCCAGACAATGCTAATGCTGCTAGTAGAGCAGTGGTTCTCAAAATTTATTATATGTAAGAATCACCGGGGAATTTGTTACAATGCAGATTCTGATTCAGTATATCTGGGGTGGAAATGCAAATTCTCAGCAGGGGTTTGAATCAAAACGAACCAGTTCAAAGCCCTGAAGAAATGTTTTAAAATTAGCACATGCAGTAAGTGAAGGTGATTGTGATGAATTTGTTACAAGTAGGGCTTGGTTCAGTTGTTTCACAATAAGGTGAATTTACACAACAGTGAAGGTCAAGCGCGAGTTGTCTGTGAGGATATTAGGATGTTTCTAACCCTGGCAACTGCCTGTACTTAAAGGAGGTATACAAATCAATCTGTAGCTTTTATTTAGAATTTCCATTTCTCTGAATGCATTCCAGTTGCACTGAGTTTTCCTAGAATGCGGAAGATTTAAAAAATGGAGGACATAGTATTCAGAAGGGTGCACAGGGTGTCAGAAAAGGGAACAGGCATGTAGTTTGCATTGCCTTATGTAGCTTGTTAGAGTGAATTCAGCTTCTCAGAAGGAGTTGCCTAACAAAGAGAGGCATGGCATAGGGACTTTGGAGCCAAACAGCCTGAGCTTGAATCCTGATGCTCTGTCTTGTTAGCTATGTGATCTTGGGCAAGCTACCTAACTCCAAGCTTCAGTTAACTCATCTGCAATATTAGGCTGATATTGATAAGATATCTCTGGGGAGGATTAAATGAGACAATGCAAGGGGATGTGTTTAGCACAGTGCCTGGTCCATATATCTTAGCAATGATGATGATGGTGATTATGATCATGGTGATGGTATAGTATTAGTTCAGTAAAAATGGAAAATATTCTCAAAACTAAATTTTCCTCAAAATCTATGCTTTTACCAGGCTTAATGGTCTGACTGAGACTAGAGGGACCCTGGAGGTCATGGTCCCCATATCCTTTGTTAGCCCAAGACTGGAACCATTCCCGAAGCCAACTCTCCAGACAGGGACTGGACTGGACAATAAAATGATACTGGTGAGGAATGAGCTTCTTGGCTCAAGTAGACACATGAGACTATGTGGGCAACTCCTGTCTGGAGACGAGATGAGAAGGAAGAGGGAGACAGGAGCTGGCTGAATGGACACGGGGAACACGGGGTGGAGAGGAGGAGGGTGCTAACTCATCAGGGGGAGAACATCTAGGAGTACTTAGCAAGGTGTGTATAAGTTTTTGTATGTCAGACTGACTTGTAAACTTCCACTTAAAGCACAATAAATAAATTAATTTTTAAAAATCTATGCTTTTATTTCTCGAATACTTTGCTAGCCCTTACCAGTCAAAGACTAGCTTAAGACTGGGATTTTCGTTTATGAAATTCTCTTATTAATTCCCTACTGGCTTAGGTGCTTTTATTTTCAGAATTCCAAATTGAAAGAAATCACCTCTGAAGTCAGTGTCTATTTAATTGAAGTCCAGAGTCTTCTGAGTTCTCCATTTTATTTATTTATTAATATGCTGCTTTCTTGAAAGATTCTGCTTCATCATGCTTACCAGTTTCCAGCGTTATTAAAAGATGTGTCTTCTCTTTGATGTGGAGCAATTACTGGAATTCTTTCTTAGAGATGAAATCTAAAGAGCATGATCCTCTTTACCTGGTATCTCTGTACAGCCTTGAAAATGACTGAGGTGCTTTTTATTATTAATGCATCCTGCTAGAAAGATGATTGGAAATGATGTAACATTTCTATGTCTAAAACGTTTGGAACATACAAAATGTATTCCGTGTCTCCTTAGCAAGTCTCTGACCCACAGTAACTTTTATAAAGGGTCTTCCCTCTGAGCTCCCAGAAGCACAACTCATGAGGTTGATGAATGTTGTCACACAAGTGCCACTTATCTGGCAGGTGGGAAAAGATCCAATTAGTGTTTGAACTTCCAAATAACATCTAGAAGCAATGAGGAATTCAAACAAGACCCACCTGAAGCTATGGGGGAATTGATGGTGTTTGATGTTTGGGAGAAATCCTTTTATTTTTGTGAAAGTCAGTGATGTTAAAGTGCTACTACCTCCAAGAGTTCTAGCTTTCAGGGCAGTGGAGATGTAGTGAGTTAATGGGATAAAATCAGGAAAAGAGAAATATATGTTGAGATTGCAGAGTGTGCCTGCTTAAATGTCAGTTCTTGTTCACAGCAAGTAGAGGTGTCCAGTCTTTTGGAGTGACTGCTAAAGACATTATAAAGTGTTTTCTCTTTGCCCAATCTACAAATGTCTATAATTCACAGAACAAGAACAATGCAGGGTTGATTTTGTTCATTTGGCTCTCTTGCCAGACAGCAGTTATTGAACTTGTATCTCTGCTTAGGAAGGCTGGGTGGAAGCAGCCACTGTTGGAGGTAGCGTATATCCCATTAAGAAAGTAGCATGAGGAAGACTCCTGGTGGAAGCATATCAGTGACTTCTGAGCTGGAGCGGCCAGAGCTCAGTTAGGATCTCAGTTCCTACCCTGACCCACCCAGCTGATTGTGCCCAACAACAACATATCTGTTTACTCTTCTATGAAAGATCAATGCCTGAAATCTAGCTTGATTGGCCATGGAGGTAGGATGGGAGGAGACTTAGAACAGATCATTGGAAAGTGAAAAAGAAGTCTCCATTTGGGATGATGTTGATGGGTTCTCCAAGATGTCTTTCTGCAGATCCATAGCTCTCTGCTGTTATCACTATGGGCTAAAGAGAATGCCCCATGGTGGGGTGCATGATACAATACTAAATAGAATATTACCCAATTAATATTAAATGTATTTCCTCATTATAAACTTTCTCTGATTATACTCATCCACTCCCTGGTTTTAGCTGTGATCTTAGATGGTGATTCCCAGATCTATTTTCTCTCACCTTCACCTGTTCTGAGCTCTGGGTGAATACTGCAAGAGTGCCAATGCATTCTTAGGTCCTTGTCTCAAGTAATGGACAGACAATGCAATGACAGAATAAAGAATGGAACAAAATAATATCAGACAATATGGACAGATAGAAAACAAACCCAGACTTTGATAGATGAGGCTTTATTCAGAAAGAGAAGGGGGAAAGGGAGAGAGACTATTGTAATAGTGGGAGAAGGAGACTACTACAAAAGGGAGAATACTCTGACCATAAGCTCTGCAAGTGTATCAAAGAGTTAGGAAAAATGTGTTTTCTTTTAACAAGGCTAGGGAAGAAAAAAAAAAAAAAAAAACCCAGGGTTGGGGAAGTGGGATGAAACAATGACCTCATGGATTGCAAACCAGCCTACTCTCCAGGGACAGGACGTTAAAGAGGGGTATTATGCTGGCTCAGACTGAGGGTAGATCCAAGTTCAGGGACTTGAGAGGAGGAGAGAAGCTTCACCAAAGTTTGGTTAAGAAGCAGTTTGTTTCTGATTGATCAGTGGCAAGGGCGGATTATCCAATAGGCAAGGTAAGCATGGTGCTTACCTTGCTTACCAGGTCATCTGTAGTTGTTACCAATTGCCAATCTGACACAAAGGGTCCTTGTGTTTTCCCGAGTAAGAATACACAAGAAAGACAAACTATCTTCAGCAAGCTTTATTTTGCTTGAGTCAAGCAAAAGGAGTTAGTGGGGATCTAAGCCTCTCCAAAAGACTGACTCAAAAAGGGAAGCAAGGCCACGGCTTATATGGGTTCAGTGGAGACAATAAGTAATGAATATTTAGTGGGCTTCTTTCAAGGAGTGAGTACTTCTCAGAATGGCGGTGCATGTTAATTAGGTTGCCCGCACATCTGGAATCCAAGATGTAACTGGCTGATATTCAAGATGGGGTCTTCTCGGCAGCCCTTGGCATCACTTATTATGGGATACAGTGCAAACGCGCTGATCTTTGGTACTACATCACCATCTTCAGAGGGCTAAGGAAGGTCAAACAGTGGTCACACTTTGTTCTTCTGCGCATGCAGGAGCCTGTAAAGGAGAAAGGGACTAGAAAAACACTAAGAAGGAGAAAGTAATTCAGGGGTTGTTTCAGCCTTATCTCATGTTGACAGGGTGTGGTTCTTGTTTACCCAACTTCTAGACGGTGATCTTTTAACAGCTCTTCTGTTCCGCCAGCGTAGTTAACCCTATCTGTCTCATAGTGACACATTTTTTTCACCACATCACAGCTTCTTCTTACAGTTATGGCTGTCATCTGCCTGTCTTCCAACCCCACAGCACCTTCCTACAGAATCAAAGCCTCGTTTCAAATTTGCAATCCCTTACAAGGCTGAATGACCCAGTAAGCACAGTAAGCATAGTGAACAATTTCACATGGGTTTCACCACTTCAAAGACCTGCCTTAAACCACTTGAATCCAGTTTCTACCTGGATCCAAAACCCTATAAATGCCCTTCCCTGACTTTGACTTTCCGAGCCACTATCAAGACTTTGTCAAAGTAGGCTCCTTTACTATGGTAAATTTAAAAACTCAGCTCTGTTTGATCGACAACTTTTTCTAGGATTTCTGTGGTGAAATTCAGCAACAAAATCTGTCTTGTGAGAGGCATGAAGCAGTATTTCTTTTCTTGTAGGCTTATTTAACCAGATTGTCTTTTGTGAAAGGGTAGAAGATGCTTTGAGACGAGCATTTACTCTTCTGGGCCATTTAGTTAAGGTAATTAATTAGATAATGTATGGAAAAAGAATATATGCAAAAATGCTGTCTTAGTTTTCTAGTGCTGCTATAACAGAAATACCACAAGTGGGTGGCTTTGACAAACAGAAATTTATTTTCTCACAGTTTAGGAGGCTAGAAGTCCAAATTCAGGGTGCTGGCTCTAGGGGAAGGCTCTTTCTCTGTCCATCTTGGGGGAAAGTCCTTGTCTCTTTTTAGCTTCTATTCCTACAGTCCTTGGTGGTCATGTGGCTTGTACCTTCTGCTCTGTTTGTGTTTGCTTGCTTAATCTGCTCTTTTACATCTCAAAAGAGATTGACTTAAGACACACTGTACACTAATGCTGCCTCATTAACATAATAAAGAAAACACATTCCCAAATAAGATTATAACCACTGGATAAACCAAAGCCAAGCCCATTGACTCGCAGTGACCCTATAGGACAGAGTAGAACTGCCCCATAGGGCTTCCAAGGAGTGAGTGGTGGATTCCATCTGCTAACCTTTGGTTAGCAGCCTGAGCTCTTAACCACTGTGCCACCAGGGCTTCAGGTTTACAACACTTATCTTTGGGGGACACAATTCAACCCATAATAGATACTTAATGCTAACATTCCTGGCTGAATGTTCACTATATTACAATGACCTAACTCCCCAGTCCTTCGTTACCTGAACCTCTGAGCAACCTGCAAGCTCCAGGTTAGTAGTCTCTGATTTAGAGTTCAGACTCATAGGTCACCACCGTTCAGTGATATTTGATTTTAACAAGGGAAAGTAAAAAATATTTTTGACCTTGACAATCGAATCTATCTCATTTTCTGCCACTTCCCCCTTCACCAAATAAGCTAACAGACCTAACAGTTTCTCAAAAGCATTTTGGATGGGGTTGTGGCTAAACAGGGAATTCTTGATTAAGTTATAAGGTAAATAAAATCGAGAGTAGGGGAAATCTCAGTATATCTTTAATTGCAAGACTCGAGTACCAGGAACATAAAGGGTAATTTAGGAATAAGGATACCCCAGGAAGCTTCCTATGCTGTCTTCTACATCAGAGACCAAGAAACCCCTTACCAAAAACACTACAATATCCACATTCATTCCTGAAGTTCTGCTTTCTGAGACAGCATTATTACAAAATCCAGATCTGCTCTGGAAACCCTGGTGGCATAGTAGTTAAGTGCTACAGCTGCTAACCAAGAGGTTGGCAGTTTGAATCCGCCAGGTTCTCCTTGGGAGCTCTGTGGGGCAGTTCTACTCTGTCCTATAGGGTCACTATGAGTCGGAATTGACTCGATGGCAGTGGGTTTGGTTTTGGTTTTAGATCTACTCTGAAATTTAAAGAGGGAATCAATGAAGTATAAATGTGTGAGTAAAATCTTCCAATCCAAAACAATGTCTAAAACAAAACAAAAACTCAAAAAAACACAACCCTACAGCAGCAATGCTTACTGTGCCCTTTATAATTATTGGATGGAATGATGAGGGTGATGACTTCACTCCTTGATGGGGATAAGTAGGGCACAGTGTTTGCGTGGGCTTGGGGGTAGTGGTGTGTTGGCAAATACTGGACACCTGGCTATGAGGGAGGGAGACCTGGTGGCACAGTGGTTAAAGCACTCGGCTGCTAACCAAAAGTTTGGCGGTTTGAATATACCAGCCTCTCCCACCTCTCCGTGGGAGAAAGATGTGACAGTCTGCTTCCATAAAGATTTACAGCCTTGGAAACCCTATGGGGCAGCTCAGCTCTGTCCTATGGGGTCACTATTGAGTAAGAATGGACTCCAGGGCAGTGGGTTTGGTTTTTGGCTATGGGGAAGGGATGAAGAATATACCCTGATTTATAGCGATGGCTGATTTCCGTGGTGTAAATACTCCCACTGTGGTTTTGTGGCTGGCTGAAAGCCACCAGTGGAACATCACTGGACTTGGACTTGGATTTGAGAAGAGATGTGCAAGTAGCACACCCTTATATAGTATTTTGACCATACAAATACAATAGTAAAGATAGCCTCAAGAGCAGACATAATAGTAAAATGTAGTAAAATAATTAGGAAAGGATGAGTTTTGAGAGTTTATTATCTTTGTTTAAAATAATTTATTGTTGTAAGTTTATATAATTTAATCGTTAATAATTGCTGTGTTTAACAACAGGCCCAGAAAATTTAACATATGGCTCTTGCGAGCTGATGCCAAAACACCATTTCAAGGGCTGAGGGTGTCCTAGCAGTTCTTATGTGGGTTATTTCAAAACTGAAGACTCAATCTCCCATCCACTTCTTCTTACAAAGCGTGTGGGTCTATTGGATATCAGCCTAAGGTGACAATTTATCTCTCTGGGTGCGCACTCTTCCAAAGGGGCAGTATTACCTCCCGGGTCTGGGAGTTAGGGAGGAAAGGCAAGAAGGAAGACTGAGCTATTAGTGTTACAGCTGAGGGTCGGGGCTTTTTTGAGATGATCTGTGCAGGGACAGAGCAATAGCATTTTTCTCAGAGTGATGTGGTCCCAGCTGCTCAAATAAATTAATGTTCCAACTCAAATGACTCATTTCGTAGGAACAGTAAGTTCACAGCCAATTTGTCAATATAAGAAAACTATCACCTCATTTTTTTTTAACTCAAAAAATATTGCTTAAATTTTGCAAGTTATAATTTCCATTTTGGCTAAAGACTGACTGAAATGCACAAAAGTGGTGTTGGAGTCATATTGGCCCTGTGTTCAGCTTAGGGGGGCATGTTTTCCAGGCTGATTAGGGAACCGGACACAGTGTCAGCTGAGGATTGGTCGAACAAATGAATTATGTTTTACGTAGAGAAAACTAAAGGAGGACATGATATCTACTTACACATATTTGAAAGGCTATCATATGGAAGAAGGATTACAACTTGTTTTACAAATTATCATGTTGGCTAAAAATAGGGGCTCTGTGTTATTGTCGTGGGTTTGGGTCTTATTGTCCTAGGGTAAAATCACCACAAAGTTATAGTAAAGCAAGAAGAAAGATGTTATTCGGTATATGTTCCAAGGGGCAAAAGTGGGAAATAACAAGTATGCTGCCTGAGCTATGTCTGCCCGAGTCTGAAGAATGTTACAGAATCATCAGTATATATTGACATTACAAATGGGTAAAATCATGAAAAGTTTCACTTTTTCACAGATCGGCTAAAAACTGCTAATTCACCATGATTCTACATTTCGAACTGTGTTTCTTAATAATCATTGGTACAGGTTTCAGTAATGACAGTCAGAAGGGTCTTCACTGGTCCAACAAATCTATTTACTAAACGCTAATAGAAAAAGACTCACAGCGACCCTATAGGGTCGCTGAGTTGGAATCGACTCGACGGCAATGGGTTTGGGTTTTTTTTTGGTAATAGAAAAAGAGAAGAGTAGAAAATATGTGGGTCTTTTGTGCTCTAAGCATTTGCTTATGTGAAAGATTGCCTAAAAGATGTTTTCCAAGATTGTCCTAGCTATTGTTTTTATGCTTCCGGGTCCAGCTGATGTGTCCTTGTGCATCCTTGTCACTCCAGTGGGGTTACATTCTCTATACTCAAGGACAGGGACTATAAGTCATTATAAAGACCTGAGTCCCAGTTTTGGCCTCATCACTTACTAGTTTTGTGACCTGAGATCCCTAATCTGTAGTTTCTTGACCTATGATCCCTTATGTGTAAATGGGTTGTATTAGTTTCTTGTTGCTACTGTAATAAATTGTAATTGTTGTTGTTAGGTACTGTCTAGTTAGTTCCAACTCATGATCACCCATGTACAACAGTACTGAACGTTGCTCGGTCCTGCACCAACCTCACAATCATTGCAGCCACTGTGTCGATCCATCTCCTTAAGGGCCTTCCTCTTTTTTTGCTGACCCTCTACTTTACCAATCATTATGTCCTTCTCCAGGGACTGGTCCCTCCTGATAACTTGTCCAAAGTATGTGGGTTGAAGTCACGCCATCCTCACTTGTAAGGAACATGCTGCTTATACTTCTTCCAACACAGATGTATTCATTCTTTCGGCAGTCCATGGTATATTTAATATTCTTTGCCAACACCATAATTCAAAGGCATCAATTTTTTTTTCTGTCTTCCTTACTCATTGTCCAGCTTTCACATGCATATAAAACCCAAACCCCCTGCCACTGAGTCAATTCCAACTCATAATGACCCTATAGGACAGAGTAGAACTGCACCATAGAGTTTCCAAGGAGCACCTAGTGGATTCAAACTGCCAACCTCTAGGTTAGCAGCCATAGCGCTTAACCACTACGCCACCAGGGCTTCTGCATACATAAAAACACATATGAGGTGATTAAAAAAAGATCATGGCTTCAGTCAGGCACACCTTAGTCCTCAAAGTGACATCTTTGCTTTTTAACACTTGGAAGAGGTCTTTTGCAGCAGATTTGCCCAATGTAGTATGTCATTTGAGTTCTTAACTGGTGCCTGTATGGGCATTGATTTTGGAGGTGGATCTAATTAAAATGAAATGATTGACAACGTCAATATTTTCTCCGTTTATCATGATGTTGCTTATTGGTCCAGTTGTAAGGATTTTTGTTTTCTTTATGTTAATGTGTAATCCATACTGAAGGCTGTGGTCTTTGATCTTCATCAGTAAGTGCTTCAAGTCCTCTTCACTTTCAGCAAGCAAGGTTGTGTCATCTACATATCGCAGGTTGTTAATGAGCCTTCCTCCAATCCCAATACTGCGTTCTCCTTCATATAGTCCAGCTTCTTGGATTATTTGCTCAGCCTACAGACTAAGTATGGTGAAATGATACAACCCTGATAAACGCCTTTCCTAATTTTAAACCACGCAGAATCCTCTTGTTCTATTTGAATGACTGCCTCTTGGTCTATGTACAGATTCCACATGAGCACAATTACATGTTCTGGAATTTCTGTTCTCCACAATGTTATCCATAATTTGTTCTGATTCACACAGTTGAATGTCTTTTCATAGTCAATAAAACACAGGTAAACATCTGTCTGATATTCTCTGCTTTCAGCTAAGATCCGTGTGACATCAGCAATGATATCCCTGGTTCCACGTCCTCTTCTGAATCTGGCTTGAATTTCTGGCAGTTCCCTTTGATGTACTTGCTGCAACCGTTTTGAATTATCTTCAGCATAATTTTACTTGCATGTGATATTAATGCTATTGTTCAATGATTTTCCCCCATTGCATTGGCTCATCTTTCTTTGGAATGTGTGTAAATGTGGATCTTATCAGTCGGTTGGCCAGGCCTCTGTCTTCCAAATTTCTTGGCATAGATGAGTAAGCACTTCCAAAGTTCACTGGAATATCTTAATTGGTATTCCATCAATTCCTGGAACCTTGGTGTTAGCTGATGCCTTCAGTGCAGCTTGGACTTCTTCCTTCTGTACCATTGGTTCTTAATCATATGCTATTCCCTGAAATGATTGAATGTCGACCAATTCTTTTTGGAACAGTGACTGTGTGTTCCATCTTCCTTTGATGCTTCCTGTGTCGTTTAGTATTTTCCCTGGAGAATCCTTCAGTATTGCAACTCGAGGCTTGAATTCTTTCTTCAGTTCTTTGAGCTTGAGAAATGCTGAGCATGTTCTTCCCTTTTGGTGTTCTAACGCCAGCTCTTTGCACATTTCATTATAATACTTTACTTTGTCTTCTTGAGCCACCCTTTGAAACCTTCTCTTCAGTTCTTCATCATTTTTTTCTGTTCATTTTAGCTATCGTAAGTTCAAGAGCAAGCTTCAGAGTCTCTCCTAACATCCATTTTGGTCTTTTCTTTCTTTCTGTCTTTTCAATGATCTTTTGCTTTCTTCATGTACACTGTCCTTGATGTCATTCCCCAACTTGCCTGGTCTTTGGTCATTAGTGTTTAATGTGCCAAATATATTTTTGAAAATGTCTCTAAATTCAGATGGGATATACTCAAAGTCATACTTTGGCTATCATGGAATTGTATTAATTTTCTTCAGCTTCAACTTGAACTGCATGTGAGCAACTGGTGATCTGTTCTGAAGCTGGCCCCTGGCCTTGTTCTGACTGATGATATTGAGATTCTCTATCATCTCTTTCCACAGATGTAGTCTGTTTGATTCCTGTGTATTAAGTACTGTAAGGTCCACATGTACAGTCATCATTTACATTGTTGAAAAAAGGTATTTTCAATGAATAAGTCGTTGGTCTTGCAAAGTTCTGTCATGCAATCTCCGGCATCATTTCCATCACCAAGGTCGTATTTTCCAACTGCTGATCCTTCTTTTATGTTTCCAGCTTTTGCATTCCAATCACCAGTAATTATCAGTGCAACTTGATTGCATGTTTGATCAATTTCAGATTGCAGAGGTTGGTGAAAGTCTTCAATTTCTTCATCTTTGGCATTAGTGGTTGGTGAGTAAATTTGAATAATAGTGGTATTAACTGGTCTTCCTTGCAGGTATATGGATATTATCCTGTCACTGACAACAAAGTCCTTCAGGATAGATCTTGAAATGTTATTTTTGACAATGAGTGTGATGCTGTTGCTCTTCAATTTGCTATTCCCAGCATGGCAGAACATATAATTGCCCTATTCAACATGGCCAATACCAGTCCATTTCAAATCACTTATACCTAGAATACCTATCTTCAAGCATTCTGTTTCATTTTTGACACCTTCCAATTATGCTTGATTTGTACTTTGTACATTCCATGTTCCAATTACTAATAGATGTTTAAAGCTGTTTCTTCTCATTTTGAGTCATGCCACAACAGCAAATGAAGGTTCTGAACATTGCTCCATCCACGTCATTAAGGCTGACTCTACTCTGAGGAAGCAGCTCTTCCCTAGTGTATTCTTAGTGCCTTCCAACCTGAGGGATTCATCTTCTGGCACTGAAGCAGGCAATGTTCCACTGCTAGCTGTAAGGCTTTCACTGGCCGATTTTTTTTCAGAAGTAGAAAGCCAGATCCTTCTTCCTACTTTGTCTTAGTCTAGAATTTCCACTGAAACTTGTCCACCATGGGTGATCCTGCTGGTATTTGAAATACTGGTGGCATAGCTTCCAGCATCACAGCAACACAAAATCTACCACAGTACAACAAACTGAAAGATGAGTAGCAAACTGTAATAAATTACCACATACTTAGTTGATTAAAATAACACAAACGTATTTTTTTTTACTATCTTAGAGTCCTGAAAGTCAGAGTTGAAAATGGGTCTTACTGGGCTAAAATTAAGGGGTTCATACACTTGTATTCCTTCTGGAGACCTATATTTCCTTGCTTTTTCCAACTTCTAGAGGCTATCTGCATTCCTTGAGTAATGGTCCCGTTCCTCCATCATCAAAGCCTGCAATACTGGGGTAAGACTTTCTCCCAATGCTACTCTCTATTTCTATGTCTTCTGCCTCCTCTTCCACTTATAAGGATCCTTGTGATTACATTGGGCCTACCCAAGTAATTCAGGAAAAACATCTTATCTCAGGATCAGTTGATTAGTGATCTTAATTCCGTCCACAACCTTGATTCCTCTTTACCACATCACCTAATATTCCTAGGTTTCAGGTATTACATGTGGATATGTTTGTTGTTGTTGTTAGGTGCCCTCAAGTTGGTTCGGACTCATAGCTACCCTATATACCACAAAACGAAACATTGCCAAGTCCTGCGCCATGCTCACAATCGTTATGCTTGAGCCTGTTGTTGCAGCCACTGTGACAATCCAGCTCCTTGAAGGTCTTTCTCTTTTCCGCAGACCCTGAACTTTACCAAGCATGATGTCCTTCTCCAGGGACTGATCGCTCCTGACAACATGTCCAAAGAATGTAAGATGTGGTCTCACCATCCTCGCTTTTAAGGAACATTCTGGTTGTACTTCTTCCAAGACAGATTTGTTCATTCTTTTGGCAGTCCATGGTATATTCAGTATTCTTTGCCAACACAACAGTTCAAAGGCATCAATTCTTCTTTGGTCTTCCTTATTCATTGTCCAGCTTTTGCATGCATATGATGTGATTTAAAATACCACAGCTTGGGTCAGGTGCACCTTGGTCTTCAAGGTGACAGCTTTACTTTTCAATACTTTAAGGAAGTTCTTACCAGCAGATTTTTCCAATGCGATGTGTCTTTTGATTTCTTGACTGCTGCTTCTATGGATGTTGACTGTGGATCCAAGTAAAATGAAATCCTTGACAACTTCAATCTTTTCTCTGTTTTTCATTATTGGTCCAGTGGTGAGAATTTTTGTTTTCTTTATGTTGCGGTGTAATTCATACTGAAGGTTGTGGTCTTTGATCTTCATCAGTAAATGCCTCAAGTCCTCTTCACTCTCAGCAAACAAGTTTGTGTCATCTGCATATTGCAGTTTGTTAGTGAGTCTTCCTCCAATCCTAATGCCATGTTCTTTTTCGTATAGTCCAGCTTCTTGGATTATTTGCTCAGCATACAGATTGAATAGGTATGGTGAAAGGATACAACCCTGATACACACCTTTCCTGACTTTAAACCATACATCATTCCCTTGTTCTGTTCGAACAACTGCCTCTTGATCTATGTACAGATTCCTCATGAGTGCAACTAAGTGTTCTGGAATTCCCATTCTTCACGATGTTGTATATAATTTGTTATGATGCACACAGTTGAATGCCTTTGCATACTCAAAAAAACACAGGTAAACATCTTTCTGTTATTCTCTGCTTTCAGCCAGGATCCATCTGACATCAGCAATGATATCACAGGTTACATGTCCTCTTCTGAATCTTGCCTGAATTTCTGGCAGTTCCTGTCAATATACTGCTACAGCCGCTTTTGAATAATCTTCAGCAAAATTTTGCTTTTGTGTGATATTAATGATATTGTTTGATAATTTCTGCATTCGGTGGGATCACCTTTCTTGGGAACAGGCATAAATATGGATCTCTTCCAATGGGTTGGCCATGTAGCTGTCTTCCAAATTTCTTGGCATAGACGAGTGAGCACCTCCAGCACTGCATTCGTTTGTTGAAACATCTCAATTGACATTCCGTCAATTCCTGTAGCCTTGTTTTTTGGCAATGTCTTCAGTGCAGCTTGGACTTCTTCCTTTAGTACCATTGGTTACTGATCATATGCTACCCCTTGACACCTTCCAATTACTCTTGATTTGTACTTTGTACATTCCATGTTCCAATTACTAATGGAAATGATTGAACGTCGACCAGTTCTTTTTGGTATAATGACTGTGTATTCCTTCCGTCTTCTTTTGATGCTTCCTGATTTGCTTAATATTTTCCGAATAGAATCCTTCACTATTGTAACTCGAGGCTTGAATTTTTTCTTCAGTTCTTTCAGCTTGAGAAATGCTGAGAGCATTATTCCCTTTTGGTTTTCTATTTCCAGCTCTTTGCACATTTCATTATGTTTTTTTTTTTTTTTTTTTGTCTTCTTGAGCTGCCCTTTGAAATCTTCTGTTTAGTTCTTTTACTTCATTGTTTCTTTCTTTTGCTTTAGCTACTTGACGTTCAAGAGCAAGTTTCAGAGTTT
The DNA here is from genome assembly GCF_030014295.1 of Loxodonta africana. Taxonomy (NCBI): domain Eukaryota; kingdom Metazoa; phylum Chordata; class Mammalia; order Proboscidea; family Elephantidae; genus Loxodonta; species Loxodonta africana. The sequence continues at coordinate 65,457,583 of NC_087345.1, read as the reverse complement.
CTTCTGACATCTGTTTTGGTCCTTTCTTTCTTTCCTGTCTTTCTAAAGACCTCTTGTTTTCTTTATGTATCATGTCCTTGATGTCGTTCCACAACTTGTCTGGTCTTCGGTCATTAGTGTTCAACGCATCAAATCTATTCTCGAGATGATCTGTAAGTTCAGGTGTGATATACTTAAGGTCATACTTTGGCTCTCGTGGTCTTGTTCTAATTTTCTTCAGTTTCAACTTGAACTCCCATATGAGCAATTGATGGTCTGTTCCACTGTCAGCCCCTGCCCTTGTATTGACTGATGATGTTCAGCTTTTCCATCATGTCTTTCCACAGATGTAGTCAGTTTGATTCCTGTGTATTCCATCTGGTGAGGTCCATGTGTATAGTCACCATTTATGTTGGTGAAAAAAGGTATTTGCAATGAAGAAGTCGCTGGTCTTACAAAACTCTATCATGAGACCTCCGGCATTGTTTCTATCACCAAGGCCATATTTTCCAAATACTAAATCTTCTTCACTTGCTGAAAATGAAGAGGACTTGAAGCACTCACTAATGAAGATCAATGACCACAGCCTTCAGTATGGATTGCACCTCAACATAAAGGAAACAAAAATCCTCACAACTGGACCATTGAGCAACATCATGATAAATGGCGAAAAGATTGAAGTTGTCAAGGATTTCGTTTTACTTGGGTCCACAATCAACAGCCATGGAAGCAGCAGTCAAGAAATCTAAAGACGCATTGCATTGGGCAAATCTGCTGCAAAGGACCTCTTTTAAAGTGTTGAAGAGCAAAGACGTCACCTTGAAGACTAAGGTGCTCCTGATCCAAGCCATGGTATTTTCAACCACATCATATGCATGTGAAAGCTGGACAATGAGTAAGGAAGACCGAAGGAGAATTGACGCCCCTTTGAATTGTGGTGCTGGCGAAGAATATTGAATATACCATGGACTGCCAAGAGAATGGACAAATCTGTCTTGGAGGAAGTACAACCAAAATGCTCCTTAGAAGCCAGGATGGCGAGACTGCGTTTTACATACTTTGGATATGTTGTCAGGAGGGATCAGTCCCTGGAGAAGGACATCATTCTTGGCAAAGTACAGGGTCAGTGGAAAAGAGGAAGACCCTCAACAAGGTGGATTGACACAGTGCCTACAACAATGAGCTCAAGCATAACAATGATTGTAAGGATGGTGCAGGACCTGGCAGTGTTTCACTCTATTGTGCATAGGGTTGCTATGAGTCGGAGCCGACTCAACGGCACCTAACAAGAACAACAATCTTTCTTCTTGGTTCCAACTTTTGCATTCTAATCACCAGTAATTATCAATGCATCCTGATTGTATGTTTGATCAATTTCAGACTGCAGAAGCTGGTAAAAATCTTCAGTTTCTTCATCTTTGGTCTTATTGGTTAGTGTGTAAATTTGAATAATAGTTGTATTAAGTGGTCTTCCTTGTAGGCATATGGATATTATCCTATCACTGACAGCACTGTATTTCAGGATAGATATCGAAATGTTCTTTTTGATGATAATTGCAACGCCATTCGTCTTCAAGTTGTCATTCCTAGCATAGTAAACCATGATTGTCCAATTCAAAATGACCAGTACCAGTCCATTTCAGCTCACTAATGCCTAGGATATTGATGCTTATGCGTTCCCTTTCATTTTTGAAAATTTCCAATTTTCTTAGATTCATACTATGTACATTCCATGTTCCAGTTATTATTGGATGTTTGCAGCTGTTTCTTCTCATTTTCAGTCATGCAACATCAGCAAATGAAGGTCCCCAAACTTACTGCATCTATGTCATTAAGGTAAACTCTGCTTTGAGGAGGCAGTTCTTCCCCAGTCATCTTTTGAGTGTCTTTCAACCTGAGGGTGTTCATCTTTCAGCACTATATCAGACAATGTTCTGCTGCTATTCATAAGGTTTTTATTGGCTAGTTCTTTTCAGAAGTAAAGTGCAGGGTTCTTCTTCCTAGTCTGTCTTAGTCTGGAAGCTCAGCTGAAACCTGTCTGCCATGGGTGATGCTGCTGGTATCTGAATACAGGTGGCATAGCTTCCGGCATCACAGCAACATGCTAGACCCCACAGTATGACAAACTGACAGACACGTGGGGATGGATATGTTTGAAGGACCATTATTCAACGTACCATGTTGTTATTGTTGTTGTCGAGTCAGTTCTGACTGATGGTGACCCTGCTATGTTACAGAGCAGAACTGCTCCATAGAGTTTTTTTGGCTGTAACCTTAACTGAAGCAGATTGCTAGGCCTTTTCTTCTGCATTACCGCTGGGTGGGTTCAACCTGCCAAACTTCAGGTTAGCAATTGAGCGTAAATCTACCACATTAGCATTGCACTGAAGAATGCATTATAGACTCTTTGCCACAGTGTCAGAATTTAATAAATATTTGCACTTATTATAATTGCCTTTAATAATACAAAGGATCCCTTGTGGCACCGTGGTTAAGTGATCTACTGCTAACTGAAAGGTTGGTGATTTGAACCCACCGGGCGCTTTGTGGGAGAAGGATGTGGTAGTCTGCTTACCTAAAGATTACGGCCTTGGAAACCCTATGGGGCAGTTCTACTCTGTTGTATAGGGTTGCTGTGAGTCAGAATGGACTCAAGGGTGATAGGTTTGGGTTCTAAGAATACAAATGAGAGGTCTAGAACCAATGCGTGAAAGGTATAGGGAGCACACTTTTGGCTCAGTAAAAGGAAGTTCTTTCTATCCGAGATGTCTGAATACAGATGGGGTGCTGAGTTTCCCAACATTCATCAACCACTTAGTGTGGAGGAAGACGGTGCAGAACAGATTCGAGCATCCCAAAACCACTTAGAAAAGATAAGCTTTCAAATGTCCTCTTAACCTGGAAAGGATAGGTTTATTTTATAATCAACTTCAGAAAGCTGTAGCACTTTTCAGAGATTTGTGCAAACTCAGTTCATTACATCACTTGAGTCTACAGTGGACCCACAGCTGAGCTTGCTCGGTGGAGTTCTGTAGCATTCTTGGAAAATTTACCCTGAACTTTGATTACAGATCATGATGGACTCACACCCCAGTAAGTTAAAAGTTGTATAAGTAAGCTCTTCAAAGTTCCTGTCACCTGTAATTCAGGGAGATAAATTGTTGTTTGGATTATACCAAAGTATCTATCTAGAACTCCAGGTAGGTGAGAAATCACACACACTTCCAGGCAAACCTAAACTGGATTATACAAGATAAATCCGGGTTGAGGTAAGGAGAGATTTTATTGGAAAGGATGGTTGCAAAACGGGAGAAAGGCTATTATAATGGCGGGGGGGGCGGGGTACTATTGCAATAAGGACAATGCTCTGAGATCTGCAAACATCTCAAAGGTCAGGCAGAAAAGGGTTTTCTTTTATGTTGTTGTTAGTTGTTGTCATGGTTACCCCACATGTGCAGAATAGAACTGTTCCATAGGGTTTTCAAGACTGTGACCTTTTGGAAGCAGAAGTGCCTCTGGGTGATTTCCTTTTGGCTAGTAGTCAATCCCTTAACCGTTTGCGTCACCCAGAGGCTTCCAAACACAAAGTCATACGTACTCAAAAGGGTAGTAGAGATAGATGCAAGTGTTTTAGGAGATAGAGGAGAGAGAATTTAAAGCTGGCTGGAAGAGTTGGAGGCCCAGAGTGATCATTCTGGTTCATCTGCTTTTGCCTCCCCCTCTAACATGCATTCTCTGCCTTCTCTGCCAGTTTTGCACTGACCCCTACGGATTGCATCCCCAGGCTACCTTGCCAGCTGCATCTGAATTGGGCGTCCAAGGGGACACAACTGAGAGTGATGAGAGAGTAAGAGAGGCTGAGATATTTCCCCCGGATCCTTCCCTGTGTCAGGCAAGACAGCCCCTCCTCCTGCTCTCACTGGACTCTGGTGACCTTTTTTCCCCCTTGACTTTCAGGCTTAGGGCTGGGAAAGGCTCCCTACTGCTGCTAAATTTTGGATGGCTCTCCAAGGACTTCATTGGGTCCCTTAACCTTGCCCACCGTTCTGCAAATTGCCCCTTCCTTAGAGTCTCTTCAGCTGAGCACGTGAGTGGAATTATATTCCACGTCAGCAGAAAAGCCTGGCAATCTTACTTCTGAAAAATCAGCCATTGAAAAACCCTATGGAGGACAGTTCTACTCTGACACATACAGAGTCAGAACCAACTCAACAGCAGCTTTTTATTTATTTATTTTTTACAATGAGGAATTGGGCTCCAGGAAATAAACAACCTGCTGACAAGTTGTACAGCTTATCAGAGATGCTTTTTGAACCTGGATCTGTCATTTTCAATACTCTGTGCTTTTTCAGAGAAAAGAGCAATTACAAATACAACATGGTCTTTACAAAATCCCCTTTAAAGTTGATTTCATTTAAAAGGTACCAATTTAGAAAATAGGATTATCTATTTGATTAGATTAAATCATCATCATAGAATTTCATATGTTGTTGTTGTTAGGTGCTGTGGAGTCGGTTCTGCCTCATAGTGACACTATGTACAGCAGAACGAAGCACTGCCCAGTCCTGCACCATCCTCACAATTGTTATTCTTGAGCCCATTGTTGCAACCACTGTGTCAATCCATCTGCTTGAGAGCCTTCTTTTTCGCTGACCCTCTCTACTTTACTAAGCATGATGTCCTTCTCCAAGGACTGATCCCTTCTGATAACATGTCCACAGTATGTGAGATGCAGTCTCACCCTCCTTGCTTCTAAGGAGCATCCTGGTTGTACTTCTTCCAAGATAGATTTAGCCATTCTTTTAGCAGTCCATGGTATATTCAATATTCTTTGCCAACACCATAATTCAAAGGCATCAATTCTCCTTCAGTCTTCCTTATTCATCACCCAGGTTTCACATGCATATGAGGTGATTGAACACTCCATGGCTTGGGTCAGGTGCACCTTGGTCTTCAAGGTGACATCTTTGCTTTTCAACACTTTAAAGAGGTCTTTTGCAGCAGATTTTTCCAATGCAATGTGTGTTTTGATTTCCTGACTGCTGCTTCCATGGGTGTTGATTGTGGAGCCAAGTAAAATGAAATCCTTAACGACTTTAAAAAACACAGGTAACTATCTTTCTGGTATTCTCCGCTTTCAGCCAGGATCCGCCTGACGTCAGCAGTGATATCCCCTGGTTCCACATCCTCTTCTGAATCTGGCTTGAATTTCTGTCAGTTCCCTGTTGATATACTGCTACAGCTGCTTTTGAATGATCTTCAACAAAATTTTACTTGTGTGTGATATTAATGATATTGTTCGGTAATTTCCACATCTGATGGGATCACCTTTCCTGGGAATAGGCATAAACATGGATCTCTTCCAGTGGGTTGGCCAGGTAGCTGTCTTCCAAAATTTCTTGGCATAGACGAATGAGCACGTTGGCGGCTGCATCCATTTGTTGAAACATCTCAATTGGTATTCTGTCAATTCCTGGAGCTTTGTTTTTTGCCAATACCTTCAGTGCGGCATGGACTTCTTCCTTCAGTACCATGGGTTCTTGATCATATGCTACCTCTTGAAATAGTTGAACATCGACCAATTCTTTATTTTATTTTTTAAATTTTTATTGCGCTTTAAGTGAAAGTTTACAAATCAAGTCACTCTCTCACACAAAAACTCATATACACTTTGTTTTACATACTCCCAGTTGCTGTCCCCCTAGTGAGACAGCCTGCTCCCTCCCTCCACTCTCTCATTTTGTGTCCGTTTCGCCAGCGTCTAACCCCCTCTACCCTCTCATCTCCCCTCCAGGGAGGAGAAGCCAACATAGTCTCAAGTGTGCACCTGATCCAAGAAGCTCACCCCTCACCAGCATCCCTCTCCAGCCCATTGTCCAGTCCAATCCCCGTCTGAAGAGTTGGCTTTGGGAATGGTTCCTGTCCTGGGCTAACAGAAGGTCTGGGGGCCATGACCACCAGGGTCCTTCTAGTCTCGGTCAGACCATTAAATCTGGTCTTTTTAGAAGAATTTGGGGTCTGCATCCCACTGTTCTGCTGCTCCCTCAGGGGTTCTCTGTTGTGTTGCCTGTCAGGGCAGTCATCGGTTGTAGCCAGGCACCATCTAGTTCTTCTCGTCTCAGGCTGATGTAGTCTCTGGTTTATGTGGCCCTTTCTGTCTCTTGGGCTCATAATTACCTTGTGTCCTTGGTGATCTTCATTCTCCTTTGCTCCAGGTGGGTTGAGACCAATTGATACATCTTAGATGGCCGCTTGCTAGTGTTTAAGACCCCAGATGCCACTCTCCAAAGTGGAATGCAGAATGTTTTCTTAGTAGATTTTATTATGCCAATTGACTTAGATGTCGCCTTCAAAGCATTCAGTTTATTCAGGAAACTACTTTTGGTTTAGACCAGTTGTGCTGACCTCGCTTGTATAGTGTGCTGTCTTTCCAGTCACCTAAAGTAGTGCTTATCTATTATCTAATTACTGAATACCCCTTCCCGCCCTCCCGCCCTCCTGCCTCTCGTAACCATCAAAGAATATTTTCTTCTCTGTTTAAACTATTTCTCGAGATCTTATACAATATTTGTCCTTTTGCAACTGACTAATTTCACTCAGCATAATGCCTTCCAGATTCCTCCATGTTATGAAATGTTTCACAGATTCATCACTGTTCTTCATCGATGCATAGTATTCCACTATGTGAATATACCAGATTTTATTTATCCATTCATCTGTCCATGGGCACCTTGGTTGCTTCCATCTTTTTGCTATTGTAAACAGTACTGCAATGAACATGGGTGTGCATATATCTGTTCATGTAGAGACTCTTATCCCTCTAGGGTATATTCCAAGGAGTGGAATTGCTGGATCATATAGTAGTTCTAGCTTTTTAAGGAAGCGAAAAATTGATTTCCAAAGTGGTTGTACCATTTTACGTTCCCACCAGCAGTGTATAAGTGTTATAATCTCTCCACAGCCTCTCCAACATTTATTGTTTTGAGTTTTTTGGATTAATGCCAGCCTTGTTGGAGTGAGATGAAATCTTATTGTAGTTTTGATTTGCATTTCTCTAATGGCTAATGATCGTGAGCATTTCCTCATGTATCTGTTAGCTACCTGAATGCCTTCTTTAGTGACATTTGTATCTTTTGCCCATTTTTAAATTGGGTTATTTGTCTTTTTGTAGTTGAGTTTTTGCAGTACCATGTAGATTTTAGAGATTAGGTGCTGATCGGAAATGTCACAGCTAAAAAACTTTTTCCCAGTCTGAAGGTAATCGTTTTACTCTTTTGGTGGTCTTTGGATGAGCATAAGTATTTGATTTTTAGGAGCTCCCAGTTATCTAGTTTTTCTTCTGCATTGTTAGTAATGTTTTGTCTACTGTTTGTGCCATGTATTAGAGCTCCTAACGTTGCTGCTATTTCTTCTTCCATGATCTTTAATCATTTTAGATTTTATATTTAGGACTTTGATCCATTTTGAGCTCATTTTTGTGCATGGAGTTAGGTATGGGTCTCGTTTCATTTTTTTGCAGATGGTTCCACATTTAACTGTTTTGGGGCCTTTGTCAAATATCAACTGCTCATACGTGGATGGATTTATGTCTGGATTCTCAATTCTGTTCCATTGGTCTACGTATCTGTTATTGTACCAGTACCAGGCTGTTTTGACTACTGTGGTGGTATAATAGGTTCTAAAATCAGATAGAATAAGGCCTCCCACTTTGTTCTTCTATTTTAGTAATGCTTTACTTATCCAGGGCCTCTTTCCCTTCCATATGAAATTGGTGATTTTTTTTCTCCATCTTATTAAAGAATGTTGTTGGAATTTGGATCAAAATTGCATTAAATCTATAGATCGCTTTAGGTAGAGTAGACATTTTTATAATGTTAAGTCTTCCTATCCATGAGTAAGGTATGTTTTTCCACTTATGTAGGTCCCTTTTGGTTTCTCTCAGAAGTGTTTTGTAGTTTTCTTTGTATAAGTCCTTTACACCTCTGGTAAGGTTTATTGCTAAGTGTTTTATCTTCTTGGGGGCTACTGTATATGGTATTGATTTGGTGATTTCCTCTTCGATGTTCTTTTTGTTGGTGTAGAGGAATCCAACTGATTTTTTTTTTTTTTTTTATCCCGATACTCTGTAGAACTCTTCTATAAGTTTCAGTAGTTTTCTTGAGGATTCCTTAGGGCTTTCTGTGTATAAGATCATGTCATCTGCAAATAGAGATACTTTGACTTCTTCCTTGCCAATCTGGATGCCCTTTATTTCTTTATCTAGCCTAATTGCTCTGGCTAGGACCTCCAGCACAATGTAGAATAAGAGTGGTGATAAAGGGCATCCTTGTCTGTTTCTGGATCTCAAAGGGAATGCTTTCAGGCTCTCTCCATTTAGGATGATGTTGTCTATTGGCTTTGTATAAATGCTCTTTATTATGTTGGGGATTTTTCTTCTATTTCTATTTTGCTGAAAGTTTTTATCATGAATGGGTGTTGGAGTTTGTCAAATGCCGTCTCTGCACAATTGATAAAATCATGTGATTCTTGTCTTTAGTTTTATTTATATGATGGATTACATTAACTGTTTTTCTAATGTTCAACCATCCCTGCATACCTGGTATGAATCCCACTTGGTCATGGTGAATTATTTTTTTGATATATTGTTCAATTCTACTGGCTAGAATTTTGTTTAGGATTTTTGCATCTAACTTCATAAGTGATATATGTCTGTAATTTTCTTTTTTAGTGGTGTCTTTACCTGATTTTGGTGTCAGGGATATGGTCGCTTCATAGAATGAGCTTGGGAGTATTCTGTCCTTTTCTATCCTCTGAAATACCTTTAGTAGTAAAAAAAAAAAAAAAAAAAAAAAACAGTGCATGGTGTTAATTCTTCTCTGGAGGTTTCGTAGAACTCTGCAGTGAACTGATCCAGGCCAGAGCTTTTTTTTGTTGGGAGTTTTTTGATTACCTTTTCAATCTCTTCTTTTGTTATGGGTCCATTTAGTTGTTCTACCTCTGTTTGTGTTAGTTTAGGTAGGTGGTGTGTTTCTAGGAATTCATCCATTTCTTCTAGGTTTTCCAATTTGAGTACAATTTTTCATAGTAATCTGATATGATTCTTTCAATTTCAGTTTTGCCTGTTGTAATATCGCCCATCTCATTTCTTATTCAGGGTATTTGCTTCCTCTCCTGCTTTTCTTCTGTCAGTTTGGCCAATGGTTTATCAATTTTGTTGAGTTTCTCGAAGAACCAGCTTTTGGTCTTGTTAATTCTTTTAATTGTTTTTCTGTTTTCTATTTCATTTAGTTCTGCTCTAACTTTTATTATTTGTTTTCTTCTGGTGCCTGTGGGTTTCTTTTGTTTCTCTCTCTCTATTTCTTCAAGTTGTAGGGATAACTCTTTGATTTTGGCCCTTTCTTCTTTTTGTATGTGTGCATTTATTGATATAAATTGACCTCTGAGCACTGCTTTCACTGTGTCCCAAAGGTTCTGATAGGAAGCGTTTTCATTTTCATTGGATTCTATGAATTTCTTTATTCCATCCTTAATGTCTTCTATAATCCAGTCCTTTTTGAGCAGGGTATTGTTCAGTTTCCAAGTGTTTGATTTCTTTTCCCTGCTTTTTTCTGTTATTGATTTCCACTTTTATGGGCTTATGATCTGAGAAGATGTTTTGTAATATTTCAATGTTTTGGATTCTGCTAAGGCTTGCTTTATGACCTAATATGTGGTCTATTCTAGAGAATGTTCCAGGTGCACTGGAAAAGAAAGTATACTTGGTTGCTTTGAGTGGAGTGTTCTGTATATGTCTATGAGGTCAAGTTGGTTTATTGTGGCATTTAGATTTTCTGTGTCTTTATTGAGTTTCTTTCTGGATGTCCTGTCCTTCACCGAAAGTGGTGTGTTGAAGTCTCCTACTATTATTGTGGAGCTGTCTATCTCACTTTTCAATGCTGTTAGAGTTTGTTTTATGCATCTTGCAGCCCTGTCACTGGGTGCATAAATATTTAATATGGTTGTATCTTCTTGGTATATTGTCCCTTTAATTATTGTATAGTGTCCTTCCTTATCCTTTCTGTTGGATTTAACTTTAAAGTCTATTTTGTCAGAAATTAATATTGCCACTCCTGCTCTTTTTTGATTGCTGTTTGCTTGATGTATTTTTTTTCCATCCTTTGATTTTTAGCTTGTTTGTATCTCTAAGTCTATGGTGTGTCTGTTGTAGGCAGCATATAGGTGGATCGTGTTTTCTAATCCATTCTGCCACTCTCTGTCTCTTTACTGGTGCATTTGATCCATTTACATTCAGCATAATTATAGATAGGTATGAATTTAGTGCTATCATTTTGTGTCTTTTTTCATGTGTTGGTGACAGTTTCCTTTTCCCCACTTAATTTTATGTGCTGAGTAGATTATCTTTATATATTGTCCTTTCCTCATATTTGTGTTGTTGATTTTGTTTCTGCTGAGTCTCTATTTTTTTTCTTGTATTTTATTTTGATGTGTAGGATAGTTTGTCTCCTTTTTGGTTAATTTATTATTTACCCTATTTTTCTAAATTTAAACCTAACTTTTATTTCTTTGTATCTCTGTATCTTCCTCTCCATATGGAAGATCTATGATTACATTTCTTAGTCTGTCTTTATTGTTTTAATGCTGTCTTCTTTTACATAATAACATCGCTGTTACCCTGTTTTGAGCATTTTTTAAATCTTGCTTTGCTTTTTGATTTCCCTTTCTGGGTTGACTTCTGATTGTTCTGCCCAGTGTTCTAGTCTTGGATTGATACCTGATATTATTGATTTTCTAACCCAAGAACCTCCTTTAGTATTTCTTGTAGTTTTGGTTTGGTTTTTATGAGTCCCTAAACGTCTGTTTATCTGGAAATGTCCTAATTTCACCTTCATATTTAAGAGACAGTTTTGCTGGATATATGATTCTTGGGTGGCAATTTTTTTCTTTAAGTTTTTAAATAAGTTGTCCCATGGCCTTCTTGCCTGCATGGTTTCTGCTGAGTAGTCTGAGCTTATCTTATTGGCTCTCCTTTGTAGGTGACTTTTCTTTTATCCCTCGCTGCTCTTACAATTCTCTCTTTATCTTTGGTTTTGGCAAGTTTGATTATAATATGTCTTGGTGACTTTGTTTTAACATCTACCTTATGTGGAGTTCGATGAGCATCTTGGATAGATATCTTCTCATCTTTCATGATATCAGGGATGTTTTCTGCCAATAAATCTTCAACAATTCTCTGTGTATTTTCTGTTATCCCTCTGTTCTGGTACTTCAATTACTCGCAGGTTATTTCTCTTGATGGAGTCCCACATGATTCTTAAGTTTTCTTCATTTTTAAAAATTCTTTCATATGATTTTTCTTCAAATATATTAATGCCAAGTGCTTTATCTTCAAGTTCAGAAATTCTGCCTTCCACTTGCTTGTTTCCGCTCCTCTAACTTTCTATTGAGTTGTATGCTTCTGCCATTTTATTGTTAATCTTCTTAATTTCTGATTGCTGTCTATGGATTTTTCCAGCGTACTAAATTTTTCATTATGTTCCTGAATAATCTTTTTAATTTCTTCTCTTGCTTTATCTGTGTGTTCCTTGGGTTGTTCTGCGTATTGCCTCATTTCCTTCCTGATGTCTTGAAGGGTTCTGTATATTAATCTTTTGTATTCTGCCTCTGGTAATTCCAGGAATGCACTTTCATCTAGAAGATCCCTTGATTCTTTGTTTTGAGAGCTTGTTGAGATGGTCATGTTCTGTTTCTTTATGTGACTCGATATTGACTGCTGTCTCCGAGCCATCCATAAGTTATTGTATTAGTTTATTTTATGTTTGCTTACTGTGTAATAGCTTCTTGCTTTGTTTTGTTCTGATATGTCCAAATGTGTTGCTTGAGTGAGCTAGCTTGATTATTTTTGCCTTTGGAGCTCTGACATCCTGTGCCTGGATGGCTAGAGCTGTTATCAGGTATATCATTCTAGGAGTCCATTCACTTTTCTTGTATGAATTCAGCTCAGGTTTCCAGGTAGCTGATCATCAAGTGTGTGGTACGTGCTCTGTCCTACAGTCTTAGAGGGGCTGGGGTGATTGGTGTAGGTACTGGTATCTAGTTGCAGCAGGGGGTCACACTCTGAACAAGGCAAGGAGCTGAGAATCGTCTCCCATGTGTCTCTGAGGAAAGTGTGTCCCTGTTCCCTAGAATGTGCAGGTGGGTGGATTCTGCAGATGGACCATAGGCACCCAGTGTTTTTGGTTGTAAGGACTGGGAGGTACCAGTTATCCTTGGACCCCTGTCACAGGTGGGTGACCTGAGTGGAGCTTACCAGTCCTTAGTCCCCTGATGTGGGTAGGTGAGGACCCTGTTTAACAGGCAAAGCAATGTCAAACATCAAACACTCACCTCTCCGCTGCACATCTGAAATGGTTGTAGTCTGCCAAGAAAGGCGTATTCTCCCAAAATAGGCCCACACAGGTCCATGCAGAGGGGAAAGGTACTCAAAGTCCACAGACTGTTTATGCCTGGACAGGAGCTGCTTCTGTCCTGAACTCCCCCAGTTAGTGGAGCTGGCAAATTATCTTTTCCCCTAATTGCAAATTTTTTCCTTCTTCAAGGCTCAAAGGATGGCTCTAGGTGCTCAACAGGGACTATCTCAGGCCCAAGGTATTCAGCTGCTGAAGCCAGCTTGGGGGTGGCGGGCATGGTAAAATATATGCAAGTACTTAGCTTTTTCTTTTACTTAGGTTTTGCCGAGAGCGCCGTTCTTCTCTGGTTCCGGAGGCATGAGTAGGCTGTGTGGCTGGCTGCCTTTCCCTGACGAAACCGTGGCCAAATGCTAGTACCAGCCCACTGCCACTGCTCCAGGAATGGTGCCTGAGAGCTCTTTGCAATTCAGGTCCAGTAACTCCTCTCTACTTCTGAACCGTCTCTTTCTTCCCCTGCCCCTCATTTCATTTTCTAAGGTTGCCTTTGATGCTCAGAGCTCCTACTTGTCATAAATATACTTGTTTCACTTGTTTTTTTGGGTCTTTGTTGTAAAGAGGTCTCACTGGAAGCATCTGTCTATTCTGCCATCTTGCTTCCACTTCCTAGCTGTCGACCAATTCTTTTTGGTATAGTGACTCTGTGTATTCCTTCCATCTTCTTTTGATACTTCTCACATCATTTAATATTTTTCTCATAGAATCCTTCAATATTGCAACTCGAGGCTTGAATTTTTTCCTCAGTTCTTTCAGCTTGAGAAATGCGAAGCTTGTTCTTCCCTTTTGGTTTTCTATCTTCAAGTCTTTGCATGTTTCATTATAATACTTCGTCTTCTCGAGCTGCCCTTTGATATCTTCTGTTTGAGCTCTTTTACTTCATCGTTTCTTTCTTTTGCTTTAGCTACTTGATGTTCAAGAGCAATTTTCAGAGTCTCTTCTGACATGCACTTTGTTCTTTTCTGTCTTTCCTGTATTTTTAATGACCTCTTGCTTTCTTCATGTATGATGTCTTGATGTCATTCCACAACTCGTCTGATCTTCAGTCATTGGTGCTCAATGCATCAAATCTATTCTTGAGATGGTCTCTAAATTCAGGTGGGATATACTCAAGGTCATACTTTGACTCTTGTGGGCTTCTTCTAATTTTCTTCCGTTTTAACTTGAACTTGCATATGAACAATAGATGGTCTGTTCCACAGTCAGCCCCTGGCTTTGTTCTGACTGATGATATTGAGCTTTTCCATTGTCTCTTTCCACAGATGTAGTCAATTTGATTCCTGTATATTCCATCTGGTGAGGTCCATGTGTATAGTCACCATTTATGTTGTTGAAAAAAGGTATTTGCAATGAAGAAGTCATTGATCTTGCAAAATTCTATCATTCGATCTCTGGCATCATTTCTATTAGTAACAGCATGTTTTCCAACTACTGATCCTTCTTCTTTGTTTCCAGTTTTCACATTCCAATCATCAGTAATTATCAGTGCATCCTGATTCCATGTTTGATCAATTTCAGACTGTAGAAGTTGGTAGAAGTCTTCAATTTCATCTTTGGCCTTAGTGATTGGTGCATAAATTTGAATAATAGTTGTATTAACTGGTCTTCCTTGTAGGCATATGGATATTATCCTATCACTGACAGGATAGATCTTGAAATGTTCTTTTTGACAATGAATGCAAAGCCATTCCTCTTCAAGTTGTCATTCCTGGGGTAGTAGACCATATGATTGTCCAACTCAAAATGGCCAATACTAGTCCATTTCAGCTCACTAATGCCTAGGATATTGAAGTTTATGCATTCTATTTCATTTCTGATGATTTCCAATTTTTCTAGGTTCATACTCTAGACATTCCGTGTTGTGATTATTAATGGATATTTGCATCTGTTTCTTCTCATTTTGAGTCGTGCCACATGACAAATGAAGGTCACGAAGGCTTGACTCCATCCATGTCATTAAGGTTGACTCTACTTGGAGGAGGCAGGTCTTCCCCAGTCATCTCTTGAGCGCCTTCCAATCTGAGGAGCTCATCTTCCGGCACTGTATCAGACAATGTTTGGCTGCTATTCACATGTTTTCAGTGGAAAATTCTTTTAAGAAGTAGACCACCAGGTATTTCTTCCTTTTCTGTCTTATTCTGGAAGCTCGGCTAAAGCCTGTCCTCCATGTGTGACCCTGCAGGTATTTGAATACTGGTGGCATAACTTCCAGCATCACAGCAACACGCAATTCCCCACAGTAGGACAAACTGACAGACACTTGGGGGGAATTTCATACAGTAACTTAAAATTTGGGTTCATTATTTTGGATAGCACAGAAACTAAAAAAACTAAACCTGTTGCCATCGAGTCAATTTGGACTCATTAAGACCCTATAGGACAGAGTAGAACTGCCCATAGGGTTTCCAAGGAATGCCTGGTAGATTTGAAGTGCTGATCTTTTGGTTAACAGCCGAGCTTTGAACCACTTTGCCACCAGGGATCCAAAAAAACCCAGAGTGTAGTGTAAATCAAGGCTTTGAACTGGTTCATTCCAGTTTGAAATGCTGCTGAGAATTTGCATTTCTAACAAATTCCCTGCTGAAAATTTGCATTGCCACTCCAGATATACTGAATCAGAATCTACATTTCAAAAAGATCCCCAGGTGATTCTTATGTATAACTTCTGGGTACTTGTTAGAGATGCAGATTCTGTACAGGGGTTGGAACTGGACTGAACCAGTTCAAAGCCGTAGTATAAATTTTCTGATTTAGAAACACTATGGAAGGCCCAGCAATCAGTGTTTTAATAAGACTTCCAGGTGTTTCTGATGCACACTTACATATAAGAATACTCATGGAGTGGTTGAGCACATTGCCTGAAGTCAGACTGCCTGGGTTTGTATCTTGGACTCTGCCGTTTATTAGCTGTGACTTTCCTAGGTCATATTTTCCCATTTCATAGGATCTTTGAGCAGATTAAATCAATTCAAATGAGTTAAAATACAATGTATAATACAAATCCTTTGTTGAAATGTGTCTTTTAATATTATATATTACCTATTATTATGGGAGCCCTGGTAGTGCCAAGGTTAAAGTGCTCAGCTGCTAACCAAAATGTTGGCAGTTCGAACCCACCAGTGGCTCCCTGGGAGAAAACACCTGGCGATTAGCTCCCAGAAAGATTTCAACCTAGGAAGCCCTATGGGACAGTTCTACTCTGTCCTATAAGGTCACTGTGAGTCGGAATCAACTCCACGGCACACAACAACAACAAATTATTATTATAATCTAGAATCAGCCTTGAATTTGTTTGCTGGGTGCATTGAAGAAATAGTTCTCAAGCAGTCTGACAAGGAAGACAAAACAAATCATTTCAACGTAATGTGCCATGGGCAATGATAAATATCTCTATAGCTGCAGATGTAGTGCCAGGAGTAGAAAGTTCGTGGGGGTAGGTTAGAGCAGGTCTCAGAGGTCAAGGGAGACTCTGATCTTGCCATCTTTTGGATCTCCTGGTATAGTAAAGACATAAATTAAACCTCAAATTAAAAAAAATGCCTAAACAGGATTACAAAAATTGTGCAATTCACAAAATAATGAAAGGACTTATTAAAAAATTGCTTTATAATACACTACAGGTTGATTAAGGAGTCCTGGTGATGCTGTGGTTAAGTGCTTAGCTGCTAACCAAAAGCTTGGCAACTCAAACCCACTCAGTGGCTCTTCAGGAGAAAAGACCTGGTGATCTGCTCCCGTAATGATTAGCCTAGAAAACTTTGTGGGGCTGTTCTACCCTGTCACATAGGGTCACTACAGCTGAAATCAACTTGATGGTACCTAACAACAGCAACAGCAGCATAGGTTGATTGGCTCAATAATGAGTTTAAAGTTATACAGAGCATGTCTTCTCTCATTCCTGTCAGCGCACCTCTGTGAGTCTACATTTATTTGTAGATAAAATCAAAGGGCTATATTGCTACAATTTGTGAGAGCGAGGCCTTGACTAATAACCTTCCTGGCCTCTCTGTGACCAAATCTGGGTGTCAGAGAAGAGGTGAGAATGATTTTAGCTGGAAAGAATGGAATATACAAGAGCAAAAGGTACAAAAGAGCCATGAGCATTCTAGAAACCCCAAGTGATTTGAGACAATGAAGCCTAAACTGCAAGGAGAGGAGTGGCTACAGGTACAGCTGAGGAGGTCGATACAGGCCACGTCATAAAAGACCTTATATGTCTGCCAAGGAGCCTAGACTGCATCTTGTGCCTGATTGGGAATCACTGGTCCATTTCAGAAGGAACAGGGTAGGGTGGGTTTGGATTTTAGACAAGTCACTCTATTGGCAATGTGGAGGGTGAACTTGAGTGGGGACAATGCCAGAGGCAAAGAGACCACACAGGGGACTTCTGGGGCTGGAAGGGATGATATGACCTAGACCCAAGAGGACAGTGATATAGAGAAGAGTTTGGCTATTTAGAAAGCTGATAGAAACAGCAACAATTAGGGGAGTGGATGATGACTTCCTATTCAGGAGGTATGGATGGCAAAGAAAACCAGTCCTCGGGACTTGCCCAAAGTCACCCAGCTTTTAAGTGAATCTAGATTGTACTGTTCTACCCCAAAACCTGTGCTTTCCTCCTTGTGGCATATTGCCTGGCTCACTATATGCATAGCCTCTGGGAAGTTGCTAGGGGTGGGGTAGGGGTGAAGGGAGAAGAGCCAAGGAAATACCAGGGGAGCCAGGAAGCCTGCCCACTTCTTGGTTAATGGTCCCTTTGTTTGCTGAGCAGGACATCAACATTAGGGCTAATGGACTAAAGAGCCTTTGAAGGAGAGTTGAAACCCTGTTGGCAAATGATCCCTGTGTTGCGGTTAAATCATTCCCCTATCTGAGTGTGCCAGCTGCTTCCTGCTGGACCCCTGACTGCTGCATCAGTGCTATCTTTACCCAAATGGAAGCCATGAATGAACATTTTAGCACACTTTTCTTGTTCATGGCTTGGTTTGGAGTTGCAATGGTACCTTCGAGGTCCTGACAAACCTGTCCTTCGTTCTTTCTCACTCCTCATGGCTTAGGTAATACTTGCTTTCTTTGGCTTGCTTGATCTAAACAGTGCTGTAGAAACCTGCTCCTGTTTCCTTTCCTTTTTCCAAGTGGCTCAGCGTTCGTTTGGGCCTGACTTTTACAGCCTGTGTTTATTCAAATCTCTGAGATTTGGGAGCTCCATTCTGGAGTCCATTCCCTGCACCTAATTTGTGGATTCCTCTTTGTGAGTTCTTCTCATTCTTTATGTCTCCCAACTGACATGCAAGTTCTGTACACAGGACAATCAATCACTGTCCTTTTGCCCTCAGAATTTATCGTCATCCTGAGAATTGTCTAGCAGCATATTCCTGGGCCCCCAGAAGTAGCAGATGGGATTGAATTTAGAGTGGATGACTGTGCTATCACAGTTGTCTAAAATCCTAGGAGGGCCATCAACATTAGGGCTAATGGACTGAAGAGGCTTTGAACAACAGTCGAATAGGGTAAAGGTGGAAGAAAGTGATTCGCAGCCCATATTGTGAATCTGCAAAACTGAATGGGAAGCTGGAGGCCCCAAACTGAATTTAATTCAAGCTTTGAAATGGAATTTACCTTTTTCCCACCCCATGATACACAAGGAAGTGGTTAAGAACACAAGCTCTAGAATTAGACTGTCCATTTCAGATTAAGACTCTGACAATTGGTAGCTATGTGACCTTGGGCAAGATACGTATTCTCTCTGTGCCTCTCTGTGCTTCATCTGTAGAATGGGAATAATAATAATAGATTTTATTTATTTTTGAGAGGATTAAATGAGACCATGCAATTAAAGCAGTTCAGAGCAGTACTTGGCACATAGTTGTAATAGCAGCTAATATTTATTGTTGTTATTAGGTGCCATCGAGTTGATTCTGATTCATAGCGACCCCGTGTGATAGAGTAGAACTGCCGTATGGGGTTCTTAAGAGCTCAGCTGCTAACAAAAATGTTGGCAGTTCGAATCCATCAGCTGCTCCTTGGAAATCGTATGAGGCAGTTCTACTCTGTCTTATAGGGTCGCTAACAGTTGGAATCGACTCAGTGGCAACAGGTTTGGTTTTTGGTTCGATCTTTCTGGGAGCAGATTGTCAGGTGTTTCTCCCATGGAGCCTCTGGGTGGGTTTGAACTGCCAACATTTTTGTTAGCAGCTGAGTGCTTAGCCAGTGGACTGCCAGGGCTCCTAGCTAACATTTATGGAGTACTTTTTTTTTTTTATTTAAATGTACTAGATAAGGGCTCAAAAATATTATACATCACTGTTCCTCTTTGTTACACAGGGCAAGTTATAGAGTTTCGTTTCAAAGAGTTAAATTTGACTAATGAGAAGCTACAAAGCCAGTAGGTTGCCCAAACTTAAGGCAGAGCAGTGGTGTTCAAACTTTCAAGTGCATCAGCATTCCCGGGAGGGCTAGTCAAAACAGAGATTGCTGGGCCCAAGCCACAGAGTTTCTGATTCAGCTGGACTGGAGTGGGGCTGAGAATCTGTGTTTCTAACAAGGTCCTGGGTGCTGCTGCTGCTGCTCTGGGGACCACGTGTTGAGATATACGGGCATAGAGGTTAAGAGGTCACATTTTAAAGTCAGAAGGATCTGAGCTGGAACCCAGGCTTGGGCCTTGTATGGCTTCAGGCAGATTACTTTGTCTCTGTAAGCTTCCCATTAGGGCTAATAAAAAGGATTGTGTGAAGAGTTAAACTGGATGATACATATAGAATGTTCAGCACACAGATAGTGCACAATATACATTCACTGTTTTTCCATTCTTAGGCTAAATGTGGGGCCAACCCCCTGGCCCTTTCTGTGCTTCTACTCCCTTATCTGTAAAGTAGGAATTTCCAGTAATCTGTATTATATGGCAGTTGAAGGAATTCAATAAGACAATGTTTTTTTAAGAGTAAAAAGCTTTGTCTAAATGTGACAACTTTATTAACCATATTAGAGATTAAGCATACAGTCCTCTTCTGTAGCTCTTTTTTTTTTTATGGTAAATATATATGTAACAAAACATTCTTCACATGTACAGTTCGGTGATCAATTTATGTTCATCATGCTGCTCTACCATCACCCTTATCTGTTCTCAGATTTTTTCAGCACCCTTAACAGAAGCTTAGTGTCCCCCAAGCAGCAAGTTTTCCTTTCCCCCTCCCTTCTGCCCGCCCTTGGTAACCACTAATAAATTTAGGTCTCTAACTCTATGGGGCAGTTCTACTCTGCCCTACAGGGCCACTATGAGTCGGAATCAATTCCATGGCAATGGGTTTGGTTTTTTGGTTTTAACTCTATGGGGTCGGTCTACTCTGTCCTGTAGGATCACTATGAGTTGGAATCGACTCAACTGCAGTGGGTATGGTTTTGGTTTACATACAATTGCCTGGAGCCCTCGTGGCACCGTGGTTAAGTGATACGGCTGCTAACCAAAAGATGAACAGTTTGAATCCACCAGCTGCTCCCTGGAAACCCTTTGGGGCAGTTCTATGCTGTCCTATAGGGTCTCTCTGGGTTGGAATTGACTCAACGGCAACGGATTAATACGCTTGCTTATTCTAGATATTTCATACAAATGGAATCATATAATATCTGTTCTTTGTGACTAACTTATTTCACTCAGCATATTTTCAAGCTTCTTTCTTCCTCTCAGGTTGATTTGAAAATCTACGGCAAAGGGTTTAAGGATTCCGATAAGTCCTTCAGACTCTAGCTCTCACTGTTAGTTTTATTTGTATGGAGGTGGGAACAACAACGTAGGATCAGTCATTTTATTTCTCCTTCTGTCTAGGGTTACCTTTATCTACTGCTGATGTATTATTCTTTGCAGGTAGATTGTGGTTTCTTTCCTTGGCCATCTGTCACGTGTGGGGAAAGAATACCTACTTGAGTGAAGATGGGTCAGCAGTCACTGGAAAATTCTTTAGGGACAAAAGATGGCTTAAAAAATTTAATTTGTATATTTTACAAAATGGTGTGACATTATTAGAGGTTATACTTCGGAATGGCTTCCCACTCTCAAAAGTGATGTTCCCTGGCTTCTGAACTTTTCTACTTTTATTGCCTTTTGTTTCTGTAGTTGTATTGTCAGTTTTTTGTTTTGCTTTTTTTTAATTTTTACCTTAGCTCCTTGGCAAGGCCTAAGTCACAGAACCTTCTTGACCACCAACAGTTTGAAGCAGGCTAGTAGAGACAGGAACCATATTTCATTTCTACCTCCTTTCAAAGACTTAACTAGATGCCTGGTTTCTTTCTGGGATCAGGAGCTCTAAGAGCAAAGAAAAAAGTTATTTTACATTAAGATAATTTAAACAAAGACCCTTGCATCATTAAAAAAAGCTCCAGAAAAAAGGCAAGCTTCACTCAAATCAACAATTTTTTTACTGTAATAATAACATTTTCCTCCCAAGTACTGGGTGGAGAAGACACTTTAGTGAGCAAGGCCACTGGGGTTTTTCACCACCTTCGGCAAGGAGGTGAACGCTTATTAACTCCACCTGCACAGGACCATCCTGCATGGTTTCCTCTATTACTCAGGCCTGAATTCTTCCATTGAATGTTTACTCTTCTGTTATGAATGCTTCTTTTACAGGAGACATCAAGTCTTGCCAATTCTCTCAACATCTAGCTGTAGTACCTCATTTGGAATCTAGGTGATTTGATTTAATTGGCTTTTAATGAATTTTTATAATAGTATTATGTTAGAAAATCATGTTTTCCCCTTTCTTAAACCCAGTGCCGTTGAGTTGATTCAGACTCATAGCGACCCTATAGGGCAGAGTAGAACTGCCCCATAGAGTTCCAAGCCGTGCCTGGTGGATGCAAACTACTGACCTTTTGGTTAGCAGCCATAGCACTTAACCACTACGCTACCAGGGTTCCCTTTATTACTCAATACTTTTTCAGCTTTACTATTATGATGACTTTTTTAAAGGTACGACTGTAAAATACAGTCTGAAATCTGTTTAAAAAATGGACGCCTCCAGACATATGAAACGGAAAAACGAGAGGACTAATTACGCAAGGTTGAACGTTCCACTGACGCTTCGGTTTCCCTGTTGGAGATGGTTGTTGTGTCCATTGGCTTCTGAGCAACTTTCGTATTTTTCTAAATTTATAGGTAGACAAGTCCTCCCCAGGGAGCAAGAGAAAGACCAGCTTCAATTTCAGCTCTATTTTGCTATATCACTTTTAAACTTGGGTTTTGGTTTACTTTAATGTAAATCCCTCTGGTGGCCCTTCCACTTCTAAAATTCTCTGATTGTGGGTGATGTTTCAGCAAAATTACCAAAGGTTAGTTCAAATTGTGATCGTTTCTTTTTCTTTAAGAGCAATTTCCAGCAAACAGCTACTTTGGGAAAAAAAATGCAGGCTCATAGGTCAAATTAGTTTTGTTAACCTAATTATTTGAATTCAGAAGGCTTGTTTTAAAAAGCAGGATTGCTTTACTTTTTTTTTAAATAAAGGTTTCTGTAAGTTGCAGAAATATGAAATACTGGAATTTTAAAGAAGGACACTGATTTTTTAACTGAAATATGAAAAAAGCAAAAGAAAAATTCATCTTTCTGGAAATAGGCACAGCAGCTCTTTACCAAATGTCACTGTCCACTAATGTGTGAAGTGCCTCTGAGGGGCTCATGGTGACTAGCTGGGGCGGCGCCTCTGAGAACCCACCAACACTGTTGGTAATAGATGACATATTGATTACTAATGAACTAAGGAACTGAAAACAAGAATTCAGTTGGAGGCAGTCAACTGGAGGGTCTATTATATGTACACAACACTGTCGGCAACCGATTCACCACTTACAGGAATAAAGGTGAAGCCAACCATGTTGTTCATGATAATGGCTTGGAAGATTTTCTTATTTAAAAGCAATCACTTCTGACCTTTCTTCTGAACATAATGATGACGAAAACTAATAAATGAGAAGACAGGACACTCTGCTTCAACAAACAGCAGTTTTATTCCTGTGCTAGTGAGAGGGTATGTAAGGTACTACATAGATTTCTTGGCCACAGTTACACATATGAAAATAAACAAATACATACTTTAAATAAGCAGGACTAATGAAATTCTCTGTTCAAATAGAGTTAGTTAGAAACGCAAATACTGTGGTTGGATGCAATAGTATGGGAAAAAAGAAAGAAAGAATCGTCTACTACCATTTTAAATAACCAGATTTGCAGAGAAAGAATAAATGATGTAAAACAAAAGTGCTCTACTATAGAACATAATAAGCTCAGTTGCTGGAATCATTTACATTATTTATTTAAGCTTCACAAGGAATAGCCGGATGAACCCCCACAAGTAATAGTATTATTAGACATTGACTACCTTACATCCAAAGTATCAGGCAATTTACACTCAAACAGTGTACGTTGAATATAATATATGAGCTGTGCACCAATCTCTACAAGGTAGAGAAGAGATTAAAGACTTGGTTCTTGTCCTTGAAGAACTTAAAGCCTGAGGAGCTCAGCATGGAAGAGCAGGGATCTTCAAGTATTCTTCAGGTAAGAACATTGGTGCACCCTTTTGTTGGTGTGGTCGACCAGGAAGTGCCACGAAGGCTGTTGCAGACTTGTCCACTAGCTTGTGGACAGAACACTGCCCAACTCTGCTACAAACTCATAAAGCCACAATTGCACATACTCCCTTTCTAATGGGATGCTTATCTACATACACAGCTATTAAAACACAGCATTTTGAGCATAACAGAAAGCTTACTCTTAGGGTGAGAATAGTATTTTTTAAAAGAAATTACTTAAGGCACAAAACAGCCATAACTAATCCTTCTTGTGAATATTCTAGAAGGGACAAATTGCATTTGTATGACATTATTCACAGTTTTGCATAACTTATTTTGGTATCTTATATAAAATCATATGCATTGGCATATGTTGTTAGGTGCCATTGAGTCAGTTCTGACTCATAGCGACCCTATGTACAACAGAGGGAAACACTGCTTGGTCCTGCACCATCCTCACAGTCGTTGCTGTGTCTGAGCTCACTGTTTCAGCCACTGAGTCAATCCATGTCATTGAGGGTCTTCCTCTTTTGCTGACCCTCTACTCTACCAAGCATGATGTCTTTCTTCAGGGACTGGTCCCTATATGCATTGGCATGTAAATCAAAACCAAAACCAAACCCATTGCCATTGAGTCAATTCCAACTCATAGTGGCCCTATAGGACAGAGTAGAACTGCTCCATAGGGTTTCCAAGGAGCGGTTGGTGGATTTGAACTGCTGATGTTTTGGATAACAGCCAAGCTCTTAATCACTTAGGTTATGAAAATAATCTTTGATAAATCTGTTAATAGACCTTTTATCTCCATTACATAAACCCATTTTAGGAGCATTCACCAACAATTATCTTATTGAATGAATGTATCTATATAGGCAATCTTTCAAAAATTAAAATGCCTTATTTTTGTTGCATACATTTCCCCATCGTGCCTCATACAAGTCAAGAGTATTCTTTCAGCCAAAGGTATTTTCATTGCTAGAAACAATTTTTAGAATAGATTTTTTGCTATTATTATGGCTCCATCAAATGTTATTCTGCAATTTAACTAAAATGGCCAAACATTTTCAAAGGCATCATCCACTATGAGAATCTAAGGCTGTGTCTTTAGAATGCCAAACCCGGTAAATTTAGTCAAACACCCGGTAAATTCACAAGGCTAAATTAGTCAATTCAGTGTCTTATCCACTAAATCATTTGGCCAATGTAGTCAAAGTGAATACCCAAAAGGGCAATATATCCTAATAGAAACGTGTGACGACAATTTCAAAGAACAATCTAGTCATACAGAAGGGATTCCATTTTCTCCTCTTGATGACGTTTTTAGCTTCCCTTTTCAAATGTTTTCCCTTCTTTGCATCATTTCACTTGCTTTTTGCAGTTATGGCTTACAGATTTTCCTTTGATATGAAATGCTTTTTGAATACTTGATGTGACTCTAAACTTCAGGTTAAAAACACTCAGATACTTAACGAGGCATTTGGACTGACAGGGCACTTTCTACTTGACTCTTCAGGGATGAGGTACTGTTGAGGGCTTGTTCGCTGCCACTTTGGGGGAAAAGAAGTCATTTCTTCTTGGCTGATCAGTGACTTTCATCTCCTCAATGAAGGAGAGCCCGGAGAGCCTTTGAACCGCTACCCCAAATGATCAGCTTATTTATTACCTATTGTTTTCCACCAAGTTTGGTTTGGTCTGGCCAATGTGTATGAAGTAAACACTTTCTAGAGCATTTCAGAGTTGGTGCTCGAATCTTACCATTCCTATCATACATATTTGATAGGTTTATGATTTCAGGATTCCAACCTCAGACAATTCCCCAAAAGCTAAGTGAGTAAGAATTTAGTATACAGCCCAAGAATTTTATTGCAAAAAGTGTTTAATATAAGAACTGTATTCTTAGACACCAAAGCAAGAGAATCAGAGTGTGAAGTATAACATGTGAGGTGTATTTTTGTATTGTTGGGAGTCTGCTTACTGGTTGCATATTATATTTTTATGTCATTTTGGACTTTCTTTCAAGAGGTAATAACAAAAGTAATTAAACACCTCCCCAGATAAAACTACCCCCAACATAACTGTGAGCTATGGCCATTTTAGTATTTAAAAGTGGAATCATGGTCATTTCTTGTGTAAAGCAGGGCCTGAAAAGACTATGAAATTATACTAAGGGGTGTAAGGAGATAAAATAAGCCAAAAATAGAATCACATTTGACTGGGAAAACAAACATTCAATAGGGGGAAGGGGAGCAAGTTGTGAAGAGAGGGCTCAAAGTGATAAGAGATGGTAAATTACTTAGAACAAATACGTGCAAGCCAAGACAGAAACGTGAGTCTTTGAAATACCTGATTTCAAGGGTTGAAAAGTTGGCTGCCATCCAGAGAACAACAGAACGATAATAAGAAATTGATTTAATGAGAAGAGATTAAAGGAGTTAATTATAGAGAACTTGGATAAATAATTATTAAGATGCAAGATGGAACTCTCCAAGCCTTTGATAGGTCCAAAGCACTTTGATGCCTTCACAATTAAAGTGCATGGCACAGGTGCGCAGACAGGATGCCCACCAAGACAGGAAATGGAATGTTTACCAAGATGTAGCACATGATGGGATTAAATTAAAATGCACCCAGTTGGGCTGAATGTCAATGAAACCTTTTTTTCCCCTCCAAAATTTAATAAATAGATCAACTAGATTATGTATTTCCTCTTCTCAGAGAGAACAGTGAAACATTTGTTGCTAAGGAGATTTAAAATTAGAAAGGTGTAGCGTAGTAATAAACATTTCCTGGATTAGACTAAAAAAACCTGGTTTTCCCTTGTCACATTCATTTTCATAACTCAGATTCCACCCCCAGGCATGGCCGAGGTATGTGAGGGTTATTTACTATTACAGATGTGTAGGTTTTTTATAGTTTTAATTCCTGGTTTGTGCAATTAATTGCTCTCTCTTCTAGATGCACTAGCTTGCTACTGAAACAGCATCAACACTCACCAGTGTGTGGCCTGTGGAGCTGCTGCTGTCCTGGACTGGCTGGCTCAGTTATCTCACTGCCTTGCTGAAGCCCTCTTTTAAGCTTAATTGAAGGTAGTACAGCAAGCCTAACATTACTATTAGGATGTTTAGGATGTTCTCGCGCGCCTTATGTGAGTAGAAATGTGTAGTTTTCTGGAACAGTGCATATCGGGTTGCAGGCACTTACTAAAAGTTTTCTGAATGAATGTTGCATATGAATATGAATTTATCTTTCCATGCATTAATGTGCTTTGCCCCAGCAACATTAGTTCAAAATTCTGATTTGTTTTTGTCTTGCCTTTTTTAAAATAATGTAGGAAAAGTTATTCCTAATAGATGCCATAGCTCATAAATCTCTGACCTTTATTTTCTATTGGTCCATCTGCCTCACTTACACATATGTTGTTCCTTTTCATTTCTAGAAGATCTGCCTAGTTCCCCGATACAGAATCACAGCTTAACACTGTCATTTCACAAGAGCATTGAACACAAAGACACTGTGAAAACTCTGAATCTTCTTGTTACACTTCCCATTTATTCTTATGAAGATTTTTACCGTTTTTATAACCTTCAAATAGCCCTGGCATTTTTGCTAGTTTGGGTGTAGATTTACATAACTATAGATAGCTATTTTAGATGTTACTAGGCAAATTATATCCACAATATTACTTATGGGGCTTTATGGTAAGTAGCAAAAATATATGCTTTGAAAAAAATGTATTCTTTCTGCAAATGAAGGTGTGAGATCAACAAACTTGACCTCTAATTACTAAGTTTATTACAGAGAAATTTGTAATGAGAAAAAGGCAAATATTCCTCGCTCATCTTCTCAGGTAGCCATGAGGATTCCATACAGATACCTTTCAAATTTTCCCCAGGAGACCCTTGGAACTGGACCCTGATGAAAGCAATACCCACTTCCGAAATTTGTTATAGTCAAAATAAGGCATGACATAAGATAAACTTAGCAGAGTTTGTAGTGTCTATTATAGTAAATGCAATTTACTTTAGGTGACTATTTGCCATTTTGACTTCACTGATTGATTCTGGAAAATTTTCTATTAAGCACCACTGAGTTTCTTGTTGTTGTGTTGTTTGTTTAATCAACTATATATGATGTTTGTGGACATTTCTATTAAAAATGTTGGTATTAGATCCATTGATCAGGAGCATAATCTTCCACCATAGTCTTATTTTAGTGAGAAAATCAAGTATGACTGGCCTAATTTTGACTTTTCCAGGAATGCAGCCCACTGGAAATAATACGAAGACTACTATGCACACATAAACCAACACATACATTAAAATATGGGCATGAATGTTCACACTCCACCCTCCAGTATTCATTTGGATACTGATAGGAATGTAGTGAAATAATCTCCAAGCACTGTGCATGTTGATTGATTCTCACGATGATTGTTTCCTTTCAGGGGTACAGTTCGCATTCTTCTTAACACAAGTACTTCATCATTTTTGCTTGGATCATACTCTATCAGAACCCCCAACCCTGTAGTTTGGGTTTGCCTTGCAAGTTACATGGCCTCCGAGCTGACCGCTTTGGCTTGTATCCTTGGCCGGAGAAAGAGGAAATAGTTTAGGCACAACAACCCAGATCAGCCTTGGTGCCACTTCATCTTTTTCCCCCCTCTAAACCTGTTTTTGATGATTATGTTTCTCCAAAAGGCATGTGCATCATCTTTGGATCTCAAGACCCATAGGCCAGCCATACAGCAAAGCTAGCCAAACTATGCGTTCTCTCCAACCCTGTCTTTTAGCCTATGCAGTGACTATTAAAATAGGTAGAAATCACGGCCTAAGGAATTGCCTCTGCAATAGCCTCTATATACATTTTCCCAGTAGTCCTGTCATACAGGTTAAATTACTTTATGTAGAACAATCCATGAACACTTTAGTGTGGAAAAATAGTATTATATAAAGCTTAATATTAAACATTATGAAAAAATAAATATTTACAGAAGAAACTACAAAATACAACTATGTACAATAATATCTGTTACCTTTAAATTACATAAATTCTTTAAAATTCTTCAGATTAATAAATTATACATAGTATCAACAGAAATAGCCGGCATCTTTCTAGGGCATGAAGCAAGTTTTTTAAAAAATCACACAGGGAATAGCTTTTATCCAGGAGCTCTTTAGGTACATTCCTAATGCCTTGAATAGACTGCATCTGAAAGGAAGAACATTGTAATTAGAAGTTGTAGTAGGGTGTGGCATAGTTGCTAGTTCTGCTCATTAAAATTACAAATGGAAAAGACTAACAGAAACAACTAAAGCTCAATATGGTTTAGGATGAGATCATTCCTGTGGGGCCAGGTCATTCCATTTAGAACCACAGATTATTAGTATTGAAAGAGACTAATGATTCCAGCCTTACCCCCACCCCCTTGCACCTTTCTGAGTTGGTTTTACAGATGAGGCCGCAGGTTTAGAGAGACGAAGTAATTCACTTAAGGCTATACAGCTTGTTAATGCAAGCTAGCTCCAGAGCTTTGAACTGAATCTTAACCTTCAGATGCCTGGTAGTTATAGCTAGCTTTTTTTAGGAGTACCCAAGAATATGCTAAAAACAGACTCTCCAACTGTCAAAATAACACAAAGGAACCTCCAAGATCCCCAGAGCCCTCTCCATCCTGGAGTTTTTTGAAGAATCTGACATGTGAAAACCTTAATTTACTACACAGATAGATTAGGGAGTAATTATTTACAATACAAAAGGATTATGTGATTTACAAAGGACTCCTTTAAATAGCAGCTCTCTCATGTATTGGTGCTTTACAGATTATTAACTATTTAACTGGCAGACAAGTACATAAAATATTAGGAGATATTGACAACTGAAGATCAAACAGAAATGGAGATAAACCAGCTCTGAAATAATATCTGCCAAAAAATATCATCTGATTTACAGATAGATAACCAGTCCATGTGGCAAGTATCTGAAACCTTCTTCCAACCTCCATGTGACTGATCCACCTTGAAGTAGATCCTCCAACCCCAGTCAAGCCTTCAGTTAACTGTAGCCCAAGCCAATGTCTGAACTGCAACCTCAGGAGAGGCCCTGGGCTAGAAAAAAAACCTCTCTAAGGACTATAGAAACTGTGAAATAATAAATGTTGATTTAAGCTGCTGAGGTTTGGGGCAAAGTTTTAGGCAGTAATAGAGGACAGTACAATGTAGGTTCAACTTTGCAATTATCCTATGTGATGAGTTAGGTCTTACTGATGGCCCAGAGTGGGAAAAGGCATGAGGACTTTTCTCTTGTCAAGTAATTATTGTCTGATAAAAGCAGTGCCCTACACAGTTAATTAAAAAAAAAAAAAAAAATTTTTTTTTCTTTTTACTGATTTTTTCATTTAAATAGTGTTACATGCTTATTCTAGATAATTTGTAAAATACACAAACTAGAAGAAAAAATCATATGTATTTCTATTGCTCAGAGAAATTTGTAATACTATTTTGGTATATTTCTCTCCAGTCTTTTTTTTTTTTTCTTCTATGCATTGTTTTTGTTTGTTTTACATTCTGATATTTTTACTTTTTTTACAAAACATTTTTATATCTGTTACTATAATCTCTTCAAATATATCATTCTTAATGACTGCATTGTGTTCTATGAAGAGAATGCTTCATGTTGTATTTAGTCCTCTATTGTTAAGTATTTATTTGCTCATACATTTAGCTGTAAAAAGCTTAAAACAAAAGCTTTTTCAGTACTTAAAATGGTAGTAGAAATATTGTGTCACAAGATAAGGGCATATTAAGGACCTTGATGTTGTTGTTGTTAGGTGCTGTCGAGTTGGTTCCGGTGCATAGTTATCCTACGTACGACAGAACGAAACACTGCCCATTCTTGCGCCATCCTCACAATTGTTGCTATGTTTGAGCCCATTGTTGGAGCCACTGTGTCAATCCATCTTGCTGAGGGTCTTTTTCTTTTCTGCTCACTTTCTACTTTACTAAGCATGATGTCCTTCTCCAGAGACTGATTCCTCCTGATAACATGTCCAAAGTACGTGAGAGGAAGTCTCACCATCCTTGCTTCTAAGGAGCATTCTGGCTGTACTTCTTCCAAGACAGATTTGTTCGTTCTTCTGGCAGTCCACGGTATATTCAATATTCTTCACCAACACCATAATTCAAAGGCTTCAATTCCTCTTTGGCCTTCCTTATTCATTGTCCAGCTTTTGAGTGCATACAAGGTGATTGAAAATACCATGGCTTGGATCAGGTGCACCTTAGTCCTCAAAGTAACATCTTTACTTTTTAACACTTTAAGAGGTCTTTTGCAGCAGATTTGCCCAGTACGATGCTTCATTTGATTTCTTAACTGCTGCTTCCATGAGCATTGATTGTGGATCCAAGTAAAATGAAATTCTTGACGACTTCAATCTTTTCTCAGTTTATCAAGATGTTGCTTATTGGTCTGGTTGTGAGGATTTTTGTTTTATGTTGAGGTGTCATCCATACTGAAGGCTGTAGTCTTTGATCTTCATCAGTAAGTGCTTCAAGTCCTCTTCTGTTTCAGCAAGCAAAGCTGTGTTGTCTGCATATCGCAGGTTGTTAATGAGTCTTCCTCCCATCTTGATGCTGAGTTCTTCATATAGGCCAGTTTCTCAGATTATTTGCACAGCATACAGACTGAATAAGTATGGTGAAAGGATACAACCCTGACACACACCTTTCCTGATTTTAAACCCTGCGGTATCCCCTTGTTCTGTTAGAACAGCTACCTCTTTGTCTATGTACAGGTTCCACGTGAGCACAATAAGGTGTTCTTGAATTCCCATTCTTTGCAATGTCACCCATAATTTGTTATGATTCACACAGCTGAATGCCTTTGCATAGTCAATAAAACACAGATAAACATCTTTCTGGTATTCTCTACTTTCAGCCAAGATCATCTGCCATCAGCAATGATATCCCTTGTTCCACATCCTCTTCTGAATTCTGCTTAAATATCTGGCAGTTCCCTATTGATGTACTGCTGCAACCATTTCTGAATTATGTTTAGCAAAATTTTACTTGTGTGTTATAATAATGATATCATTCGATAATTTCTGCATTCTGTTGGATCACCTATCTTTGGAATAGGCACAAACATGGATCTCTTCCAGTCAGTTGGCCAGGTAGCTTCTTCCAAAATCTTTGGCATAGATGAGTGAGTGTTTCTAGTATTGCAGCCATTTATTGAAACATCTCAGTTGGTATTCTGTCAATTTCTGGAGGCTTGTTTTTTGCCAATGCCTTCACTGCAGCTTAGACTTCTGCCTTTGATACCATCAGTTCTTGATCATATGCTACCTACTGAACTGGTTGAATGTCAGCCAATTTTTTTTTTTTTGGTACAGTAACTCTGTATATTCCTTCCATCTCCTTTTGATGCTTCCTGTGTCATTCAATATTTTCCCCATATAATCCTTCAATATTGAAACGAGGTTTGAATATATTCTTCTAGCTTGAGAAATGTCAATTGTGCTCTTCCCTTTTGGCTTTTTAACTCAAGTTCTTTGGACATTTCATTACAATACTTTGTCTTCTTGAGCCACCCTTTGAAATCTTCCGTCGAACTCTTTTACTTCATTATTTTTTCTGTTTACTTTAGCTACTCATTGTTCAAGAGCAATTTTCAGAGTTTCTTCTGATATCCACTTTGGCCTTTTCTTTCTTTTCTGTATTTTTAATGACCGTTTGCCTTCTTCATGTATGATGTCCTTAATGTCATCCCACAACTCATCTAGTCTTTGGTCATTAGTGTTTAATATGTCAAATCTATTCTTGAGATGGTCTCTAAATTCAGGTGGGATATACTCAAGGTCATACTTTGGCTCTCATGGACTCGTTTGAATTTTCTCCAGCTTCAACTTGAACTTGCATATGAGCAATCAATAGTCTATTCCAAAGTGATTTTACAATTTGAACTCCCAGTTCTGATTTCAAAACATCCTCCCTAGCTATGAGCTTATCACCTAGAAAAGAAATGTTAGGCAGAGTCCTTAATAGAGGGCTTCCTAGGCTAGACAGGGAGGGACACCAGGTATGAAATCAGTACTTTCATGTGGGCATCCCCTCCCCGTGCTGCCTCTCCTCCCTGTAGCCACTCTTTGTGGAGGCCTTTCTCTCAAACCTCTGGAGAAAAGAAATGTGTGGTGCACACTGGAAAAGCTTTAGGGTATTAGTGGTTTCTAGACTGATGATATCTTAGTGAATAAGCTTAACAGTCAGTGAAGTAAGTTCCTACCTCTGTGATACTCTGGATTCACATTTTCATAGATTGGATACAAGGGGTTTTCTTGTTCACTCCGTAGCTTCCTTGCTCTGAGGACGTCTCTTACACACTGATGTAGGTATACATATTGACACTATGAAAAAGCAGAAAACATGTCAGAAGAGGGTTAAAGCATAAGAAAGATGAAGGACTCTCATAGAACATCAACAGTGATAGGAGTCTGTATGTTGTTGTTGTTAGGTGCTATCCGGTTGGTTTTGACTCAGAGAGACCCTGTGTACAACAGAACAAAATGTTGTCTGGTCTTGTGCCATTCTCACAATTGTTACTATGTTTGAGCCCATTGTTGCAGTCACTTGTCAATCCATCTCATTAAGGGTCTTCCTCTTTTTTGGTTTTGGAATTCTATATAGTTAGCAAATTTCTTGATCATCACTTTACTAATGGTCTCTAGTACATGGAAGAATGATTGCTTTTTATTGCCATTGAAAAGGGAATGATAATGAACAGAGAGGTTGTGTTTATTCATTCTTTCTCATGCACGGGTGTATTATAGAGTATGTTCTATGAGTGCCTAGAACTATATGTGGCACATAGTAGGTTCCCCACAATTATTTATTGAATGCTGAACACTGTGTTATGCAATTTACATAAATTATCTCATTTAATTATTTCAACAACTTTGTGAAACAGGTATAGATATCCTTATAAACTGAGTCTCAAAGAAGTTAAGTAATTTCTCCAAGGTCACACACCTAAGAAATGGGGCCCTAGGATTTGATCCTGAGCATGTGACTTCAAAGTTCATGTTCTTTTCACTGTACCAGTTTTTCTTGGATGAATTCTAATTTCATGCATTATTGAATGAGAAACCCATTTCTTTGCATACTCTCCTATTTTTCCCCCCTTTTTTAGGGAGTATAAAAGGGCATGTATAATACACCCGCTGGGCTGTCAGTTCTTTGAGTGCAAGGTCAGTGTCTTATCCATCTTGGTGCTCTCAGCCTCTGAGTCTAGCACATGGAAGATGGTCAAAGACGTTGACTGAACTGCACAGAATTGCAGAGGGTTCTGAGTACACAGAGTGAGGACAGACTCACATGTCAGCTATTTGGTTTTGGTAACCATTAATACACCACAAAGACCTCCAATGACAATAGTCTCAGCCACAGGCAGGCAAACTTATGCAGCGGGGCCCCTTCCTTCCTACCAGCTGAGCTCTTTGTAAGGGCATGGGTGTCAGTGTAACTTCAGTGCATGGCCTTGGCTCCCTATAATGACATAGCAACTCCTCAGAACCAGGGGAGTCAGGAGGCTGAGAGGAGAGCATGAAACTCCTCCTAGTGGGGTGGGGGGGTGGGTTCTTGGCTTGCCTCCAGCTGGCATAGGCTGAATTGATACTTCTTGGGATCTCAATTACCCTATCTATAAAAAAAGAGACCAAGGTCTCGTCTACAGCTAACATCCTACATTCATTAAAAGCAAAGTTTTTAGGGTGTACAACTTTGTGTTACTGTCAGATGAATGCTGAAAAATATTTCTGGACCTAATGTTTAAGGTGATTTATGTGGCCAGCCTTACCGTATCTTAGACACTTGAGATATGAAGTGAGACTATAAGGTCTTCTCTCACCAGTGATCTTTAAAAGCAGACAAGTACTTATTTTTAGGGGTTGGTGCTCGGCATTGTCCCTGACTGGAAGCTAGACCTGGTCATCTATCTCTGGGACTCATCAGATTAGGACATTTAAAAAAAATTGGTTATAAGTGATGCCGGAATTGGTATTAGTAACTATTCTCTGCATTTCTGCTCACTTGTCATGAGCGTTTTATGCTACCTTAACCTTGAAAATTTGAGGAGGGTGCTATCCTGAGAATGGTTGTTAGCATACAGCAGTCTCTTCTTGCCATCTTGAAAATGATCTACCAAATTAAAGACTGGCTCTTCCTTGTTTCCTTCCCCCCAAGCATAATTCATATTTTCAATTCTACTGGGATATTAAATTACATTGGGGCCTTAGAGGTAAACTGTGAATGAGCTCTAGTAGCTCTATGCTTTGACCTATTAATAAATTCTTCAACAAATGATCCACCATGGGCTTTGAAACTAGGTAATATCCATTAATTTTCCTTGTTTTAAATATAAATTCTTTTCCCAACAGAAATGTCCCTTTGAAAATGATTACCATGAAAATGTTCAGATTGTTAACACGCTTTCCACTTTATTCATAATGAAAGTAGACAAAGTCTAATATATGAAACTTAGACCATGAAAGATCTTTTTGCTCTGGTCAGTTAACTGGTGAAGCCTTGGCTTGATGTTGACATATTCTAGCCCATTCGATTCCACCAATATATGCAGTAACACAAAGTATTTATAGACCTTCATGGTCCCTAAGTCCACAGTTTAACAGAGAGGCAGATATGTGAGCAAATATCTATGATGTGATAAATGTAAGATAAAATTGTGTACAAAGCTTCATAGAGAAGAGGAAGCTATCAGGACTTCCTTGCGGGAAGGGAAATATCAAGCTAGAGGGAAAAAGGTAATATTCGGAAAAATGTAAGTAAAGAAGTAGTACATTTCAAGTGATGGAAATATCGTGAAAGTACACATATATTCTGGAGACTGTGGGAAGTCTAGTGTAGCTAAGATGTAGAGTGTGTGGGTCATGGGAATCCCCCAGGACAATCTTCTAAAGACTTGGGATCTTTAAGTGTTTCTTTCTCATGGGAAGCAGACAGCGTGACAGACTGGGACAGTCATCTATTGTCTCAGAGCCAGGCTGCAAATTTGCCCCAAGGGAAGATAAAAGAAGAGATGGGCATACTTGGAAATCCCCTCTCTAGTGCTTCTTTGTTTAGAAATACTTGCTCTTTGATATATTTATCAAACATTGTGAAGACCCACATCCCTTTGTATCCCAGAAAAGGTAGAAGAAAATTAAGGTCTACCATCTCTATGGATCTAGAAAAGTAATACAAAGGGGTCAGAATATCCTTCCTCCTTTGCTGCTGACTTCTCAGCAACATAATGGTAGGATATTTTTTGTTTCATTTAAGAGATAAAACAATATTGGGGATATAAAGAACAAATACAAATCCCTACCCTCTAGAAACTGTTAGTTTGCTGGGGAAAACTGAAGGAAAACAATTGTGAGACAGTGTGATAAAATTCTATAACACTGAATGAAATAATAGATCTATGGCTGCTACAGCTGTTAAGTGAGAGGTTGACGGCGAACATTATAGTGGATGCTTCAGGCTGAGATCCGCTGAAGCCACTGCCAAATTTATCAGCACTTCAAGGGAGACACAGACAAGAGATGCGTTCCGATGTGGTCCAACAGTAAGTGCTCAGTGGCCCCCTGTGAAGCACCGTACCCGTAAAAAGGAACTTGAAGTTAATCAAGCCTCTAGATCCAACCACCAGTGGACAAGAACTAAGAGGGAATTCTTGCCTTCTGTGAAGGAGACCCGGGTTTGAGTCTCTGCCAAGGTGCCTCATGCACAGCCACCACCCATCTGTCATTGGGGGCTTGTGTGTTGTTAAGTGTTGAACAGGATTTAGTGTAGCTTCCGGACTAAGACAGATTTTCTACTTCTGAAAATTAGCCAATGAAAACCCTAAGGATCACAATGGTCCAATCCATAACGGATCATGGGGATGGTGTAGGACCTGGCATCATTCTGTTCTCTCGTGCATGAGGTCGGCCACGAGTCAGGCCGACTCAGTGGTATCTGACAACAACAATAGGCAATAGAGGACTACATTACCACTGTGAAAAAGCAATCAGTCACATCCAGAATGTGGGAAAATCTACAGAACAAACGAACTGGTTACTTTCACAAATAAGTGGTATGGAAAACAAACTGGAGGGAGCATTATTATAGATTAAAAGAGATTTAAAAGATACAGTAACCAAATGCAATATATAGACTTTATTTGGATTCTAATTCAAACCAACTGTAAAAAGTAATTTTTCAGATAATTAGGGGTATGTAAACATTGAGGGGATTTTAGATGATACTAAGGAATTATGGTTAAAATGTGATAATGGTATTGTCATATTTTTTAAAAAAGAGTCCTTATCTGTAAGAGATATGTACAGAAGTATTTAAGGATGAAATGATGTGATAATTAAGAATTGATTTAAAATATTCTAATGGGGCCAAGGGGTAGGGAAACTACATAGGATATAGAATAAAAAAAAAAAGAAAAAGAACATACAATGCTGATCATTGTAAAAGCTGGGGTTTGGGTACATGAAAATTGATTACGCTACTCTCTCTAGCTTTGTGCATCTTTTTTTTTTTTTGACCCCTGCCCTAAAGCGAAGGAGCTCTGGTGGTGCAGTGGTTAAATGGTTGGCTCCTAACCAAAAGGTCTGTAGTTCAAACCCGCCAGCTGCTCAGGGGGAGAAAGATGTGGCAACCTGCTTCCATAAAGATTACAGCCTTGGAAAGCCTCTAGGGCAGTTCTACTTCATCCTATAGGGTTGCTATGAGTCAGAATGGACTTGACAGCAAAGGGGTTCCTAAAGATGGGAGCCCTTGGTGGTGCAAATGGTTAGTGCATTTGGCTGCCGACTGAAAGTTTGGAGGCTCAAGTCCACTGAGAGGTGCCTCCTCTGAAAGGTCTGGCAATCTACTTCTGAAAAATCACTCATCGAAAATCCTATGGAGAACAGTTCGATTCTGACACAAATGGGGTCTCCGTGAGTCAAAATCGACTTGACGGCAACAATTTTTTGTTTGTATTTTTAACTCTCAATCTGCACTGTCCAAAATGGTAGCACCAGCCACATGTGGCTACTGAGCACTTGATGTGGCTAGCGTGTCTGAGGAACTGAATCTCTAATTTTAATTAATTTATATTTAAGTTTAAAAACTTTTATTAGATTCAGCCATTGAATGTAACTCTGATAGTTTTGTGCATTAAAAAAAAAATCCATAATTAAACATTCAAACAAAAGCATGTTGTAATAATTGGTATAATGAAAGCACTCCCAGCCTAGGACAGTGGTGGAGGCAGAAGATGCTGGGTGTGGGCACAGCAAGGAGGAGGCAATGAGACCAGTGTTTTCCAAAGCGTGCTACAGAATGTGAGTTCTGCAAGATACTAGTAAGTGCTGCTAAGAAAAGAGTTCAGTTGGTTTTGGGAATAGTGGGCTCAACAAAGTTCAAGGGGAGCCTTTGCTGCAGCAGACCCCAGTTTTGTGGAGCACTGCTGCCTACGCAGTTTCATGTGTACTGGGACTTTTGTCGTCATTGTTGCTGGCTGTCATCAAGTTGCCACTGACTCATAGCTACCCCATGCACAATGGAACAAAACATTTCCCAGTCCTGCACAGGCCCATTATATTCTATATAGAGTTTTCATTGGCTGATTTTCAGAAGTAAATCACCAGGCCTTTCTTCCTAGTCTATTTTAGTCTCGAAGTTCCACTGAAACCTGTTCAACATCATAGCAATATACAGGCCTCCACTGACAGGTGGTGGCTGTTCATGAGGTACATTGGCTGGGAATTGAACCCTGGTCTCCCACATGCAAGGTGAGAATTCTACAACTGAGCCACTACTGCCTCCTTTAAGGGAGTTATAATAGGATGTGGAACTTTTAAATCTTTTTGACCACAGAAATCTTTTTCTTTATTTTACATGGTTACTTGGGGGTAGGGGGGACCTTGGGAAACACAAAATAAGGGAAATTGAGCTTTCGAAGGTGGTTACGCAGGGGTATGAAATACTTGGGTCTGTTTACAACTTAGTCCCAGATCTAACCCTGAGGCTGTGGGGCAGCAGGCCAGTACTTATGGCCTGGGATTTTTTAGACCAGGGCTCAAGTCCCAGGTTGGCCACTTCATGGCTGTGTGCTTTGTGTAACACTTCACCCTCCGAACCTCAGTTTTCTAGCTTGTAAAATGGGAAATAATACCTCCCTCATCTGGTTATTGTAGAAATTTAGTAAGATAACATGTTTTAAAATGCCCTGCAAATGTCATATGACTGTGCAAATGAAAGCTTTTAGCCTTCACGATCACTCCCTTGGTGTTCCCAGAGGCAGGCGTGCAGGTGGGGGTGGGCTGTAGGGGAGAAGAAATCTACTTCCTGTTTTCTGACTGACGTTCTTGTGTTCAACCACCAGCCTATCTTAAATTGATCTCCAAGATGGGTCTCCTTGGCCGTTTCCCAGGCATAATGTATTAAAAAAAAACCCATCTTTCAAAATTTGGAGACAGATAGTGGTGATAGTTGTACAACATGATGATGATTGTAATTAATGTCACTGTTCTGTATGTGTAAAAAATGTTGAAACGGCAAATGGTTTGTTTTATGTATATACTTACCACAATTAAAAAAAATGGAAAAGCCACAGGGAGGAGGGGAGAGAATCCATCGTTCTTCCTAACCACCTACAGAGGATGGGTAACTAAGCAGTAAAAATAAGTGCAAACATCATCCTCAAGGTCACTGAGGTTCCTTTTCAAGCGAGCCCTTATAAAACATCTATATTCAGTTTTCTCTTTCCCTTCCTATTGTGTCCTAGTTCTTTCTCCTTGTCAGATTGAAGCCCTGGACATTTTGGGTGGAGGGAAGGTCTGTGTCCTTCAGCCTGTAACTCTTACCTCGGTTTGCACCATGTGAGCCCTGTGAAGTCTCAGGTCGTTCACGGCTCCATAAATGTCCACAGTGTCTTTGGAGTCTAGTTGCTGGAGGATTCGGTCCAATGCAATAAATGTCCCAGTCCTACCCACACCAGCACTGGAAGAGATGGCGAAGGAAGCCTTTTTATTCGTTTTGCCATTCAAGACTGCATCCATAAACTCTGGCACAATCTTTCTCTTCTCTTTCTATTCATGGGAGAATATAAGGATATTTCTTTCTCTCTATCTGCTTTCCCTCTTAATAAAATAAAACATAGAGCCCCTGCCCTCCATCTCTTTCCCCTTCCTTCCTCTCCCCAACACTCTTCCCACGAGAGGTAAGTACTGCTCTGCACTTGGTATCATTTCCATACATGATTTTATATTTTTTAAACATACATATGATTCCATGAAAATATATTTATTTTATAAGATTCAAAAATTTACTAAAATGGTAGCAGGTTTTATATGCCCTTTTGCCAACCTTTCTACTCAATATTGTGCTTTGAGATTTATCCATGGTGTTACATGTGGATCTAATTTATTTTAACTACTGTACAGATTTCTATAGAGTTCACAAAGGAACCCTGGTGGTACAGTGGTTAAAGCAATTGACTGCTAACCAAAAGGTCAGAAGTTCGAAAGCACCAGCAGCTCCGAGGAAGAAAGATGTGGCAGTCAGCTTCTGTACAGATTTACAGCCTTGGAAACCTTATGGGGTCACTATGAGTTGGAAGCAACTCAATGGCAGTGGGTTTTGTTTTTTGGTCTATAGAATTCACAAACCATAGCTAATCCATTCCCTACTGATGGTCAATGAGATCATTTCCAGTTTTTGTCTGCTGAAAAGACAGCTGCCAGGAACATCATTGTGCACATACGTGAAGATTTCTCTAGGACAGATACGTAGAAGCAGAACTGCTGGGCCACAGGGTATGTACACTTTTAACTTCACTAGGTATTGCCAAATGGCTCCCCAAAATGCTTGTAAAACCTGGGGATTTTTGATGCACACGTTTATTAAAAAAAAAAAAAATCAGTTCTCCAGTGGTCCTGGGTGAAAATGCTTGCCAGTCTTCAGAATGCATGAAGCTATTCGGTGTCTCACAGTCCTATTAAAAACATCAGGGTTCAAATGACATATAAAAGCAGGGTTCCTAGGGTGCTGGGCTGACTGGGAGAAAATGAATACATCTGACATTTCTTACTGTAGCAATTCCCTGCTCCTTATTTATTAGTGCCGTTGAGTTAGGGCTATCAAACTGCTGTTGCAAATATTAATTTGCTAAACACCAGGCTCCCCAGCGAGAGAAAAAAAGAGAGAGAGAGAGACAGCTTGTTAGGTTGATTTTACGCACATACCGTTGGAGGCAAAGAAAGGCCAAGCAAATAGCCCCAGAACTGAAAATGAATCCTAGGAGCAAGCTGGCACCAAGCTGATTTGCAGATAAGTCTTTTTATCTGCCTAAGGGGGTTCCATGCCTCAAGGTCCATCTCTGGCTAGGCTGTTTCTTTAACCTCAACACTTTGAGAGCACCAGTGAAGTCTCAAATTGAAAAGAAATATTGAAAAGCAGAGGTAAGTATTGTTTCAAACAGAAGGGAAAAGAAAAAAATTGAAACTGAGCGGGGGGGCTGCCAATAGGACAGAGATGAAAGGACTCAATTAGCAAGTTCAGAGGTTTTGTACTGAACACTGCCATGCTATGCCCCACTGTGCTATGTGACCTGGGGGATACCCAAGAAGCAATGACAATGGGTCAACTTAATAAGCTTACAGCCTGGTAGGGGAGAAGCGATGAGATCACAGGAGGCAGTGAAAACATGTAGGAGAGACAGAAATTTAAGAGCAAAATCAGATGCTACAGGTAGCAAGTGCTTCTAGAGCTGGAGGCAGGTCTAGAACAGGGGTCTTGAAGGATGGATGAGTAGGGGTTATATTGGCGGTGGAGAGAGATTAGGCAATTCCAAGAGTAAGAATGGAAAGAAGTAAAAATAAGCTTATGCAGTCACCTTCCGGCTAGACTGGGAGGGGATTTGTTGGAACCTTGGATTGGAGGGTGAGATGTGGTCTGATTATGGAGGGGGTAGAAATGACATAAGGACTTTGCATTTTGTATGGTACAAAAAAGAACAAGAAGAAGAGAGAAGTATAGAGGCTGAAAGGAGATGAAGTGGAAAAGAAGAAGTCAGTGCAGAGGAGAGAGGTCGAGGAAAAGAAGTGGGAAGAGGGCCTAATAAAATCCTTTGAGACTACATAGTTCATTGCAGCATGCTTCACAATAGTTCAAAATGTCCATCAACAGATGAATGGACAAACAAACATGGTACACACACACAATGGAGTATTACTCAGCCATATGGGAAATGAAGTCCTGATGCATGCTACCACATGAATGAACCTTGAAAACATTATGCTCAGTGAAATGTGAGTCACAAAGGGGCAAATGTTTATGGTCCCACTTAAACGAAATAGGCAAATATATAGAGACCAAAGTTTATTAGTGGTTACCAGGGGTGGGAAGCAGGAGGAAAAGGGGAGTCTTTGCTTAGGGGATCACTGAGTTTCTGTTAATGGTGGTGAAATAATTTGGAAATGGATAGTGGTGATGATTGCACGACATGATGATCATAACCAATGTCACTGAATTGTACAAAAAAATGTTGAATTGGCAAATATATATATATAAATTTTATATATATATATAAAACAAAGCTAGGCAGCCTTAGCAGTGGAGGCCCAGCTTCCATGTATACATACGTACATAAAAAACCCGTAAATATGTAAGTATATATATATATGTGTGTGTACATATATATATGTGTGTGTGTGTCTATATAGGAGCATTGGTGGCACAGTGGTTAAGCATCTGGCTGCTAGCCAAAAGGTCAGCAGTTCGAATCCACCAGCCACTCCTTGAAAACTCCATGGGGCAGTTCTACACACACACACACACATATAGACACACACATATATATGACATATATATATATACACACATACATACACACACACTCATATATATCCTATACAGAGGATATCTTTGGGGCTAATAGGCTGGTTGGACCAGACCAATCCTCCACCCACCAGATTCCCCATGTTTATGCCTTTTTTTTTTAGTCTCCTGGACACAGTAGACACAGTAGACCCTGTATGGCTGCCATTTTTGGCTCCCAGGTTGCTGAGTACCTGCAGTGCACCACAGTGGGCCCAGCACCCGGGGTTCTGTTGATGTAGTCTCTGACGGTTCTCACAAACTGGATAAGGGATTGGGTGGTCTCGGGGACACCATGGTCTGGCCACACCGTATAGTGAAAGTGGCGGATGAGTCTGTGTGAATCGGGCTGTTCCTCCTGCAGGAGCAGAGAGTAGACTGTTAAGAAGAATGACTCAAAGCAAACCTTCACCTTTGCCAACTGTGCCCATGCAGGAATTCCTAGGGTTTGAATCCAGGACAGGAACCACCAAAACTGGGATTCACAAATCTCCATCTTCCCAAGCTGGATTGTTAAGTGAAGTCAAACAAACTAACATACGCTGCATATCTTAAACTCCCTGATGGTCCACTCTGGCAGCACAGACTCTGAGAGCATCTGCAGGATGAGGTCTCCGTAGTAGAGGGAATCCTGGTCTGCTGGCCAGTAATGGTCACACTTGACCTAGAGGAAGACAGACAGAAAAAATGTGAGACCGGAAACATAACTCCTTTGTGAACCTGGACTTTCCCTCCTCAAAATGTCTTCCTGAGTTAGGAACCAGAATCAGCTGCTAAAACCATTTGGCCTTCTGCTTTGTATTAACCTGTTCATGGCCAGTGCTGAAGTTGGGCTGCTGCTCCTGGTGAAGGGGAATCCATAACAACTGGTGGTGGGCACAAAGAGCAAAATCCCCAACCTTTGGACTCATTTCCCTTCCATTTCACACAGCCTTACACAGCTTGAATATTTCTGTTGGTTTTCTCAGCATTCCAGTTCTACTAGC
Source organism: Loxodonta africana (assembly GCF_030014295.1). Classification (NCBI taxonomy): domain Eukaryota; kingdom Metazoa; phylum Chordata; class Mammalia; order Proboscidea; family Elephantidae; genus Loxodonta; species Loxodonta africana. The sequence goes on along the minus strand of NC_087345.1, from coordinate 65,414,688 downwards.
AGGTAAAGTACGTCTTAAAATGTATCACTCTTTCTGAAAAAACATCTAGTTGGGCAGTTGAGGGCATTGTCTTCCTGGCCTGTCTTGTTCATATTTTGATATTGATGTCCTGGCCTGGACCATGTACCACATGCCAAGTGATCTTTGAAAAGTCAGGACATTTAGCTAAGCTTGTGTTTACAAGCACAAAGATGGGAGAAAGAAGACTGTGGACAAATATTTACTGAGCACAGATACTGAGTACTTTCCATACAATCTCTCTTTTTTAATCCTCAAAGTACCCTATAAAGTAGGGGATTATAAATGCATTCATTACAAGAGGTTTGTGTGATTTTTTCCAGATATCTACTTTACTTTGTGTCTCCAGACACAGCCTAAAACTCATTTCTCCTTTTTTCTGAAAGCAGAGGCAGGCCCAGTGACTCTGGTAAGGTCTTTCCCTAGCCACACATAGCAGGAGAGAGCCACAATTGGCTCTTTTCTGGAATGGCACTTCCAATCAGGGACGAATTACCAATCAGCAAAGTCCGTATAGGCTTACTTGTGCTTACTTACTAATCTGTAGTGCAAATTTCACCTGTTTTTCACCACATCAAAGATTTGGTGAAACCCATGTGAAATTGTGCACTGCAGATTATTAAGTAAACTCAATTAAGCATGTGCGTACCTTGCTTACTGCTTAGTCCGCTCCTGCTTCCAAATATTCCAGTCCGCATTTGGAAATACCTTTGACTGAAGCTTCAGAACCAGAATCAGAATCAGGCACTGCCTGGATTTACTATTAAAGCCTTTTATGACTGAATAGCTTGATTCCCTAACAATGTCCTCACATGATCGCTACTTGGTTTTTGTAGGGTTTAACTTTTGATGGTGGGAGTGGATTCCATTCAGATGGTGGGAAGCAAAGCTCTGAAGCCAGGGAGGCTGTTTACTTACTCGGCCCTTCTCAACACACTGGGTCACCATGACAATGTTGTGAACGTTCTGTTCCCACGCCATTTTCCAGAAGTCATCCTTGGTGCCAGGAAGTGGTCCCTGAGTAGCGATGTATTCTCTTCTGAAGTTGTTGCCCTGAGATGAATTTACAATATGGAGAGTCAGAAACAATAGGCCTCTTAAGAACTATAAACAAAGAGTTAGTTCTGCAGATTAGATGATATGTAGGTTTCTGCCAGACCCCTGACTTGAGAAAAAGACACTTATACAAGTGACAAGGTTTGGGAGCAGGAAGGACAAAGGCCAAGGCACTGAACTATTGTTGAGAGTGAAATTCCTTTTTATTAGGCTGGACTATTCTAAAAGGCAAATGGAGGATACAGGCAATAATCTAGAAAACACTTCACCCTCAGTTACGTGGACAAGTGTGTCTCAGTTCTTCTGTGTGTACGTGTGTATATGTGTGTAGACTGAGGGACTGGCTTTGAGCAAGTTCTCTCCCTATTTAACACAAAAGAATTTTAGTCATTTTGGATGACTGACATTAGAATAATGTTAGTAAGGGATGCCATACAAGAGAAACTTAAGGGTAAAGAAACCACTGATTACTGAGCATCTACCATATGACAGGGGACATTGGTGATCCAGTGGCAGAATTCTCATTTCCATACAAGAGACCTGGGTTCAACTTTCAACCAATGACCCTCATGTGCGGGCTTGTGTGTTGCTATGATATGGAACAGGTTTCAGCATAGTTTCCGTGCTAAGACAGACTAGGAAGAAAGGCCTGGTGATTTGCTTCCAAAAAATCAGCCAGTGAAGACCCTATGTATCCCAATATCAGGACCCCAGTGGATCACAGTAATGGTGCAGAGCCTTGTTGTGCACAGGGTTGTCATGACTTGGGGGCCAACTCGATGGCAGCTAACAGCAACAACAACGATAAAAATTGTGCGACAGGCGGTGGACCAGGAGACTTTACAGATCTTATTTAATCCTAGCCAACTAGTGGGAGTTATTTTCACCCACTCACTCTGCACTCCAGCAATACAGAATTATTTGTAGATACTAGTCAAAGCTCTTTCTCTTCTTGCCTCTTCTCGGGGCCTCTGCAATTGTCACCTCTGCCACCTTCAACCTGCCGCCCACCCCAACACAGCTTCTCATCTGGCTAATCCTTATTTATCCTCCGAGTCTCAGAACGTTGGCTGCTCTGTGGAGCCTTCGTTTATCTTTTGCAGGGTGATATTCTCCTCCCAGATGCTCCCATGGCATCCTCTCACCTGTTGATACTCAGAGTGTGGTCCTCAGACCAGCAGTATTCCAACCATATGGGAGTTTGCTTGGAATGCAGAATCCCAGGCCCCACTTCGGCCCTACTGGCATGAGAATCTGCATTTTAACAAGATCCCCAGATGATGAATGTGTACATTAATGTCGGAGAAGCACTGCTCTAGAACGTTTCTTGTGGCATGGCCTTGTAACTTCTTGATGTCTCAGCTCTTCTGAGAGTTCCTTTAGGGTTAGGGTCCTATCTTATCCTAACCCTGCACACAGCTCAGTGTCTGACTTAGAGTTAGCACTTACTTAATAAGTGTTTATTGAGTTAATGGATGATTGAGGTAAATATTAAACTCACACTTTTTGGAAAAGGAAACAAAGACCCAGAGAGGTGACATAACTTTCCTAAAGTCACTGGGTCAGCAAGGGGTGGAGGTGAAATTCAAATCCAGATTTGTTTGACCCTAAAGTTCTTTCCACTGTAGCGGGCTACAGGAAGTTGGCTAGATGCTAGCCAGAATCAGAACCCAGAGGTTTGACTCAATCTTTGAGTTGTGTTTGTGGTTTTCAAAACTCCAAATAAGATGGGATCTGCTTCCCTAGCTAGGCAGCCTTACCAGGACATTAGAGGCCCAGCATTGCTGTTGTTGTTAGCATCCATCGAGTCAGCCCCAAATCACGGTGACCCCAGGTACAACTGAACAATCAGTTGTAGATTGGGCAATGTTCTGTTGTGATCCATAGGATTTCCTTGGGTGTTTTATGGAAGTAGATCACCAGGCCTTTCTTCCTAGTCTATCTTAGTCTGGAAATGCTGCTGAAACCTGTTCAGCATCATGGCAACATATGCAAACCTCCACTGACAGACAGTGGCTGTGCATAAGGTGCACTGGCTGGGACTCGAAGCCGTGTTTTTCACATGGGAGGTGAGAATTCTACCATTGAACCACCAATGTCTCATCTAGCTTCCTTAGGGAGCTGTAATCTTGGCTAAGGGCTGCAGAGAGAAAACGACCTTTGAAAATGCATCCTGGGATCTTTATGATCTTGTGTGACTACATGTATGGTGAAAAATGGGCCTCAGTAGTGATTGAGTTGAACACCCATATTTTATGGCAACCTGGCACTGATGGTCTAAAGGCAACAGACATGGTCTTTTGAAACCCTATAAACATTTCCAGACCTTTAAATGAGGTCAGTGGGAACATGCAGGTGGAGAGACATTTCCGAGTAGCCACCCATCAAAACTTCACCCCCAGACAGCGTAGTTCACTTACAGGAATGTAGCTGGCATTGATGTAATCAGAGCAAGGGTCATCGTCGACATTGGACAGCTTCACCCGAGAAGCATCATCTAGAAAAAAGTTTATTGAAAGAGATTTATCACTGACTCTTCGGGATGGTTCTCTCCTCCTATCCCCTGAGGCGATGTGCCAACAAGCAAACAAACAAACACCAAATGCCCTTTGAATCCCCACCATGCATCCCTTTACAATACTATGGCATTTGTCTGATGGAGCGGCCAGTTCCCCTTCACTGCTAGAATGAAAACAATCCAGAAAAACTACCTTCTATTGCTTCACCCAAAACACTAAGAATAGTAGTAAAACAACAATAGCAAACTAGAGATTTTGTTAAGCAAACCCAGGTCTGCTGGATACTAGAGCACTTGCTTTAACCCCATTACTGTTATTAGGCTTTCAAGGAGAAGCAGTAGGACCACATGGTGAAATGTCAACGGCATAAGGGCTTCTCAAAACCAGAATTTAAGCTGGTTGTTACCCCTCAGAAGGGAGTGCGATAAAATACAAGTCGTTCCTTTTTAAAGGCATTTAGAGCTTGAGATCTTCTGTATCTAGCTATATCATATTTCTTTAGCCCCATTTTATCTCTGGAAAAGAGAAGAAAGGGCTACTGGAAACAGTAATACAAATTTCAACACAAAACTTACAGGGCAATATATTGTTATATCGATTTTTCCCTCTATTCTCCGGCAAGAGTGCGATGTCACATGGTTGGTTTCGACCCACGTCCTTTAAGTCCTATTAAGTAAAAAATAAGTCTTCAAGTAGATGAATATGAAATAGAATAAGACAAATCATACAGTCCTGAATACTCAGAGATATAAAAATATTAACACTTTGTTGTCCTTGTATGCCATCAAATCGATTCCAACTTATAGTGACCCTACATGGCAGAGTAGAACTACTCCTGAGGGTTTCCTAGGCTGTAATCTTTAGAAGAGAAGATTGGTAGCTGTGTTTATGGAATACTTAATATCTGACGTACATAAGCTTTGATCCTCACGATAGTCCCAATGGGGAAGTATTCTTATTTCCATTTTACAGATGAAGAAATTGGAGGGTCAAAGTTGATAACTAACTTGCCCCAGGTCGCACGGACGGCAAAGCTGGGAATCATATCCCAAACCTGGGCCCTTTTCACCACATTTTCTTCCATCCAAGCGAATGGCCAGGCTGAAGAACTGACAGCATTGGGCCTGCATTTGAAACACGTCAATTCTTTCTCACCATGTGATCTAGGTAGCAGTTTGCTGAGCTACTCCAGAGTTAAACTGGCCTCTGAGATTAGGTGGTATATTGTGCAGGGAGTGGATTCTGGCATAAAAGAGCACTCAGTTAAGAATCTAAATATCATTCTAACTCCTGAGCCCAATCAGCCTGTGATTCCACAGTAAAGGCTAGGAGGGAAATTACGCTAAGGGGTGCTAAAGCTTGGCTAAATCTGAATTGTACCTCATATTCCTTGGATAGAAGGTAGTTGGAGTCAGCCTGTAGCTTCATAAAGTGCCCTTCAAACTGGTTTATTTTTATTGGGCTATAATTAAAAATAACAAAAAGAAGAGAAAGTTACTGAAGAAAAGGGAAAAGGCCATAACCAATCTGAGTTGTATTTCAAAAGCACATGATAGAGTAATTAATAAGTTCTCTCTCTTACCAAGATGTTTTCCGGTTACTGTGAAGGGAAGCCAAAAGAAGAAAGACCTCATTAGCAAATCTCGGATAATACAAACAACTCCTTTTTCAATAAATTGTATGAAGGAAAATGCAGCAGTTACCCTTTCTGGCCCAGGTTCAAGTGCACAGATAATGGTCGATCCCGGCGAATGCTCAAGCGAGCGGAGGGCCTTTCTCGACCATGGCTGAAACGTAAGGGAGAAGCTTTTGATTCTGATTATTAAACTTGGTTTGAACACAATTTTTTCATTTATGGTAAGGTCGTGTGTGTTTGTGCTAATGTGGATTTTTCAGCACTCCTGTAGATTTATACTCGGCCAACATCTCTTTGAGGGAAGGAAAGGGGGAGAAGAGCATAAAGAAGAAATAGATTTTTTCCCACTCAGAAACAGATCTCTGTAACAGCTGAGGATTTGTCTCCTGGTTTTTGGCTACAGGTCATAATCACTTCCCACACTCTCAATAAAGCCTTCTTTAAAAAACCAGTAAACCTCAGATGCAAGACATGATTGCAAGAGAGAGGATAATATGCCAAATAAAAGAAATCCCTAAGAAAAGAGGGTATGGCGTTAAGGCAGCATGCTCTTTGGTTCTTTTTGGTCCCTTTTTAAATTTGGATAGCAGATATGAGCCAAAAGTGGTGATGTCAGCCATAATTTTCAGCATATTTTAGGAAAGTACTTGGGCACACAATTTGCAAACATCTCTGTCTTCATGAAGAGACTGAACCACAGGAAAAAAAAGATTTTTTTTTTCTGTGCAAAAGAAGTTATTTCACATTCAAATGAAGCTGCAGAGGTTCCTCAGTCTCCTGATAAGAGCAAAATTCATCAAAGGTATACAGAGGAGCTGAAAAAATGTGAATCATGGTTTTAGAGTTTGATTTTTGCTTTTGTTGAGCAACAAAGATGATTTAACCTGTGGAACTTCTTTTCTTTCTTTTCAGTCTAAATGGCATTTTCAGTCGCATCACCAAAGGGGTCTTTGTACTCACCTAACTTTCTGTCTGCAGATGAGTAAGGCCACGACAGCCACCAGCGTGCCGATTAAAAACAGACCAGCACTCACACCTTCAATAACTCCAAACAAGGGTTCTATAGTAATCCGGATGGAAACAACAAACCCAGGTGGGAAAATTAGTGTTAAGGAAGTGAAGCCTCTCTCCCAAGGAACACTGTGATAGATGGGGTTCAAGTGACTTCCAAGTTGAAGCATTTATTATCTAAAGGCTAGGAGTATGCAACTGATAAGATGAAATGTGGGCTACCATGCTGTGACAGACAGTCCAGTCATTATACTTGAGGTTTGTATACTTATACTTAAAGTTAATGGTGTTTCACTTATAAGGGAATTTTGGACTTCTTTTGTGCTTGTTTGTAGCCCTGGTGGCACAGTGGTTCAGAGCTCTTCTGCTAACCAAAAGGTCGGCAGTTCAGTGCTGGACAGAAATGTTATTTTAAATAATTTTTGTAATTAATGATTAAATACTGATATTGTAGATACAGGGAAACCCTGGAGGTGTAGTGGTTAAGAGCTACAGTTGCTAACAAAAGATCAGTAGTTTGAATCCACCAGGCACTCCTTGGAAACCTTATAGGGAAGTTCTACTCTGTCTTGTAGGGTCACTATGAGTGGGAATCGACTCAACGGCAACTTTTTTTGGGGGGGGTGGGGGGATTCCGTGCTTATTTATTAAGCTTGGGACATCTGAGATAAAGGCCAGTATTTAGAATGGAGAACATGTTATTCGCCATCAAAATAAAAATGCTATTTCATTTATATGAAACATGTTACACAGCATCTGGGGTTTTGGCAAATTCAATGAGTTGGCTGAAGGTTATTTTGAAGAAATCTCCTTTTCTGTTATGCTGTGTGAGACAGCCACTGGAATTTATGAACAGGTAAGAGTAACTCATTTTTCTAACAGCTTTATTGAAATATAACTTACATACCCTATAATTTACCGATTTAAATTGTATAATGCAATGGTTTTTAGTATAGTCACAAAGTTTTGCAACCATCACCATAATCAATTTTATACATAACATTTTCATCACCCCCAAAGGAAACCCCATACCCATTAGCAGTCAGTCCCCATTTCCTTTCATTCCCTCCAACTCTAGGTAAGCACTAAGCTACTTTCTGTCTTCATGTTGTTGTTTGTTGCCAGGGGCAGATTAACCAACAAGAAAGGTACCCACAAGCTTACAGTAAGCAAGGCATGTATCTGCTTACTTGTGTTTACTTATAAATCTGTAGTGCACACCTTTGATGTGGTGAAAAACAAGTAAAATTGTGCACTACAGATTCATAAGAACAGGTAAGCCCATGCACACCTTGCTTATTGGGTAATCTGTCCATATCTGTTACTGTCAAGTTGGCTCCAAGTCCTGGCAACCTAATACATAACAATGAAATATTTCCCAGACCTGTGCCATCTTCATGATTGTTGGTACGTGAGGTCATTGTTTCAGCTATTTCTGTCTTTATACCCATTGCTGTCAAGTTGATTCCGACTCATAGTGACCCTATAGGACAGAGTAGAACTGTCCCATTGAGTTTCCATGGAGTGCCTGGTGAATTCAAACTGCCAACCTTTTGGACAGCAACCGTAGCACTTAACCACTACGCTGCCAGGGTTTCCTCTGTTTTTATAGATTAGCCTATTTTGGACATTTCATATAAATGAATTCATATATTATGTGGTCTTTCATGATTGGCTTCTTTCACTTAGGATGATACTTTCAAGTTCATCCACGTTGTAGCAAGTATTAGTACTTCATTCTTTCATATGGCTGACTAATAGTCCATGTATGGATAGACCACATTTGGTTCATTCATTTAGCAGTTAATGGATATTTGGGTTGGTTCTACTTTTTGCATATTATGAATAATGCTGCTCTGAAAATCCATGAACAAGTTTTTGTGGGACATAGGTTTTCATTTTTCTTGGATATATACTTAGGAGTGGAATTAGTTTTTATAATAACTTTATGGTTAATGTTTTGAAAAACTGCAAACTGTTTTCCAAAGTGGTTGTGCCATTTTACATCCCCACCAGCAGTATATGAGTTCCTATTTTCCCAATTCTTAGTCAGCACTTGTTATTGTCTGGGTTTTTTATTACAGCCATTCCAGTGGGTGGGAAGTGTATTCTATTGTGGTTTTGTTTTGTTTTTACCCAATGACTAACGATGTTGGGCATCTTTTCATGTGCTTATTGATCACTTGTATATTTTCTTTTGAGAAAAAAAATATCTATTTAGATCTTTTTCCTATTTTAAAAAACCTGTTGTCTTTTTATTATTGAGTTGTGAGACTTCTTTTTACACATATATAATTTTTATTGTGCTTTAAGTGAAAGTTTACAAATCAAGTCAGTCTCTCACACAAAAACTTATATACACCTTGCTACATACTCCCAATTGCTCTCCCCCTAATAAGACAGCCCGATCCCTCCCTCCGCTCTCTCTTTTCATGTCCATTTTGCCAGCTTTTAACCCCTTCTACTCTCTCATCTCCCCTCCATGGAGGAGATGCCAACATAGTCTCAAGTGTCCACCTGATCCAAGAAGCTCACTCCTCACCAGCGTCCCTCTCCAACCCACTGTCCAGTCCAATCCCTGTCTGAAGAGTTGGCTTTGGGAATGGTTCCTGTCCTGGGCCAACAGAAGGTCTGGGGGCCATGACCACCGGGGTCCTTCTAGTCTCAGTCAGACCATTAAGTCTGGTCTTTTTATGAGAATTTGGGGTCTGCATCCCACTGCTCTTCTGCTCCCTCAGGGGTTCTCTGTTGTGTTCCCTGTTAGGGCCGTCATCAGATGTAGCCAGGCACCATCTAGTTCTTCTGGTCTCAAGATGATGTAGTCTCTGGTTCATGTGGCCTTTCTGTCTCTTGGGCTCGTAATTACCTTTTGTCCTTGGTGTTCTTCAATCTCCTTTGATCCAGGTGGGTTGAGACTCACTGATGCATCTTAGATGGCCGCTTGCTAGCGTTTAAGACCCCAGATGCCACTCTTCAAGGTGGGATGCAGAATGTTTTCTTAATAGATTTTATTATGCCAGTTGACTTAGATGTCCCCTGAAACCATGGTCCCCAAACCTCTGCCCCTGCTACACTGGCCTTCGAAGCATTCGGTTTATTCAGGAAACTTTGAGAGTTCTTTATGTATTCTGGATACTTGGTCCTTATAAGAAATACGATTTGGGAATAATTTATTCTATTCATAGGTTGTCTTTTTACTTTCTTGATGGTATCCTTTGAAACACAAACATTTTTAATTTTGATGAAGTCCAATTTATCCATTTTTCTCTTTTGTTGCTTTTACTTTCGGTGTCATATCTAAAAAAACATTCCACAACACAAGGTTTTCTTTTAAGAGTTTTATCGTTTCAGTTCTTGTGTTTAGGTCTATGGATAACCCATTTTTGCACTTGGATTTTAAGCCCTTAAATTTGTTTCTTCAATGTTGTTTTTCAAGAATCATCAAATCAACTCATTTTTCTTTTATTGTGCTTAATACTATTATTTTTAATATATGTTTACTCTCTTCCTTTACTGGACTACGTACAATTTTTGTTGCATAAAAATATTTTAAATAGGAAAGGCTTATATTTACAACCCCTGCTTAACATTAAGTTACACCAAATACATCTAAACCTTCCGTCCTAACAGTGTTCTGATGTCTTTGGTTTGGAGAGCAGGAGATTACCCCCATAGTTGGCATAAATAGACAGGAGTGTTTGTGAGGCTGCCATACAGCAGGAGAGACTTTTTAGCTATAAAGAAGAACTTCCCTAGAGTAAGCATTATAGATCAGTGACTACAGGGAAAGGGTGGGAGAGATAATGGTGCCAAGGCAAAATCTAATGAAAAAATGATGTTATTCTGAGCATGATGGAAATATTCCAAGGCAGTGCAGTGCAGTGCAGGGGTTGAGAGCTCAGGTAGAAAGTGCCAGAATCCCAGCTCTACCAGTGTGGGCAAGATACTTAATCCCTTAGTGCCCTGGTCTTCACCTTTAAAATGGGAACAATACTAGTATCTCTTCAAAAGGTTGGAGTGAGGATTGGATATTTTACATAAAATGCTTCAAACCTCCACAGATAAAGTGACCAGTAAATACTAGCGATTATTATTACTTGGACTTTCCCTCTTACTAGAGAAGTTTCTTTCATACATTTAGGTAAAGCTTTTATATTAATATTATTTTTATAGTGGAAAAGCAATATATAATAAGCAAAGGAAGAAAAATTGCCTGTAATCCCACTACTTTGAGATGTTCATTGTGAATCCATCAATTGTATTAATTATTGTTTTAATAACTATTAATAATTATTCTGTCAATAATTCATCATTAATAATACTTTTCTTTTAGTCTTTGCATGCATTTCTATTTTTATGCATATATATATATCCCCACTTACAATTAAAAGCCTTTTGTACCAACTTATATTTTGGCCTGTTCATGCTCTTGATTCTAATGTTTTTCACCCACTACTTAAAACTAAATAAATGCTGCCTTCTTTTCTAGATTAATCCCCTTTCCAGTCCATTCTCCTACGGAAGCTGTACAATCCCTCTAATCCATTTCAACCAATAATCACATAAAGATTAGATTCCAACTGGAAATAAAATATTCCCCCCACCCTCAGCCGCATCACCAGATCTCCTCTTTAGAGGCCCTTATAGATGACATGGTGATTGGTAGAATGTGCAGGTGGATGGACAGGTTAGCCTTACCTGACTCTGTGGTGATAGGCAAAGAGAAAAATGTGTCTGAATAGAGTGGTTTTGTGAATTCCTTCAGATCCTCATCAAACAGCTGTGTGAAAGCCCGAATGCTGATTCTGAAAAGAAAACCAATTTATTTAAATATTTATTTAACTGGCTGATCACCAAAGAATCAAAATGTGTTTGAGCAGAAACAGGGTGGGAGCCTAGCCAGTGGGTATGTAGTGTAGGATACGAATTACGGAATGAGACACAGCTGGGTCTGTCCATTCATTCATTCATTCATATATCCATCCATTCATTCATTTAGTCATTGGATATTTATTGAGCCTCTACTACGTTCTAGGAACTGGGAATACTCAAGGAATAAAACAAAGTCCCTGCCCTCCCAGAGCTTACATTGTCATGGAAGAAGGCAGACCATAAATCACAAATATGTCAGGTGGTGTTATGTGCTATGGAAAAGAAAAGAGCAGAGTAAGGGGAATTGAAGCAATGGGGTAGGTATGTGGGATTACTTTGTTCAGCATGGTCAGTGAAGGTCTCCTTGACAAGAAGACAATTGCACAGAAACTTGAGGAAAATGGGGGAAGGAGCCATGCCTGCATTCCAGGCAGAGGGAACAGCAGGTACAAGGCCCTGGGACTGGCATATACTTGGAGTGTCTGTGGAATAGCAAGGAGGTCAGTGTGGCTGGAGTGTAGTAAAGAAGTGAAAGAGTATCATGAGATGAGGTCAGAGAGGTAATTTCCGTCTCTAAAGGATCCTTTTCAAGTCAAAAGCTGTACTTCCAGGAAAAACAGACAATGCATAGAAGAATTTTGAGATGTCCCTGTTGTGGATTGAATTCTGTGCCCCCAAAATATGTGTTGTAAATCCTAACCCCTATACCTGTGGATGTAAACCCATTTGGGAATAGGGTTTTCTTTGTTATGTTAGTAAGGCCATATCAACGTAGGGTGTTTTTAAGCCAATCACTTTTGAGATATAAAAGGAGCAAATTAGGCACAGAAGCAAACAAGCACAGACGGGGGAAGATAAATGTCATGTCACGTGAAGATCACCAAAGAATAAAGAGACAGAAACTGAAAAGAACTGATAAAGAGGAAAAGCCTTTCCGTAGAGCTGGTGCCCGGTATTCAGACTTCTAGCCTCCTAATCTGTGAGAAAATAAATTTCTGTTTATTAAAGCCACCAACTTGTGGTATTTCTGTTATAGCAGCACTAGATAACTAAGACAGTCCCCAAAGGGTAACAAGTAGCCTGGGGTGTTAAGTCACAAGGCTGGGAGTTGGTATGTGCTGCTAATCGATTGTACCTTTGGAAGTTGAAAGGAGTCTCTTTGATGACGATGTGTTTCTTATATTTGTGTATTGATTGTATAAGTTTGGAAGACCTTTTACAAACATGGTTATATTTGATTATCTCCAACCTCTTCAAGATAATAAGGATGTTTATTATACTACTTTACTGATTTGTAAAGTGAAGCCTGAAGAGATTCCATGTCTGGACCAAGATCACAGGGAATGCTGGTGAAAGAAAACTAAATTCCATATATCCTGACTTCTCTTTCTCTTATTTTATCTTGGCTTAATTTTTATTTAGCAGCCATGACTTCTGTTGGAGGAATGGTAAAAGGAGCCTGGGCTAGGAGTCTGAGGATTTGATATATAGTTTTCATTTTGTTACTCATTAGTTGAATGTCCCTGTGATGGTTAATTTTATATGTCAACTTTGCTGTACTGTGGTTCCTAGTGGTTTGGCTAAACACTAGTCTAGTTGCTGTCATAAAAGTTGCATATGATTAAATCATTTGGCTGTGGGTAGAACAGAATTACCTTCCATAATGTAATCTAATGTAATCAATCAACCATTTGCAAAGGGTGTTCCCTAGGGTGTGTTCTGCCTCTAGAGCATAAATAGATATTTTGGCAGAAGTCTCACTTGGCTCTTTATTCTGCACTCTTCCTGTCCTCTGACCTATAGATCTTAAGATGCAAGCCTACAGCCTATCACCTGATGGATTTTGGGCTTGCAATCCCCCCACAATAGAGTGAGCCAATTCCTTGAAGTAAATCTCTCTCTCTCTATATATATACACAATCTCACTGGTTCTGTTTCTTTAGCAAATCCTGACTAAGACAGTTCCTAAAGCTCTTATGCCTCAGTTTCCTCATCTGTAAAATATAAGCATTGGATATAACAACCTTGACATGTTCTCTGAAATTCCAGAAGTCATGGGTGCAAATGCACAGTACCAAATGGATCCAGACAAATACACCCATCCTCACTTGTGGACACGGTTGGGTTCCAAAGACCTGGTTGTTATGTGAAAATTGGCATTATGAGAAAATGGAGGATGACCACACCAGAGCCAAAAATGGAGGCTGACTACATTACTGCATAACTGCCAAACTGCTGAGAATCATGGCTCAGCCAAGTTGACACGTAACCTTAGCCATCACAGCCAGCATTACTTTTGCCTCGCACCTCAGTGTTCGTTACTGCCAGAAGTACATCGTTAATGTGCAAAATAATATGATAGTAGATTTTTTATTGTCATAAACAGGAAATGTTGGATAACGAGATAGTTGATAAGTGAGGAGTAGTTTTAAGAACCTTTAGGAACCAAGGAAAGAGATAATGACCTATTATAGGCTTGGCCTAAAATTAGTGGGTCGTCAGGAACTCTGCCCTTAAAAACTTTTCCAAAAATATGGATACCACAACCACATTCCCTAGCCCAGCACTTAGCACCCATCCACAATCCTGTCCCACCCTATCTCCTGGCTTTGTCTTTCCCACCACCCCATTTCATGCACCCCTGTTTCAAACTGGGCTATTCACTCTTCTCTAATTTGTGCATTTCTGCCTCCACAGTTTGACTCACACTTTTCCCTTCACTTTGAATCCCCTCCTGTATCTATCTCCATATTTCCAAATTCTTTCAAACTATTTAAATAATTTTTTTACTGTGGCAAATATATAAGTAACAGAATGTTTTGACAATCTTCACATGTACAGTTTAGTGACAATTATTATGTTTAGCTTGTTTGTTCCACTATCACCCTTGGCTGTTCCCAAATTTTTCCATCATCCTTAATAGGAGCTCAGCGTCCCCTAAGCATTGTGTCTTCTTTTCCCTCTCGCTCTCCCTCCCACCTGTCTCTGGTAGCCACTAATCAACTTAGGCCTCTATATACTTGCCTATTCTAGATATTTCATATAAGTGGGATAATGAAATATTTGTCCTTTTGTGGCTGACTTATTTTACTCAGCATAATGTTTTCAAGGTTCATCCATGTTGTAGTATGTATCAGGACTTCATTTCTCTTTGTGACTGTGTAATAGTCCATTGTAGGGATATACCACATTTTGTTTATCTAGTCATCTGTTGATGGACACCTGGCTTGTTTCCACATCTCAGCTATTGTGACTGGTGCCGCAATGAACACTGGTGTACAAGTATCTATTTGCATTCTTGTTTTCAATTCTTTTAGGTATATACCTAGGCTTTCCCGACTTTTTAATGCCTACCTAAAATGATACCTCCCCCAAGAAGCCTTCTTAACCTTCACAGATTTTATTTACCTGTATCCCTCTTATGTCCTTCAATATTTCTGCCTGTATGTTACAGACACATCTTCTTTCTCTCACTACATTACATGCTCTTGAAGGCAAGGGTCTCCTCTTATTTATCTTTCTATCCCCTACTGCACCTGGCTTAGTGCTTTCCACAGAGCAGGAAATAAAACATGTATATCATCAGCATGATAAATATTATTTTAATGAATAGGTATCTATCTGACAGTAACTACAATGTGTCCAGAATCAGAATTCTATAGCAGAAAGTCAGAGATCATGTGGTTGAACTTCTTTCACTTGAGGAAAATGAGGTCAGGAGAGGCTGCCTACCTAATTGTGGTCATATTGCTATCCTATTTAGAATAGAAACAAAACCAGATCCACATTTTCCTAACTTTCAAACTGCCTCTCACCCGTAATGGTCTGCCCCTTCTCTTTCCATATGGAACAATGGATAATAGGAATCCAACAATGGATGGGAAAACATTACATTTGTTGACTTGCATATCAGCTAAACTTAGCTTTTTCCATTTTTTTCAGTCCTGGTATATATCTTTTTTCCATGTCCTTTCCTGTCTACCTATTCTCTTCGGAAAAAGATGCTGATAGCAGTGAGGATTGCTGTGATTATCCTCTTGAGACAGACAGCATTCGGATTGCACTGAGTCAGAGTTCAGCAGTCAGCACACAAGAGGCCACTTAGCATGTGGTTCTCCCATGTGCTTTGAAACGGTGTTGTTGTGAGGTGCTGTCGAGCTGATTCCAACTCATAGCAACCCTATGTACAGCAAAACAAAACACTGCCTGGTCCTGTGCCATCCTCACAATTGTTGCTATGTTTGAGCCCATTGTTTCAGCCACTGTGTCAATCCATCTCGTTGAGGGTCTTCCCTCCTTCTTCAGGGACTGGTCTCTCCTGATATGTCCGAAGTGTGTGAGACGAAGTCTCACCATCCTCGCTTCTAAGGAACATTCTGACTGTACTTCTTCCAAGGCAGACTTGTTCATTCTTCCGGCAGTCCATGGTATATTCAATATTTTTCGCCAACACCATAATTCAAAGGCATCATTTTTTTTGTTTGTTTGTTTAGTCTTCCTTATTCACTGCCCAGTTTTTGCATGAAAGGGTACACCCTGTCTTATCAACCATTATCTGCCTGGCATGCTTTTAATAGAATGAACCAAATGTATATTGGAGAAATATAGGAAAGCTGTGTTCTAGAGAACAAATGTGTATGGCATGAGTTGATTACGCTATAATAAGAATGTGTAACTTTTCACAGAGCATCTTGGCTCATTTTTGTATTTGTTTATATGACATTTAATGAGTGCCTCTTTTGTGCCAGGTACTTGACATGTTGTTTTGTAACCAATGACATGTCTGTTTCCCCTATTAGACTATGAGCTCTCTCAATCTAGGGAAAAACAAAACAAACTTGTTACCATCTAGGTGATTCTGACTCATAACGACACTATGGGACAGAGTAGAACTGCCCCATAGGGTTTCCAAGGAGTGGCTGGTGGATTTGAACTGTCGACCTTTTGGTTAGCAGCTGAGGGGCAGGCACTTAATCAAAGGCTTTACAGTCACTGGTAAATGCAGCAGTAGAAACATGCCATGGTGGGTGCTACGAAAATGGAGCTGAGGGAGCACCCAACTGCCTGGTTGTGGGTGGCCAGACGTGGTGTCAGGCTTGACGAAGTGTAAGAAGGAATTCACCAGCTAGACGAGGCAGTGGAGGGTATCCAATACAGAAAGAAAAGAATGTGCAAATGCTTGAAGGTTTGTTATAAGAGAGCCATGACACCTTCAAGGGAACTTGGAGGAGTGAAGAAGATCAAAAGGGCAGGGAGTACTTGGGGTAGTTGGTGGGAGACACGGGAGGGGGGCAGAAGGCAGAGGTCAACGGCTTGCTGTACTCTGTTCAGGAATCTGGACTTGCTCCTGTAAGTGCATGGGAACCCCTGGACACTCTTAATCTAGAAGAGACATGACTAGGTTTGATCTATCACATACATTACTCCTTAGGACAACCCTGTAACGTTTTGCAGATGTAAAAAATGAGGATTAGGGAATGGAAATGCTTGTTTACAAGCTAAAAAGTGTCAGAGCTAGAACTCAAATCCTGGTCCTCTCCATAGGACCTCGGCAGCTGTTGGGGACAGGAAGGGTGCCTGCTGGAGACTGGTGGGCTCTGGTCCAGATGTGAACTTCTATAGCTTCTTACTCTCTCTTTAAATATAGTAGTGAGTCATTTTCTCTCTTTCCCTCTCCAAAAGCAAGCAAGCAAAAAAACAAATAAGCTAAAATAGCTTCAACTTTCTAATTCTGAAAGAGAAAGTTGTCCTTCAGAAACTTTTGCTCAAGTTTCAGCGCAAGTAGCAAAAGAGCTGGGGGAATCTTGATTTTTATAGAAGCTGAAGGATCCTGGTTTTCTGATCTCTCGTATGTTTCTCCTTAGCTCTGTCAGAGATCTCACCTCCTTTAGGTTATGGAAAACAATATCCTTGGGTAGAGCAAATGGTTAATGTGCTCAGGTGCTAACTGAAAGGTTGGAAGTTCAAGTTCACTCAAAGGTGCCTTGGAAGAAAGTCCTGATGATCTGCTTCTGAAAAATCAGTTCTACTCTGACACATTTTTTTTTTCTAGGATAGAGGCTCATATGGTCCCTTTTGAAGTAAACATCACTAATAAGCTTGAGGGTGTTTACTCCAAAGGTGCCAACCTTGGCTGGAGTGGCAATAGCAAGTTTGTGGCGAGTCCTGGACAGAGATAGCTCTTCAGAGTTTCTGTCAAAGTGGGTCCTTTGTTTTAGTAAAAACCTGCACCTATCTTTGTTGATATGAAGGAGAGGCTAAGAACTCTCTTAGGTATGGTGCCATGTCATAGACTCCTTATGGATCTGACAGAAAAGCTTCTATGCTGAGACCCAAAGGTGATACTCGGAATATTTAAGAGTCAGCAACGCCTGGGCAATGACTAATCAGAATGGACACTGGTCCATAGAAAACCCAATTGGCTGTGATACTGGCCAGATACCAGCCCTGTCAACACCCAACAGAGAAGCTACATCCTTTGTAGGAGTGATAATCTTGGTTGCCTGTAGCCTTATACCCAAGAGAGTAGCCAGGTTTTCTTTCTCTTGTGGACCCTGGTTTGGGATGTTGTGTACTTCTGCTTGTGCCCCTGCTTTCTGGGAACACAGTGCAGACTGAGGACATTGCCAGTTGGAAGGGCCTCTTGCATCCAGTGGTGCTTGCTGGAGCTTAAGCCAAACAGCTGCTCCTTTTCACCTGCCATCTTAGCGGGAGGAAAGGGTGCCCCCTTCATTCAGGAGCCCTTGCCCCCCAACAGCTGTGTCTGGACCACAGAGCACTTTTATGTCTTAGAAGGTAAACAAATAAGTGTAATTCTAGTCCTCACTAAATGTGGAAGATAAAGCCTAATATTGTTTGGGTCTCCTCTCCCTAAACTCAGTCTTTCTATTCAGACCTTCCCGCAGTAGTTAACACTAATTTACTGGACTCATATTAGAGAAGCTATAGGAGAAAGAACAGTTGATTAAGAAATCTTCAATCAATTCTTTACATCATAAATTGGAGCTTTTGCAATATCCTGAAGGCCCTCTTCACACACTACCTGTGAATGGAGGCAGGAACCCAACTTTTTTCAATTACCCAGTAGAATATAGAGCACTCTCGTAAGTTATTAATCTATAGGCGCTCACGGACATCAGATGCCCAGACAGCAGAGCACCTGGTAATATAGCATGTCTCCTCCAGCAAAATGATGCTAATACATCTAACCTGTAGGCAGTGCGTGGCTTCAGTGGGCCATCACAAAATTTTTGCTGATTGGGATCACATTTTCCACCCAGGCTCTCCATCTCTGCTCCAAGCTTAATGTTAAAACTCTTGGAGTTGCTGTCAGGACTTTCAGCACATTTGCTTGCAAAATAATTGGTCTGATATACTCGAATGGAGGCGTTGTGTCTGTACTCCAGGTAGGAAGGCAGAGGGTGCTGTTGTTCTGGCTTCAGCTCATCGCTGCCTAGAGAGAAAAAACCCAGTTACAGACTTTCCTTGTGACTTTAGTGCTCTAAAACCCAAACCAAACCCATTGCCATCAAGTCGATTTCGACTCATAGCAACCCTAAAGGACAGAATAAAACTTCCCCATAGGGTTTGAAGGAGCGCCTGGCGGATTCAAACTGCTGACTTTTTGGTTAGCAGCCATAGCTTTTAACCACTACACCACTAGGGTTTCCAAAAGTTGCCATTGATTCTAGTGACTCTACAGGACAGAGTAGAGCTGCCCCCTAGGGTTTCCAAGTAGTGGCTGAGGTAACAGATGAGATCTTAACTACTACACTACCAGGGCTTGAGTGATTTCTAAAGCTGCCTTCTCCTTACTCAGTATCTCTGGCTTATTCCCAGAGTTCTGTGATATCAAGGGATGCTGTGAAATTCCCCTAATGAAATAAATTTTAATTCATATATATATATATATATATATATACACACACACCTACAAGGAGTCTTGGTGGCACAATGGTTAAGTTCGCTGCGAACCAAAAGGTATGTAGTTCAAACCCACCCAGGGCTCCTTGGGAGAAAGACCTGAAGATCTGCTCCCATAAAGAGTAAGAGTAAGAGTAAGAGTAAGAGTAAGAGTAAGAGTAAGAGTAAGAGTAAGAGTAAGAGTAAGAGTAAGAGTAAGAGTAAGAGTAAGAGTAAGAGTAAGAGTAAAAGAGTAAGAGTAAGAGTAAGAGTACAACCTAGAAAATCTATGGGGTAGTTCTTTCTACCCTGTAACACATGGGATCGCTATGAGTCAAAATCGACTAGATGGCACGTAACAACATGTGTATGTATCTATATATGTGTGTGTGTATACATATACGTATATGCGTATAAGTATATGTATATTTATACACACACACACACATATATATATATATATCATCATTTTCTAGGAAATAAAGTGCATGGTGTATGTATGTGGGTAGGTAGCTCATTGCAACAAACAAATGATAACACATTTCATAATTCCACACAGTTGGATGCTCCCCATTGTGAGAGTCCAATAAGCTCAATAAGCTCTCTACCTTGCCAATAACCATTGTAGCTGAGCTAATAAGGAAATCTCTATGACCTGGGAAATAGGGAAAAGATAACAGAAACCATGTCCCAGGCCAGAGCAGCCCATCCCACAAGGCACGTTCCACATGCCCGGCCTGATAATTGCTCCATGTACAGCTCTCCATTATCTTGAGTACAGTTTTATCTTGGCTTGAATTCGGCCCATCACTCAGGACACTTTCCAGAACTCTTCCCCTGCCTGCTTAGCCCACTGTGTGTTTTGGCACTGCAAACTAGTTTTGATGTTAGCTGGAGGAAAGCACAATTAGGAAGACAAATATTATAGAGATCAGATATCATTTACAATAACTTCAAGGAGTGGTACTATGGGGTTCATTGCAGCATTCTGGACTCTTGTTTAACAAGATTTGCCCAAAATGAGTCTTGGTGTGGGCTTTACATTAACTTTATCCAAAGAATTTGGTCATTGCCCTTGGTTCCTGAAAGATAACCTCTAAAGCCATGGAATTTCCCCAGTAACTGAAATGTTTTTGATGAGACCTCTAAACCATACCTGAGGGTATATGCTAATGAGGTGCCTCTTGGGTGGGGACTGGCCAGGCCAGGAAAACCGCTTTGTGATATCAGCCAACCTGTGGTGGTAGTGGTGTGGGGCCTGATTTAATCAAATGAGGCCCCAATAAAGGCTATGGACACTGAAGTTCTATGAACTTCTTGGTTTGTGATAGACATCAATGAAACTTGGGAAGGTAGCGTGTCCCTTTTTGGGGACGCAGAAGCTCTCGGTAACCCTCCCAGACCTTGTCCTATATGTCTCATTTGTATCCTTTTTGCTATAATAAAACTCTAATAGTAAGTTAAACTCTAACAGCTCTTTCCATGAGTTCTGTGAGTTGTTTTAGTGAATGACTGAACCCAAGAGTAGTGGGAACGAGCAGGTCAGAAATGAGGGGGCCCTGGGGACCCCTGAGCTTGTACTGGCATCTAAAGTTTTGAGCAGACTTGGAAGTCTGGAGGATTGTGCCTTTGTAACTTGTGAGGTCCGACCTAGCTCTGGGTGGTTAGGGTCTGAGGAAGAAATGCTTCTTGTGTAGATGGTGTCCGAACACAGGGGAACAGGATTCACTAATTCATTAAATTCATTAATTGGGCTGATCCTTACAGTTTGGTGTCAGAAAAGTGGGGACTGAGGTTTGATTTTCCACATCCTTTGAAATGGTATTTTTTGGTAGTAGTTGAAAAGGAATTTTGCCTTTAGGATGAGCATATGTGCTATCAATGACATTTGTATGAAATGGATTGTTATCTTGGATGACCAGAGGAGTGCGGATAATTGAAAACTGGCAGGAGGACACAAGGCTGCCTTCTGGGGTATGACTGCTTTTTGGCCTCTGCCTTACAAACATGTAGTAAAACAACATCTCCATCACAGCCTAATTAAATCTAAACTGTTTGCACAGTTCACCAGTCTATCCCCAATTATAAGGTGTGAGGAAATTTGGAATGCACTCCTGACCCTTGAAATTATTTAATTAATTATGCATAACCAGCTTTGGTAAAGTTAAATAAAATGCAAAAGCACATAGACTGTTAGATAGCCAGTGAAACTAAAATACTATTTTGCCTAGAAACTGTTCCAGCATTGGTCAGGTTTGAAGTTTCCCCCTTGCCGAAGAATGAGTCAAAACAGAGAGAGATGCTTAAGAAACTCATGTACAACACCTTAAACAATTCTGGAAAAATATAATGGATGTAAAACATATTAATGCTCTTCTAGACACAGATCTCTTTTGCTGACATAACACACAAGACCTCAATGGCAAATACACTTATGAGCACGCGTGCCCACAAATACAACACTCCTGCCGGTGATTTGACAATTGCTGAAACGGTAAGCTCTAAAGGGCATATTCAGAGGTTGTACTAGAATGTTGTTATGTCTATTACCTGGTATTTGCCCGGTCTCTAGAAATTTTTTTTTTTTTTCTAGAAATTAGATGTTGAATAATTCAGGAAACTAGCAAAGGAAACTCTTCAAAATTCAGTAGAGAAAGGAGGAATGCTTCTCATGATTAACCCTTTGCTTCTTTTAAGCTTGTGAATATTTTTGTGAACTGGTGGGTAGTGTGGAGCCCTGGTGGTGTAGTGGTTAAGAGCTATGGCTGCTAGCCAAAAGGTGGACAGTTTGAGTCTTCCAGCTGCTCCTTGGAAACCCTATGGGACAGCTCTACTCTGTCCTGCAGGATCGCTATGAGCTGGAATCCACTCAACAGCAATGGGTTTGGTTTGGTTGGTTGGGACTGCATGGTTGGTTGAAGTATTTGAGATGGGAAGGGGAGGACAAAGAGAGTTGAAAAATAATTGCTACTAAATGGCCCAGTGAAAGAGTAGTGAAGATCTCATATTGCTCCCATTTGGCACCAAATCAGGAGACCCCAGTGTAGAGACTAATTTTATTTGTATAATCTTCGAATTAACTGGGTAGGTTTTAAGAGCATAGGCTCCAAAGTCTAACTGCCTAGTTTTGAACCCTCTAACTGCTAGCTTTTTAACTGCTAGCTTTGTGACCTTGTTCACGTTACTTAATCTTTTCGTGGTTTAGCTCCTTATTCATAAAGTTGGAATTGTCCTCTTGGGGTTGTTGTGAGAATCGCATGAGCCAATATATGCAATGAACTTCAAACAGTGCCTGGCACATAGTAAAAAAGAAAAAAAAATTTTTTTATAGTAAGGACTCAGTAATCGATGGTTATTATTATTATTGTTGTAGCTGCTATTATTATTATTCTCCCATTTAATAATTAAACTCAGTGGATAATACTTTATTACTGAAAGAGTCTTTAAATAATTTCTTGTTCCATCTCTCTGCTCCATGTGTAGATGGTGTCATAACAGAGTGGAACAGGATTCACTAATCTGAAAAAAAAAAAATCTGAAGGATATAAAAATTAAGCTTTCTACTGTTTTTTTTGAATTTGCAACAGAGAGTCCTCGAGAAAGCAATTCTGTGTCTAAAAGCAGAGTCACTTCATGAAAACTTACCATCCGCCTCTCTCACTACCACTGTGAAGTATTTCACAGCTCCATTGGTGTCGCTGAACCAGCTGCAGTTGAAAGTAAAGTTGATGGAAGATTGGCTAATAAGCACATCCTTTTTATTCACACGAATATGTGGAGGTGGAGGAGGGGGGCCTGGAACAAGGGGTGGGGAAGGAACCAAGAGAGGTCACAGCTGGGCTTTCATGTCATAAACAATAGCCAGTGAAATGAAAATCTCCACCCAACTACATCAGACAGAAAGAGTGTATGTGTGTGTGTGAGTCTAATGCTTGTAATCAAGAAACCCTCCTCCTCCTCTCCTGAAGGGAAGAGGGCAGAGGAAGTGACTTGCCATCGGCACATTAAGCATAATGAAAGCGGCAACTCCTCAGCAGGACTTCCTGAAGTTGTTGCTTCAAATTGCTTAAAAGCTCCATTATAGCTCTAAGTACATCAGGCAAAGCGATGTATTTAAATACTAACTCATTCAGGTACTTTAACATCATTTAACTTGTTTGCTGCCAGGCTACTTTACACAGAGAAATGTTTCCATCTCATGGAGGATTTTAGGTCCTTTTCTCCAAGAGGCGATAAGACCTGCTAATGTGAAAGGGAACTATACGCAAGTGGATAGTGGTGATGGATACAACAGGGAGGGTTTAAAGCCCCTCCACCCAGTGTGCAAGAGGCTTGGTATAGACCTCCAGGGGCACTTACGGTCTATCATTGTGATAGTGCTGTCTTCAACTACCTCGCTCGTCATGCCAGCAGACTGCACCTTAATGGACACCAAGTACCTCTTATGAGGCACTAGCATCATGATGTTGAGCAGAGATTTCTCTTTCTCCAGCTTTCTGGAAAACTCAACTTCTTGAGTGTCCATTTTCCGGCACTCAATGCTATACCCATCAAAGTCAGAATCTGGGGGGATCCAGGAACAGGCGATGGCAGTTGAGTTCTGAGGCCGGCAATGCAGGTTTTGTATCTTGTCTGGCTCTGAGAGAGAGAGAGAGAGAGACAGACAGACAGACAGAGGGACACACAGAGAGAAACAGAGAGAGAAAGGAAAAAAAAAAACCTTAGAACTCCACGAGACAACTTTTTCAGCTCCTGTGGTCCAACTAGCTCGGAGTTCTAAATAAATGATTCTCAAACTTTATTTGGATTGTTTTTCAAGGAAATACTCTCATGGGCCTCACAAGAGAATTTTTGTTTGCCAGATCCCACTTTTAAAAATACAACATTAAAAGGTAAAATGCTGTCCTTTTAGGTAATTACCAGGTGCCAAGGTGACTGGAAACACAAATGCACATATGGGCACTGAAATCAAGTAGCAGAAGTCAGATAGAAGGTGGGGCAGAGTAGTACGGAGGTTAAAAGTACAGATTGGTCTGCCTGGATTCAAATTCCACTTAGATGTGTTCTTTCATTCTTACTATGCATTCTTGAAATGAATTTTCGGACGAGTTACTCATCTCTGTGCCCTATCTCTGGCCAACTAAACTTCTTTCTGTTCCTCTCTTAACAGATCTTTCTCTCCTCCCTCGGTCTTGGAATATTTTCTTCTCTCCCCCTGGATTATTCTCCATTTCTTTCTCCACCTCCACTTGGTGAATTCTACTCTTTCTTTATGTTTTGATTTGGATGTTTCTTCTTCCCGGAAGTCCCCTTGTATTGAATTAGATGCTTCTACCATGTTTCTATAGTACCATTTACTTCCTTCATCATACCTCAAATGTAATTGTCTGTTTAATTATAGTATCTCCCACCTAATTGTGAGTTCCATCAGGGCAGAGATTATTTCTGTATTGTAAATTGCTGTTGATGCTGAATGAATGAGCAAGTCTCTAAAGGCTTCTGTCTGAATTCCAGTTCAACCAATTCCAAGTAAAATGTGAATTTAAACCAAGCCTCATCAGCATAAGATTTTGCAACATATACTTCCTATCTACACTATCTGAAAAGAGTGGCAAAACATGTCATACTTGTCCTCACAGATCCAAAAATTGGTTTGCTGTAGGTTTTCCAGGAATCTCCGCTGACAGTCTTGACGCTGAATTGATAGGATCTTCCCGGACGGAGACCGTGCACGATACGTCCTTCTGATTTTTTATTGCTGTAGGGGTTGAAGACAGTGAGTGCATCTTGGGGGAACCACTGTAGTTCAAAGTCGTCGTAGTCTGTCCAGTCCGGGGGCCCCTTCCAGGTGATAGCCAGGGATGTGTTTGCAACATCGGCAAATGACATAAGACTGGGAGGACTTGGGGCTATATGTAGAAGAAAGGGGAAAATTACAACCATATGATAACATAGACAAATAACGATAGCTGAGTGACTTTAGACATACTGTTAATGTTCTTTGTAGGAAGAGATAATACAATGATATTATAATAGAAGCTTCCATTTGTAGAGTGTTTACTATGTGTAAGACACTGTCCTCAAGTACTTTAAGTACTTTGTCTTTAATTCTGCTAACCAGGGTGGCGTGGGTAACAAGTATGCAAAGATATTGATTCCATCAGATTTGGGAATGGCAGGGTTGGAGTCCACAGGCAATTATGCCCAGTTGCAGACAGCCTTGCCCATTTCAGCACACAGTGCAGCATACAGATGTTAATATTATCTGTGCATGCCCAAGATATAAAAGTGGTTAGGAAGCACTGCTCATAACAAGGCAATGACGATAGGTATGATTATCCCTATTTTACAGATGAGGACACTGAGGCTTAAAGCTCAATAACTTTCCCAGCTTCATACAGGGAAATGGTAGGCCTGAGCTAAGGACCTAGATCTTTTTGACCAGTCTGTGTTCTTTATCCACTGTGCCATTTTGCCTTCCCAAGTTCAGGGCTAGCACATGGCATGTCATTATTGATTTTATTTCTTGTCACTAAAATAATAATTAAAATGTGCCTTTGGAAGGTACTTCCTACCAGAATTTGGCCATTGGCAACTGAGCATCTTACCTGTTCTGCTCTCCCCTGTGGCCTTATTGGTGAGATCTCCACTGTGGGTTACCACACACAGCATGTACTTCCTTCCAGGAATAAGGCTGTGAAAACGCCACTCGGTCAGGTCCTTGTCTTTCCAGCTTTCCTTCTTCATGCCATCGGGGTTGTAGAGAATCAGCTCATAAAAGTCAAAGTCCCCAGAGGCTGGACTCCAACTGAACCAGAGGCTGTCTGTCATGTTCCGATTGGACCCCTTGAGGTTACTCACGGAGGCTGGGACTTAAACGGAAGGAAAACCTTTACTGAGAACAAAACAGGAACAAAGGCATTTGGGCCCACAGGTGAAAATAAGAGCTGATTTCAGTATATGGGTGGGTAGTACATATAGGAAAGTCAGATCTTGTCTACCTTTAAGGCCACCTAGGTTTAGGGGCAGGTGTTCATTTTGAGAAATGTGGTGTAAATTAAAACAAAAGAGTGAGTGATTTTTATATGCTTGCCACATGTACTCTGCTAAACACATAAAATGAAATCTTCACAAATGATTAATTACTAATGGGCAAGCAGTTTATAACTTAGCTTATAAAAGGCCCTAGAAAAGTTCATAAAAGGCCTTAGTCCCTCCCAGGCTGGCCCATCTCATTAGTGGTCCCCAACCCGTAACAACCCTCCCTGGGTCTCTTTACTTCCTTTCTACTCTCCTATAGGTTTTCAGTTCTCTCATGCTCTTTCTTGTCAAAACATGTCTGGGGAAAAGAAGTGTTAACGGTTACTTCCGCCATTGTATAAATTTAGTCACTGTGCCACCTGCCCTGTGGTTTTTTTAAGCTTCATGATTCTTTGGAAAGTAAAGACTACTGCCCCCTGTTGGAGGAATTTTAAACATTAATAAGCAGGTAAAGGGGGACTTTCAGAGGGAAGGCTGCCTGGGGAAACCCTGGTTGCATAGTAGTTAAGAGCTATGGCTGCCAATCAAAAAGTTGGCAGTTCAAATCCACCAGGCACTCTTTGGAAACCCTGTGGGGCAGTCCTACTCTGTCCTACAGGGTCACTATGAGTTGGAATTGACTTGACAGCAACGGGTTTTTTTTTTTGGTTGCCTGGGAAATGGCAACTCGTGGGTAACTCTCTCCGTGGTCTGGAAGCCCTGGTGACGTAGTAGTTAAGAACTATGGCTATAACCAAGAGGTGGAAGTTTGAATCCACCAGGTGCTCCTTGGAAACTATGAGGCAGTTCTATTCTGTCCTATAGGATCACTATGAGTTGGAATCAACTTGACAGCAGTGGGTTTGGCTTCATGGTCTAGGCTTATAGTTGCTCTTTTTCATTCCTTTCGAAATACAGGGGAACTTCTGGTGCATGCCTAGGATGTGGTCTTCAATGGCTCCCCTCATCTTCAGTCTCAGCTAAAATGTCTTCCCTTTCAAGTCACTCTTTGACACGTACACAATTTCCTTGATAGGAGAAAGGAAATCATCTTTTAAAATTCTGAAGTCTGTTTCTGTCCCCTCCCTTCCCCCAGTGTAGAGCTCTAAGAGGCCAGGGGCCTTGTCTTTTGGTCATTGTCATTCCCAGTAGTGAGCCCAGAGGGCTGGGCAGGGGAGCACCAAAAACTACTGTCAAATGAGAAAAAAACAGGATACAAATGAGCCTGAAGAGACCAAATTATGGAAAAAGAGTAAATTCAATTTCTTATTCGCAGCCCAGAGAGATTCCTCTCTCTCGTTTTCCTGGAACTCTTTCTTTTCATTTTACTAGACTATGTTTCCCATTCTCAGCAGTAGTTCCTTGTTTGTTCAGTTTGTCGCTGCCCTTCTCTGAACCTGCCCTCCACTCCGTCTATTTCTTGTAGAAATCTGAAGGATATCATGTAGATCCAACCACAGTAGGTTACTGCCCTCTGTTACCAGTTTGCCAGGAAGTAGAGAAGCCAGATTCATTTTCATCAAACCCCATGAGACAAGCAAAACCCAAAACCAAACCTGCTGCTGTCAGGTTGCATGGATGACCCCGTGAATTACAGAGAAGAACTGCTTCATAGGATTTTCAAGGCTATGACCTTGAAGAAGCAGATCCCCAGGACATTCTGGGGTGCCTCTGTGTGGGTTCAAACCACCAAGCTTTCGATTAGTAGTTGAACATTTAAATATTTGTGCCACCCAGGGACTCCATGCAAATGGAGGCAAAAGAGGAGAACCAAAAAAGAAAAACCAAACCCGTTGCCATCAAGTCGATGCTGACTCATAGTGACCCTATAGGACAGAGTAGAACTGCCCTATAGAGTTTCCAAGGAATGCCTGGTGGATTCGAACTGCTGACCTTTTAGTTAGCAGCTGTAGCACTTAACTACTAAACCACCAAAAAGAGCAGAAGTCAGTGCAAAAACTTGCCACAAACCATTCTTGTATATAATCAAAGTCTGATTTAGGGCCCATAGCCTGAAGGTCACAAATTTTATGTAAAGCTGCCTACTGGATAGAATACGGAGCTAAGAACAAATGAAGGAAAAGTCAGTGACTAGTACGACAACTATCTTGCTATACATTACTGCTTGAGTCCGGGTGTTACCTGTTCTCCCCAATATAAAAGACTCATTGGACAGCTCTCCACTGTGAGTTACAATCACCATTTTGTACATTCGGCCTTGTAGCAAGTTCTGGAAAGAGAAGCTCTGAACTTGTGGGTCAACTTGAGCTCTCTCCTGAAGAGTGCGATCTGGGTTGTACAGAAAGATGTTGTACCAGTTGAGTTCCCCCTCTGAGGTGGTCCAGCTGAAGGACAGGTGTCTAGTTGAATTCTCTGTGATCTTCAGATTGGTGACAGCTGCAGGGACTGGAAAAGTCAAAGGGCAAGTAAGTGAGACCAAGTTTGGCATGTCCCTGACACAGCCTGGAAGGATGTACCAAAAGCAGATGTTACTAACAGCAATTCTCTGCCTTTAGGACACATGGTCTCTGCCTTTAAGAAATTTTGACTTCACAGAATCCCCAGAGTAAAGAAACATGAATTTCTGTGCATTACTGATGCTGAAACTGTTAATTTTAAAAATAACAAAACCCCAATGTGAATAAAGTTGAAATGGCAAATGTTTTGTTTAGTTATTTTCCACAATTAAAAAAAAAAAAAAAAAGGGCAACGCCAGCGTGTCACACCCAGAGATTCTGATTTAACACATCTGAAGTGCGGCTCAGTTACTGGTGTTTTTCTAAAAAAAGTTCTCCAGGTCTCATAACCACAGGGTTAAATAGTGTCTGGGGACTCTGCCGGCATGATAAAGTCTGCTCTCCTGCCTGTCTGGCTCCTGCACTTTATTATTTAATCATCTATTTCGAAGGTACTCATCTTTTATTTTCAGCATGTTGCATAGGCTGATTTTTAGAAATGTTTTTAATTATAAAACAATTTATATTATTGAAGTATTATTTCTAGGAGTATATAACTGGTGTATAATAAACTGCACATGAAAAGTATAAAAAAATGAACCAAAAAGTAGTAGTGGGAAATTATCTTCACAGACATTTTTGAGGTGTAGAATAAATGCTGATCTGACTTGTGTAATTAAATGTTGTTTCTAATACTAAGAGTTAGATCAGAAATGAAAAAATTCTATCTGAGTGCCATTCTGAGCTAAGGAAGGGCCTTTGGAGGGAAGGACTTTGGGGAGAAGAAAATAGGTGGATAAAGAAAGATGAAATTGGATTCAAGGATATGGGAAAGAGAAACAGAGGAAAAGTCAAAGCTATTGAAAAAAAAAAAAAAAGGAGAGGGTCTATACTAAGATTTTGCAACCCCTTTGGCCTTAAGTGCTGCTGTTAGCAAAATGGTCAAGTGACACTAGAATGCTCTGCCTCTAGATTGCTGACGCAGATGCTAGGTATTCCACAGAAGTCTCTAGATGCCAGTGGAAACAGAACAGGACAGCTCCTTTGGTTTCTCTCGGGTTCTCCTCCCTCAACTCTGACCACTCTTTCTTAGGTTCTTTCCCTTACTCTTAAGTAGGATTTTGAAGGTCTCCTACCATGCACCCTTAAATGTTGGCCCTTAAAAGTTAGTATTTTCCCCGGTTCCATTCTTTTCCCCTTTATATTCTATAATACTATGTAAGCAATCAATTTCACTCACTTTTATGGATTTAACTAGCATTTTTGCCCAAATCTTTACCTCTAGCTCACTTCTCTTCTGAGCTCAGGGCTCATATCGCCAATTACCTATGGTCACCATTCTCTGCAAGTCATTTGGATATCTCAGACTTGATACACAGCTGAAGTCTGTATATCTCTCCTTAACACTTCCTCTCCCTCCTTCTCATATCTCCTTTAATGGTATCACCTTCTACCCAGACATCCAAGGTAGAAACTTTGGGATCTTCTATTCTTCTTCTATAATTCACTCAGCCACCAAGTGCCACCTTATTTGCAGAAATATTTTTTGACTTTATCCACTCTTCTTCAGGAGGGCCTCTGTGTTAGTTTAGCTTTAGGCCTTTATCATTCCTATAACTGCAATTGTCTCCTG